>NW_006399870.1:8537616-8627545 GCF_000299155.1 Elephantulus edwardii
AGTGCGATTGGCACAGGACAGAGCGGAGTTTAGGGCTGTTGTACATAGGGTCGCTATGAGTCGCAGGCGACTCAACGGCACATAACAACAACAATATATATATATATTCATTTGTTGTTGTGCTTTAGGTTGCTTCTGTTTTGGGATATCGTGAATATTTATCAGTAAACATTGGTGTACACATGCCTGTTTGAGTCTCAATTTTCATATCTTTCAGGTATATATGTAGAAGTGAAATTAATAGGTTAAGATTCTACAGAAGAATCCAGATTTAAAAATGGAGATATATAGAAGAGAATGTAAAATTTTCTTATTTAATTTTTATTTGTTTGTACTCAGTAATTAATACACATTGTATTTAATTGAGGACATTATTTTATATAATAATTCTTATATATTATATTGTATACAATGAATTACTATTGATCTATGACTTCTATCTCTTTCTTCATGTCTCCATTGTTTCTCTCTTACTCCTTTACCCTCATCCATCCACTAACCTCTACTGCCCTGGTGATATTCCCTCTCTTCTTTTCCTGCCTCATTTCTCTTTTCTAACAGCCATACATGTCCTGTTCAGTTATCCTCTTATTTTCAGAGTAGCAGTCTTATGCAATATTTGTCCTTATGCAAACGAGTTACCTCACTCAGTATAATTCTCTTGAGACTCCCCCATATTGTAAGTATTTTCCAAATATGTCCTTGTTCTTTAGTGTTGCTTAATATTCCATCATGTGAGGATATCACCATTTCTCTAGCCATGCCATTGTTTTACATTGTGGACATAGGTGTACATATATTTTATGCTAGGAACATAGGTGTACATATCTCCATCCATGTCTCAGCTTTGATTTCTTTGGGATATATTCCTAGCAGTGGCATAGCTGGGTCATATATGATTTCTTTGTTCACCTTTTTTTAGAAAATTCCAAATTACCTTCCATAGTGGTTGTACCATTTTATAATCCCACCAACAGTCCATAAGAGTTCCAATATCTTGGCATCCTCAACAATATTTATTGTTTGCTGTCCTGTGGACTTTGCTACCGCTGCTTGGGGTGAGATGTTATCTTATTGTTGTTGTATGAGTTGATAAAGTTTGTCTCCTTGAACACTGTGCTCTTTTCAGATATATCTATGTGATACCTAACAGACAACAGAATTAGGAATCCCTGGGCACAATTTGTTTATGCTAATGGGAGAAAGTCATCTCAGAAAAGCAGAGATTGGCTGCATAACAAGAATATATTCAGTGTGAATGTATTGTACGTAAGGAAGTTGTTGAACTGGTGTATGTTTTATTGTGTACATGCTCAGTACCACCATCACCAACAAAAACCAACACTAGAAATAAAAGATAAAATCTCTGTTTTATAAGGAAATACAATATCAACCTGAAAATACCACTAGAAAATTATTCTAGAGCAAATATGTATGGAACGTTTTATATAAGGACCATCAGAATTAACATAGTATATTTCCACATTTTAACATTTCTGAATTAGAAATGAAACTTAACATTTGTGCATTCATTTAATGAAGTAGCCAACCCTCTATTTCTTTCAATTCTAAAGAGATGTTTATAAATTAACAAATGCTATCTACTGTTATAAGTACATGGAATCTATAAATGAAGAAAGTATATTTTCTGGGGAATCTGAAAGAATTCATATGCCATAGACTTTCTACTCTGAAATTAATCTTTGCCAATGATCTAACAGGGCCACAATGTGAAGCTCAATACTCCTTTGAAAGTCTTAAATTCCCAACTGCCTGGTCATTCCCACAAGAATCAGTAATAGCACCTGAAGAACACACACAGCCAAGTTCATCACTAACAAGTCCTGTCACTCGTCACTTTCACTGCCAAACAGTCTCCAAGTCAGTCATGGGTTTCATTATCACATGCCCTTTTGCTTCAAAATGTCTACCAAGTTCATTCTCAAACAAAAAGGCACCTGAGACCAGGGATTATTTCTACACAAATCATTATCCAATGGTCTAATGCAAAATTAGTTGAGAGAGAATCTGTGTTGAGAGATAAATCTTTCTTTGACATTTCAAGCTTTGTCATCTTCAGCTAATTAGAGCTGTCACTTCAACAATATAGCCTTGGAGCACACATACACACTGGCCCCTAGAGAACCTAGTGATAGAAGTCCTTCGGTCAGCTCCCAGTATCCTATCCATACAAAGAAGAGGAGAGGAGCAGGTATTCAGCCTTTCAAATGCAAAATAATTTTGTGATCAGAATGAAAAGCTGTGTGAAGAAATAAACAATGGCATAGACAAACTGCTGCTACTAAAATATATTTTAAAGGAGGAACAGCTCCTTAATCCAAATTTAAATTTAATTTGATCATGCAAGATCCTCAACTACAGTGTCAAGGATTTATTTTCAAATTGACTTTCTGATCCATTGATTGACTTTGACTTCTCTACATGCAGGGCAGAGACACAAATACGGTGTGTTAGCCTATCCACAAGGGAATTGGCTATTCTCTGATCAATTTGTTGAGATTAAAAGTAGGTGTAGGAGCATGGAGGAGTGTCTAACCTCACAGGAATTAGTTTTGTACTGTGGATGCTCTTAGTGGGGGCTGTTCTCCCTAATGGAGTTCGTAAAAATAAGGTTTGGCCATCCCCATGTTGCTGTCCTTGCTCTTTTTAAAATGATGGTTTTCACTAAAGCAACATTCCAAAACAAGGGTGCTCTGGTGGTTGGACCTCTCTGGCAGTTGGAATCCATCACTGTGGAGAAAGATGGACAATCTCTTCCAGAGCTATTTACAGCAAAACCTTCAAGAGGGTCAGCTTTGAGTTGGTTAAAACTTGACAAAAATGAGTTTGTTTTGATTTTTTTGTTTCCAAAACAGAATCTACCCTAATAGTCAGCTTCTTTAAAAGGACTGCTTCTGGTACAGACACTATAAAACTTGTCCCATGCTATATAAATGGTCCTACATGCCTCACATACATTTCTATAGAGTAAGAGAAACCATTTCTCCTTTTTACAATATTTATGGCTTCTATTGTCAAAGTGCATTTTTTTTCTTAAACCAGAGAAGTTAAGGTAGTGTGCAAGCTATTATTAAACTAATGTACTACAAAGCTGGGGCCATTTGAACATCACTTCTAAGTAATACTTTCTATTCCATTTATCTGTTTGGATAAACTAAGAAGATGGAAAGATAATGCCTATGCCCAGTGTTCTTCAAAATAAAGAAAATCTTTTAAAGTCATTGAATTTCCATCATAGATAGAAAACCTCTTATTTAGATTCTTTAATTGTAAGATAGAAAAACACTTCATTTGGAAACCTTTAGCTTGGCACACTGTCAAATTCTGTTTTCATATGCAAGTGACATAAAGTCTTAGAACCCACAGCTGGACCTGTGGAGATAGAGTATCTCGAAGCTGAGAGATATGCAGCAAGCTGCATACCTAAAATTGCCTCATTTTTCAGAAATTACACCATCTTTGGATCTGACCATATAGTAACTTTCAGAGTGTTAGTTGGAGACTTGTCCTACTCCTATAAGAGTACCCAGCAGAAATACCTCCATTCCTCTCAGCAGTAAAATAAAAACACCAAAGTCCTATCCTCACAACATGTATATACCCACTTTGATGGTGAAGACTGCCACAGTAAAGTTAAAAAAGTAAACAAACAAAACCCAAAACCACAGAGACCAACAGAGTCAGCTAAGAGACTCTCCTGGGGAGGTGGTAAAATGACCTGTGCATACAACACTGAAATAGGCCTACTATCTTCTATAAAACTAAAAATAAGGAGGATAATAAGATTTCTCTGAATCTGAAAGGAAGTGCTAATGCTACCATGATGGTATCTCTGCAAAAATTTTTTCCCTTTCCATTCAGATCTCCACATTGCATTACTCTGAAAACAGCTAAAGAGAATTATTCTTCCTTATGGTTCACAAGAATCAGATTATCCAAGCTAGCACACACTACCCCTCCCCCGAATGTGGTTAATTACATCACCCAGCAGAAATACCAAAAGCAACAAATCAGCATTATGCATGTGTTTGAGAACCTTTATTGTTCTAAGAAACTGCTAATTACATGTTTCCTCTGGCATTTGCTTTTTATCCCTCCCAACTTCTCTAAGGAAGGCAGAACAGCACAATCAAAGAAGATTCTAAAGAGGCTTGTCATATCCTGAGGCTTACAATGCACAATATTCAAAAGGCAGGGATGTTAATATTGTTCTACAGTATGATGACTGCTTGTGGGGGGGGGGGTCTGCTACCATCTGCCTGTATTAATACCTTTCAATGTCAAGGGAGGGGGCTGCTAGTGACATAATCCTTAGTGAGTTGTGAGCTGTTAACCCAAAGATTACTTGCTGGTTAAAATCTACCGGGATAACCTCAGTAGAAAGATTGGCAGTCTTATCATGATTTACAACGTCATAATCCCAATGGGTCACTAGATGTTGGAACCAACTCAAGGGCAGTCTGTAGTAGAATTTACTTCAGGGAGGGGCTAGTGTTGGCTCAGTCATGGATAAAGCTACCTATCTCATTGCTCTCTTGTTCAAGTCAAATATTTGAGGTCAGCATGTACCAGCTTTAAATAAGACAACGTATTAGTAGGGTTTAGGATTATAAGTAACTACTTCTTCTGTCTTAATCAGTCCTTATTACTTACTCACTCAGGGCCATTAACATCAACTCAGAACTGAACTTGTCAGAGGCATTATTATATCCACATGGGCATAGGTCATAAGTACAGAGGTTTTATTAGATCCCTAGCCAGGACTTCTGACACAGGCATACTTAAAATAAAGGATGTCTTATTTGTCAAATGTAAATTAGATAGTAATTTGTTGTGCATAATGATATTTTTGAGAAGACGATGAAAGCTATGTACTCTGCCTCTAGGACAAACATAGACACCCTTTCAGACATACACACATACACTGTTGTTGTTGTTTTTATGTGCTGTCAAGTTCCTTGTGACACATAGCGACCCTATGTACAACAGCTCTGAACCCTGTTCTATCCTGAGCCAAACTTATAATTTCTGACATACCAACCCCCATTATTACCCCAGTCACTGAGTCAAACCATCTCATCAAGGGTCTTCCACTCTCGTGCTGTCACTCCACCTTCCCAAGCATGATGTCCGTATTGAAGTGCTGGTTTCTCCTTGCAACATGGCCAAAGTCTGTCAGATGAAGCTTCAGAATCCTTGCCTTCAAGGAGTAGCCTGATTTCACCCTCTCTAGGATGAACATACACTACATAGTCCTAAAAATTTCATTGACTCTCTGAAACTGATTGAGGACCTCAAGACCAACCAGGTCAGATCTTACTTTATTAGGAGTTTAAAGTCTCCTAAACATTTAATATGCTCTTTCTTACACTTTCACCATTATCACAATGTCTAATAGATTTTAATGGTTGTATGCTTTTTGTTTATATTGGTCAAATTATCTCCTCATTTGTATGAGAGTATCACCACAGTTTTCAATTCTAATCCACATACATCTCGACTCTCTATAGTAGCAAGTCCTATGATGTTGTTGCTGTGTGCTATTGTATGGAATTGGAACTGACTCTTAGCTGACACCCTCCAGCATGTTTTCAGGGGAGTAAGCTACATAGGAGGAGACTGCTTATCCTTCTCCTACAGAGCAGCTGGTGGATTTGAACCTGGTGCCTTTGGGATTGCAGTGCAGCTTCTTACCGCTAGGCTACCAGAGCTCCCCTCCGTCTACTCCCTATGATAAACCCTTTGAATTTATGTGTCAATTTGGCCATTGTTTTTAGGTAGCACTGAATCAATTCCAATTAATAGAGACCCTATGCAAAGGCATTTGACTGTGTGGATTACAACAAACTATGGCTGACTCAGAAAAATGGGTATTCCAGAATACTTGATTGTGCTTATGTGAAATCTATACTTAGACCAAAAGGCAGTCATCAGCACAGAGCAAGGAAACAATGCATGGTTCAAAATTGTAAATGGTGTGCATCAGAAATGTTTCCTATCTCCATATGTTTTCAATCTATATGTGGAACAGATTATCCGGAAGGCTGGACTGTATGAGGACAAGTGTGGCATCAAGATTGAAGGTAGACTCATTAACAATCTGTGTTGTGCAGATGACACAACTCTGCTTGCCAAAACTGAGGAGGACCTGAAGCGCTTGCTGCAGAAGGTCAAGGACTGTAGCCTTCACTATGGATTGAAGCTCAACATCAAGAAAATGAAAATTCCCAGCACTGGGCCGATTGGCAGCATCATGATGGATGACAAAGAGATTGAGGTTGTTGACAGCTTCAGTTTGCTTGGCTTTACAGTCAACACTCTTGGTATTAGCAGCAAGGAAATTAAAAGACAAATTGCATTGGGAAAGTCTGCTGTCAGAGACATCTCCAAAATACTGAAGAGCAACAATGTCAGTCTGGAGACTAAGGTGTACCTGATACAGGCCATGGTCTTTACAATTACTTGCTATGCATCAGAGAGCTGGACAATGACTAGGGACGATAGAAGGAGAGTTGATGACTTTGAGCTGTGGTGCTGGAAAAGGGTATTGAATATACCAGGGACTGCTAGGAGAACAAATAAGTTCCCCCTGAAGAGGGTAAAGCCAGGCAGCTCCTTGGAGGCAAGTATTCTGAAGCTCCATGTGACATATTTTGGACAGGTTGCAAGGTGGAATCAGTCCTTGAAGAGGGATATCATGCTTGGGAGGTTGGAGGGACAGCACAGAAGAAGACGACCCTTGATGAGATGGGTTTATTCAGTCACTGGGGTAATCGGGATAGGTGTGCTGGAGACAATGAGATTGGCAAGGGATAGAGCAGTGTTTAGGGCTGTTGAACATAGGGTCACTATGAGTCGCAGACAACTCAACGGCACATAACAACAACAACATATACAACAGATCTAAATCTTGTCCCACTCTGTGTCTTCTTCAAGAATTATTTTCTTCAAGCCTATTTATTGCAGACATTGTGTCAATCCATTTCACTGAGGGCCTTTCTCTACTCTTCTAACCTTCCACTTTTACAAACATGATGTCTTTTTTCTTGGATGTGCCATTACTGACAACATACCCAAAGTCAGTGGAAATCTAACTATTTTGGCCTCTTAGAAACACTCTCATTGGACTACTTCCAAGATAGATTTATTTGTTTTTTTAGCAGTCTCTAGTATAGTTAATTCTCTGCTGATACCAAATGGTTGACATGAGTAAGAGAGCAATAAGATAGGTAGATAGAAAGGCATCAATTCTGCAGTAATCCTGGTAATAAAGTGGAAGAAAATGAGAAACTTCTAGGAAAAGCAATTCTAATAATTTGTGTCATCAAGTTGACAATTCATAGTGATCTTATGAACAATGGTTGTGAACTCTGCCCTATCCTGAGCCAATCTCACCATCTCAGACACACCTGATCCCATTGCCACAGTCACTGTGGCCTTCCTCTTCTGAGTTGACCCTCTACCCTTCCAAACATGATGTCTTCTCCAATGACTAGCATCTCCGGGTGGCATGCCCAAAGTATGTGAGACTGAGCTTCAAATTCCTTTACTCCACAAAATAAACCAGTTTCACCCTCTCAAGGACAGATCTATAGTGTGTGGAAAGTAATTATTAAGTAATGAAGTTGGATATTTTGGTGAGTAGATTTCTAAGCAAAGAGTTAAATATTTAGCCACATTTTTTTTCTGCTTATAGGAACATGCAAGCGGAAAATTTTATTGAGGAAAATATTAAACAAAAAAGAATCAAGGTTTGATGATTTGATTATTTTAACCAATATAGATTCCAAAAAGACTAAGAAAATGAGATTCATTGTTATGAAAATGAACTACAGAGAGAAAAGAGAAAGCTGTGTTTGGACAACCTTGTGCTAGTGATGAATAGACTAGGTCTGGGTGGCAAGAATCCATTGTCAAAGCACCTGAAACCAGAAATAAAAATGGCAGCAACCATCTTCAGGAAAGATCAAGGAGAACTCACTTATTAATAGCATGAAGTTCATGATCTGTGAAATGCAAGGGAGACTCAAAGGGATTTCAGAATGCTATGCTAGTAGGAAGAATACCAATATGGACAAAAAGGGATAGAGGTAAGACAAAATGAAAAAAGGCTGTCAGAATCCCAAAATTCTATAGGTAGAAAGGAAGTTGATAAAATGACTGAACTTCAGACACATGCTACACTTCAAGAAAAAAAAGATGGATGAATCCAGGGGCCCTGGACCCAGAAGCTGAAGCTATAGATCCAGAGGGTAGAGACTTGAGCTACAAAAAGTTATTACCAGACCTTATCCGATGGACTTTCCATGCAGGATGTTGAAACTGTTAAGAACCAAAACCCCTTTTTATCCTCCAATCTTATCCCTTTCCAAATATAAATATCTGAAATTCTTATCTTATGCTTGTCTCACTATTTTATTTTTACTATTATAAAACTATATACACTTAAGCATTTGCCAACACAACTTCCACATTTACAGTTCAATAAGACTGATTACATTTTCCACATTTTGCAACCTTTGTCGCTATCCTTTTATAAACTAGTCCATGACCATTAACATATACTCAACACTTGTGTCTCAGGGCTTCAACAAACAAATATATTTCTCACAGTTTAAGATGCTGAAAACATGAATACTACCTTTCAGAGAAAGAGAAGGGAAAGTAAGCAAATAAAAGATCTTTCAACAAAACTTAAACTCATTTATAGCAAGTCAGAACTGAATCATAACTAACCTTCCAGCAGATTTTCAGAGGTTGTAATCACACTGGAGGAGACTGATCAGCTTTTATATAGCAGCTTATGTATTTAAACCACCTGGCTTTGGGTTGACAGGGAAATTCCTTACCTACTATTTTTGAGAAGGGAAGACAATCCTGGCTTATCTGTGCTGGAAAGGAAACTCTTAAGTATGCAGAGAGTAAAAGATAATTGATGCCTTTGAGTTAAGGGGCTGGTGAAGAGTCTTGAACATACCATGGACTGCCAAGAAAATAAATAGGTCTGTCCCAGAGAGTGTGAAACCAAGTTTCTCCTCGGAGACTAGGATTTTGAAGCACTGTGTCACATACTTTGGGCACATGGCCAGGAGGGACTGGACCTTGGAGAAGGACATCATGCTAGAAAAGGTGGAAGGACAGTGCAGGAGAAGAAGACCCCGGATGAGATGGATTGATACAGTTACTTGGACAATGGGGGTAGATGTGTTGGAGTAAGTGAGACTGGCTCAGGACAGGGAAGGCTTCAGAACTGTTGAATATAGGATAGTTATGGATTTCAGGCAACCTGAGAGCAGATAACAACAATGGCAACAAGAGTAAAAGAAGATGTGGGATCTGGCAATGAAGAATAAAGAGATATGGTCACAAACCAAGAAATATGAACAGCCTCCAGAAGCCAGAAAAGGCAAAGAATAGATTCACTGATGACAGCCTCCCAAGGGAGGCAGCCCTAGCAACTACTGGTTTTAGATCTTGAAGATAACATTGGCCACAAAACTATAAGAGAATAATGTTATGTTTATGGTTTTGTTTGTCTGTTTGTCATAATTTGTTGTAGCAGCTTCAGGAAACTAATTGCGATCATAAAGAAAGCAAATGAAAAATTCTGATTTAACTTCAAAGAGATCAGAACCTATGGAAGCATTCTGTCAACACTAATATAAGGCTAAAACAAACTGCAGAAGACTAACAAGAAGGCACCGTTCTTTGGGCAAATAGGCCTGGAAAAGAATTAACAGAGAACAGAGGGTGTGAAGTAAGCTTTGGAGAATGTGGGGTGAGAGAAGCTGGAAAGACACATTTGGAAAATGAGTAAATATGAGTGGGATAAGCAGAGGCAACAAAGAGGAAAACATGTTTTTAGCAAAAAATGTTATTTATCATCACGAGTGCTAAAATGTACAGCAAAATGTTGATCTCATTGATGTCCAGTCCACACTGACTACTAATTGATCCACTATTGGGTCTCCAAGGCAGTAAATCACATGGAAAAAGACTGCCTTCACTTTTATGCACAGACTTGGCCTTTGGTATTACAACATAACACTATACAAACTATACCACCAGAGATTGATATTGTTGTGCTCTTACATGCCACCTACTCAACTACCACTCCTAGCAAGCTTATGAACAACAGATCCGAACTCTACCCTATTCTGCATCATCCTCACAACATAGAGACAATTTCTACAGTCATTGCATCAATCCATCTTGTTGAGAGTCTTCCTCTATTTCTCTAATCTTCCACCTTTTCTACCATGATCTTTTTCCAATGACTAATCTTTTTCCAACAAACTGTCCAAAGCATGAGATAAAAGGCTAACAGACTTGCTTTTAAGGAACACCATGGTTTTACTGCCTCCAAAATAGATTTGTTTGGTGCTTGGCACTCCATGGGATATTCAGTAATCTTTGGCAACACCCCAGTCCAAAGCCATCAATTCTTCATCTATTGTTTTTATTTACTGCCCAACATAGGAAAAAACTGAAAATAGCACAGCTTGGGTCAAGTGTACCTTAGTCTTTAAAGTAGTATCATTGGTCTTCAGCACTTTGGAGAGGTCATTGACAGCAGAAGTTCCCAATGCAACGGATCTTTTGATTTCTTTACTGTTGTTACCATGGATGTTGATTGTGGATTCAAACAATGTGAAATAATTGACAAATTCATTCCCCCCCCTTTTGGCACAGGACAGAGCACAGTTTAGGGATGTTGTACATAGGGTCGCTATGAGTTGCAAGTGACTCGACGGCACATAACAACAACAACAACAACAACAACAACAACAACAACAACAACCCATTTAACATGTTGCCTATTGGGCCACTGGTGAGGATTTTTGTTTTCTTGATATTGAGATGGAATCCATACTGAAGTCTTTGATCTTCTCTAGCAAGTCCTCTTCATTTAATTTATGCAAGATTGTGTCATTTGCATAACACAGGTTGTTGATGAATTTTCTTCTAATCCTGATGCCTTCTTCATATAGTACAACTTCTTGAATTACTTCTCAGCAAACAGAATGAATAGGTATAGAGAAAAGATACATCCCGGTTCAAATCCACCAGATGCTCTGCTGGAGAAGGAGGGGGCAATCTCCTCCTGTATCAGTCAGATCTGATTTGACGGTACAGATAAAAATAATACAATAAAAATAAAATAAAGTTAACAAAATTAAAAAAAAAGAAAAGCTACATCCCTGGTAAACACCCTTCCTGATTTTAAATCATGCATAGTCCTCTTATTCTATTTTGGAAAACTGTATGTTTTTCAAAGTATCAATTTTTCATAAGTTAAAAAAAGTGTTTTGGGATTATCATTCTTCTCAAAGATACTCATCAGTTCTTATGATTTACATAGTTAAATGTCTTTGCAAAGTCAATGTGGGATACTGTAATGTGTTACATATAAATCACAGGCAGAGACTCAGGTACCATAATGTATCTTATATATGTGATAAGCAATTTTAGCTAAGCCTCTGTTGTGTTGTGAGCAAGTATGGACTGTTTTGCTTAATCAGTATTTTGTAAGGCTAAGAGTAACTGTGCAGGTGCATAGAGTGATAAGGTTAGGGATTAGTGTGCAAGCACAGCAGAGTGTCACCATCATCCTCAGCACTGTAAGAATTCTGGGGACTGTTTCCTTGGGCTTATGGCTTGTAGCTTGTCTCCTCTCTGCAATCTGTGTGGGCCAGAATAAAAATGATGTTTAAGAATTCCTCAGCTCTTTGTACTTCCCCGCCCCATTTAATAGGTTTGGATTTCTTGTCAAATATTAATTGACTGCGATATTGAGCTTCTCCATCAACTCTTTCCACAGATGTTGTCAACCTGCACGCTGAGCAGTCCATCAAATGAGGTTCATTAATATAGTTGCTGTTTATGTTTTATAAAAAAAGGTAATTTACAATAAATAAATCATTGTACAAAATTCTATTATTCACTTTTCAGTCTCATTTCTGTCATTAAGTCTGCATTTTTCAACTATCAGTTCTTATTCTTTGTTTCCAACTGTTTCATTCCAATCATCAATCATTATTACTTTATCAATTTCAGTCTTTTAAAGTATGTTGTTGTTAGGTACTATCAGGTTGACTGCAACTTGTTGTTATGTGCTGTGAGTCACCTGCGACTCACAGCGATCCTATATACAGAAGCTCTGAACCCTGTCCTGTCCTGAGCCGATCTCACTAATTCTGACACACTAATCTTGATTGCCCCAGTTAATGTATCAATCCATAGGGACTCTAGAAAAATAGAACCCTGTCCTAGCCCATTCCATACTTCCAATCTGTTCTCTAATGTAACTAATAACTATCTGTGTTCCTCTGCTGTTCATAGGGTTCTCAGAGACCTTCTATTTAAAAAGTAGTCAATCTTGCTTCCTACTCTTTCTTAATCTGGGAGCTCTACTAAAACCAGTTCACTGTTGGTGACCCCTACAGCAGTGGCACAGCCTTCACAGCACCCACAGACACCTCAGGAGAGTAAACTGACAGACAAATGCTATACTAATAAAGTTAATTAATGATTGTATTAGTTTCCAATTTCTTCATCTTTGATTTTAGTGTTTGGTGTGTATATTTGAATGATATTTGTATTAACAGTTCTTCCTTGTGTGGATATTGACAATATTCTATCACTCATAGCATTGTATTTCAAGACAGATCTTGAAATTTTATTTATGATTATGAATGCAAAACTACACTTCTACAGTCTGTCATTCCAGATATAACAGATCACATTATTATCTGATTCATAGCAGCCAATCCCACTCCATCTCAGTTCACTAGTAACCAAGATGTAATCATTATACTTTCCACTTCATTTTTAAACATTTCCGATTTTCCTAGGTTCAAGCTTCATATAATCCATTAGCTGTTCCTTCTCATTTTAAAAAAATAATTTAAGAATCTTCCAATCAGAAAGGTTCTACTTCTGGTACTATAGTTAATAATGTTTTGCTGGTATTCATATGGTTTTCAAAAGTCCATTATTTTCATTATTATCCTGCTTCTTAGTCTTTCTTAGTTGGGAAGCTCTACTGAAGCCTACACATGGTAGGTCAACCCTGCTGGTATTTGATATATCATTGGCATAGCTTCTAGCATCACACACCAGCTTGATAGGAGTTAATAAATAGCGTTAGCATGTTGACGTGGAGGCGTAGTCCATAGGGAGTTGTGCTGCTAACTCAAAGGTTGTGCCTTTCTGGTAGTTCAAATTCATTAGTGAAAATTAGAGAGAAATGGGCAATCTCCTTCCATATGATTTACAGCCTCTGAAAACCCACTGGAGGGTCAGTTAGAAGTCAGTTCTGCCAGGACAGTAACAAATTGAGAGAATGTTAGAGTAGCCATCCTCAGAGGCATTTTGTTATCTGATACCAGGTCAATTCTGACTCTTGGCAACCTCATGTATAATATAAGGAAAACCTGCCTTGCATGTGTCATTTTCATGAGTGTAATAATAGATGTGTCTTGGTGATTTTTAAGTAATTATTCAAGTTAGACAAATAGAAATAAAAAAATATTGAAAACTACTGGTATAACCTCACTTTTTGAGGGGTGGGGTGGGGCATAAATGAGATTCTGCAAGGATTTATAGACAGAAGCAAAGACAGGGAGAACAGCTGGTATTATAGGAACATGGACTCAAATACAGCTCCTCCAGGTGCCTACAGAGGGCTAATGACTCTTGCCAAGTTCAGGATAGCCAAGAAAGACAAGAGCATATATCTCATCAAAACAATTAAGTGATGTTATACATACGTCCTTGAACTTCATGAACTCCTCAAGTTGAATTATCACAGTAACAATACCAGTGGGCTTGAGAATATCAGATATCATAAATATGGCACAAGATGAGTTTCAGATCTGTTGTTTGTAAGGTCATTAGGAGTCATAGGCAACTAGATAGCACCTAACAACAACAACAACAAAAATATGCAAGCAAGTAACTAAACAAATGGGATCTGTGTAAGCTTCCTGATCATGAATTCTTCTGTGTAAAGTCAGTCTTTGCCATTCAGTCAGAACTCTCAGGGAAATTTCCAAAGCTGGACACCATACCGAAGGAGATGTTCCATCCTGGAGCTATTAGTCCAGTCCAAGAGTCAGAGACAGATGGCCTTTGGATTAGAACAAGGAGACTTTAGCACAAGATCTATATCTTCCACTTTGAATGTAGAAAATGGATTATTAAATAGTTGAATGGCATAGCTTATGTGTTAGATTTTGTTATATGAGTTATAATCCATAGAAAGATCATAAAACAAATATCTAAGAATATCTAAGTATATCATTTTCTAAATAGATAACTATCAGGTGAATGAAAGATACAAGCCAGTAAAAAGCCAACTGCAATGGTGAATGAAAGAGTGTATGTGACCACAATTAAGGATGATGACAGTAAAATGAGCACATTTTTAAATATGTTTCTATCAGGCTTTGGACTCTTGAGGAGACGGGACTTTAAGCTGGCAGAAATGGCTACTAACACTAACAGCAGCAATGTGTTGCATGGAGAGTTTGACGCAGCACAAGTATGCAAGTCTACTCAAGAATGGACATCAGGACTTGGCACGGCTTCTGAGGAAGTCAGTTTTAAAAGGTCACAATGATCAATGGTGGGAAATGCATGCAATGCTTACAAAGCCTGCCTTCATGGTTCCTAATGACCAGAGGGCCAGTTGCATGTATTTCTCTAGGAGTCACACAATTGGCACACTTGTGAACAGTACCAGCAATTTCTTCCTTGGAGAACACAGATAAGAATGTTCTTAGAATTAGTATATATGCACACCCTTGCAAGTGTGACAATAAATCCATAATATCACAATTTCTTTTACAACCAAGGATAACTAAAATAGCATACATGCAATGAATCATGTTCTGGAAGAACAACAAAAAGCCACAGTTTTTATGAAACAGCAAGGGACAATATCCTTACCTATAACCCAAGGTCATTTAAGCAGTCTTTGCTAGGCAAAGTAAAATTCTTAGCCTTCATAAAGAGTAAAAAGGAGGGAAATATGAGTTTCAAAGATCTTTTAGTCTTCTCTGTCTGCACCTTTAGCTATTTTGGGGTTTGTTTCCTGCACTGTATTATCCAGGACTTTAGGGAAGCTCATTTTTAAATCTTCCAAAAACTGTGATTTCAAATCCTTTCCCCTAAAGAAGCACTCCACTGTAGGAGTCCTCACTATTCACTCTTCATATCAGAGAGCTGCCTTTAATCTCCCTTCCTTTCCTTTCCTCCCAGGATTCACTTCTGTCTCTTTCTAGATAATGAAGGATTGCACTGGATATCTCCATCCTGGTTCTACTTAGATAACTAGTGCCTATGACCACAATTTAGCAAAGTTATAGATAATATATTTCTAGTGGTCCTTTGCTAAACCTAAGTTTGTTTATGGGCTTCCAAACTCCTAACATATATCTAACGCTTGCTCCTACTCACTTTGTTAGGGTTTTGCTTGCTTATTTTAATAGATTCTTGAAAAGGTGTGCAAATCACAAAAGGTAAAGTCTGCCTTTTACCTGCTGAGAAACAATCTTTGTCCCTTTCCTCTTCACTCTTGTCTGTTTCCCCTTCCTGTCTCAGTCTTTTACCATCTCACTTTCCCCCAATTATGCCATTAATGGTTCCCACTTCAATTCCCTTTGCACATTCAATAGCTTTTCTAGCTCCCTGTGAGGTGCTCACACACTCTAGGTCAAGGTGTTCTACTCCCTAAATTTATATTGGTTTTTTTTTTTCTGGTCAATTAAATGAACACTAGCTGTCCTGAGAAAGGGCTTTCTCTGCGAGAAAGGACCAGCGTGTTAGAGATGAGGAAGATGGAGAGAGCCACTGGCAAGTGAGGGCCTAGCTTTGTCTTCTTTTTCAGGATGGTGCTGAATTGGGAAAAAGACTCAGCTCAGAAGATCTCTAATGTATCTCCTCTTGCAACAAAGCTCAGAGTCTGGAGAAACAACTGCACTTGGATTCCTCTCCTGCTCTGTCATATACAATGCTGAGCCAATGATGGAAGATCATTTAAAAGCAGTTGTTCACTTCAACCCTTGCAATATTAAAATTATGGCAAATTGTTGTGAAGTCCACTCTGAAACAAAGGAGCAATTAGGGATTAAAAGGGTTAGGGTAGTTTTTATTTGCTGACTTTATCAGGCTTTGCTGGGTCTGCAGACCAGTGTTACTGCAGATCTCTGATTAAGGTGTTGTAGAATTATGGCTTAAGTCTCTTTTGACTATGCCTTGTCTGTTTCATCCTAGGCCATTCTGGGGCCATCCACCCTCTCAAGGATAAGACAAAGAATTTCACTAAGTCTTTATATGATTTGAAAAATCCTTTCATTTCTTATCCTCTAGGATTATGACACTTCTAGATGAAACACTACCTTTCATCAATCTACCACAGGATTCTGACTTCCTTCCAAAAGGCTTCACAGGACTAAAGACCCACCAACTTCCAAACGAACCTTTTCCATAGCATCTCCCTTGACCTGATTTTGCAACTTTATCTGCTTTCTCCACGGCCAACGGGACTCAATAAATCACCCTTCCTCTTTCTCTCAAGTTCCTGTTGCTTCCATTCCCAAAGCCCCTGCTATCCAAGCTCCCATCTCGCCCAGACAAACAGGAGACTCAGAGTTGTTGCCTTCCCTTCTCTGAATAATTCACACCATGGGATTTTTCCATTCAATAAGGGATTTGATTTCTAATGACTTGCAAAGACCACGCATTTAAAGTGCAGCCAAAACAAATCAATGTCACAGAAGCCAAATATACCCTAACTACTCAAGAATCTAATGCTTCTGAATTCTTTTTAGTATTATGTTATGGTTAGGACTGTTTACACCAGGCTTAATCACAAGAGTACTTAAAAGAGTACTTTACTATGCAAAATATGAGTGACCAAAAGAAATACACTTTTGGAAGATGACATTTTGAAATATTTCTCCATTGTCCTCTTTCCCCCATTTCATTCTCTCCCTTATCAAAAGAAGGACACCACTCTTTTAAGCCATATTCCAGAATAATGTTATTCTTAGGAAATCACCCTTTTTAAAAATGCAAATTCCTCAGACATTTAGCACTGGGCCATTGAGATAGTCACAAAAGATGGAACTTTCGAGGTCAGTCTCCACATTGCTTCTCTGAAACCTGACAAAATTTAACACCTGACAAGTCTATTCTTGGCTCTGATTTGCATGCTCAGCCCTCACTTTGTCATTCTTGAACTTTAAAAACAAGCAGATAAAAATTACTATAGGATACTGTTACTTTTTCATCCTCTGCTGAAGCATCTTGAAGCAAGTTTACTTTCACTGACCTTAGGGTAATCTTTTATTTTTTGCACCTGAGGTGGTAAATTACTTCCAGGTGATATAAAACCAGATGGCCTCAACTTTCCTATAATTGATTAAAATGACTGTAACTGCTTCAGCATTCTACCAATCACACAGCAGAGTGTGATTCACCATGGTAACGTCTCAGCCAGTGGTTTCTGCACTGCTAGGGAAGATGCTGAATCTACCAATTAAAACCACCAAATGCTATCACCTATCCAATTCACACACATACACACATCACTTCATCCTAAATGCCTACACAAAGCCAGCTGCTGCTGAACAAAGGAAAATAAAAATCTTCAAAAATTAGAGCTCCTGAGTGGTGATATAGAGAATAATAAAGCAGGTTTGTAAGCCTCCTGGTATGATCTACCACCATACAAATAGAGTAAATGCTTGAACTGTATAATTGCCTTGGGTCTCCTGTGGCATTCATCTGCACTTGGCAAGGATACCAGTAACATGGGAGGATGATACTCTTCTAACTTATGAGTTATCAAATGTCTCCCAAGTTGGGCATGTGAATTCTGTTGCCTGGTGTTCTCAGGTAATATTAGATCACCAAGTATTTTTACCCTCTGGTCTATAATTCAATGCAATTCAATTTATTTATGTTAAATTCAATATGATTCAACCTGATTCAATTTAATTCAACATATTTACTAACTGCACACTACATTAGATTCAGGCTAGTAGGAAAATTAGTTAAATGCAAACCCTCCTCACAAGGAACCTAAAGTAATTTATTGGCCAGGACTTGAGGAACCTTTATGATTGCAACACAAAGGATATTAAAAATCTGTAGGTGTAACACCTGAGGTGTTGATAATGACATTTAGGTGACTGTGATATATTGGCCATTCTATTAAAATGTGCACAGAAAATCTGCCAAAGCTAAGCAAAATATTACGTATATCACATGCAATAGCTATGAGACATTCCCTTTAAGATTCATTCATCCTTTAGATTATGAACTTATCTTAATGCACGTTTTTTTAAATAAACTTACAATGAGAATAGATGCTTTTTGAGAGACAAAGGGGGAAAGAATCAGGGGGAAATTGTGCTGCAGCATGCCTATACCTTCAATGCAGCATTAACAGTAAAACAAAAATCCAGCAACATTTTAGTGTTCATTTAAAAATGTCGTCCTAACATCATTTAGATCTTCATTATCTTTTCAACACAGTAAAAGTGTTTGATTCTGCAGATGTGATAATACAAACACTCGCATTCGAGACCAACACAAACAGCAAGAGTTTGCAGTGACCACCACTAGCATCATTTGTCAACATGTAAAATAAGGGGGAAGTATGATCAATACACTGATTTCTAAATTATTCTGTGATTTTAGGTGAATATCCTCACAGAAGAAAAATAGTACCAGCCTACAGTTGCATGAAAGGTTGTAGATTACTAAGAAAATCCGTTCCTTCTACAACTCAAACTCCAATTCTTCTTTGGCTTCCTATGAACAGTTCTCACCAATGCCTAACAGGATAATTTTATCTTTGCACTGTTCTACATTTCCGCATTTATTTAACTTTTGTTAGTAATAAAAGGCCATCTTTAACTATCTAACATCAAGTGAAGAGAGTAATATAAATATTTCCATGTATCTCATTTCCTATATTCCAGAACTATGGCTAACCATTCCATCTACAGCATATTAACCCAAGAGACTGTCATTAAACTCATTTTTGTTCATGCCAATATCCCATTGTAATTCCAAAGCTGTAAATCTTGAAAGGAGGAATATACCTCATCTCTTTCCCATGGAGGAGCAACTGAGGACTTAACTGCCACGCTTTCAGTTAGCAGCCCAATATTTAACGTATATGGGTTTTCGGAGGCGGTTAATCACATGGGATGAGACTGACCATCCTTCTCCTGAGGAGCAGCTTGTTGATTCAAAGCCCATGCCTTCAGGATTAAAGAGAAGCTTCTTACCAGTGGGCCACCCGAGCTCCCTCATTACCAGGGCTTATTAACTATATTAACTCCCTGCTATCAAGTTTATTCTGACCCATAGTGACCCTATCTGGTATCAGAAGACACCAATCTTAAGACTGCCTACCTCTCTGCCATGGAGCCACTAGTTGATTCAAACTAGTGAAAGGCACAGCACTTTGTTTAACAACAGAATCTTCTATGCAGTATCCCATTAGAGCTCTTGCTGAGCACACGCATTCACCTCCACCAAATCACAGCAGACTCACTCAGCATAATGTCCTCCAGGGTCACCCATTTTTAATAATATTGCATGAGTTCCTTGTTTTTCAATGTAGCGTAGTATACCACTGTGTGAATATTCCATAGCTTCTCTATCCATTCGTTTGTTGATGGGCATTTAGTTTGTTTCCAACTCTTTGCTATTGTGAACAAAGCCACAATAAAACATGAGTGAGTGAAATATCTCAGTCACAAAAGGACAAATACGGCATAGTGCCACTGTTGTAGAATGGGCCTGACATCAGGGTTGGATGAGACTGGGAAGAACTGGATAAAGTATGTATACTGCATTGAAACAGATGAGGGAGAGAACAGTTTAAAAGCGATATATGATTGGGTATTATGGTTGTGACAAGAGTCCAGAATGAAGGTTGCATAGTGGAGTGTACTGGGGCGGTGGAAGTGTATACCAATGAAAGAATTTTTCTTTTACTTTTCAAAGAGAACAACGAACTCAGGGGTGGGGGGCGGATCAGGGAGAAAGATGCAACAATGAATGAATGGAAATCTAAAATCTTGGTAAATGTTCATTAAAATTAATAAAATATATTTTTTTAAATCACAGCCAACTCGTAGTGGGTTTCCTGAGGCTACACATCACACGAGAGGAGCCTGTCCATCTTTCTCTCACCAAGCTGCTGGTGGATTTGAAGCCCCAGAGAGCTGCTCCCTCTGGGTTAACAGAACACCTCCCTATGGTTTGTGCCACCCGGGTACCCTGTTTAGCACATTTACACTTAGAATTTAGGAAATTATTATTCTTGCACACACTCGATTAAGAAAATAAGAATTCTGAGGACAATGACTCTTTATGAATGGTCTATTGGATGGTCAGACCCTGAGCTCACCAGGTACTACAAGTCTTCTCAACACAGTTCTATTGCAGCACCACTTAGTTTTAGGGGAAAATATATCAGAGTAAACATATATCTTAAGTTGTTGGATGCACTGTAATTCAGGGAAGAAGTCTGAAGTGAAGGTTGTGATCTTCATGGTACGATTCACAGTGGAAAGAAACTCCTGTGACTGAACCAGACTAAAAAACACATATCATGTGGAGGCACGACTCTCCTGATGAATCTGTCTTGCCAGAGCTATGAGTGAGGAAATTGGGAGACTCCTGGCAGGGGATGCTGGACAGCGTCAGGAGTCTGTGAGACAGAAGATATGAGTATTTAGTGAAAACATGGGCCCACCTCACAATGCTGCAGGAGGAGGTTATGAGGAACTTGGTGCAAAAAGACAACCCTATTAGATATTCTGGGACCTGGGCTTGGGCTGATAGTGAGCTGGAACTCCATGGGGAATGAAGAGGATAAATGAAGTGGAACTCTGCTAGAATATTCCCCAGGGAAATCAGAACTGAGATCGGAGTGAAGATAGTACATCTATGTTCACAGCAGCATTATTCACAATAGCAAGAAAATGGAAACAACCCTAATAACCACCAACAAGCAAATGAATGGATTGAGAAAGTGTGGTATCCATTCACACAATGGATACGATGCAACACTAAGAAACAACAATTGCACAAAATATTATATAACATGGGAAAGTCTAGAAAACATAAGATTGAGTAATGATATAAGCATGGATCAATAGTAATTGATTATATAAAATGCAATGTATGCCAGTGATTATATAAAGCACAATGAATGTGAATGAAACAATGGAAAGGAAAGATTGTATAAAAATTCAATGTGCATACATGAAACATAATGTATATGGAAGATTGCATACATTGCATGCAAACAATAAAAGTATGAGAAGGGAAAAACAAAGAAGTGGAACTCCTTGACATGAAGTCCCTGAAGACTCTCAAGACTGCATGGCTTGAAGTTCTAATGCTAGGAATATGAGGGCTCAGAATTACATTCCCCCAGGCAGGTGTCTGAAAACATCTGCCCAAGGCATGTTCAGATGCTTAGTTATGGTAGATATCAGCTTGACTTGGGAAGTGACACGTGGCCTGTAAATTTACTGAGGTCTGAATTCTATTCAAGCAGAGACACAATCATGCTCAAGATGTCACTTCATGTGTCTGGTTCAGGGTTTTCATTTCTAAAAGCAATGTGTCAAACACCCAGCTAATGTTCTTTAAAGTCCCTGTTCTATTGTTCTAAAATGCAGAGAGGATAGGAATTGAAGACCTGTTGAATAGGGGCAGTGAAAGTGTCTCCAGTTAATCACTGCTTCCTTTTGGAGCCAGGCTCACAGTTGGCAAAATGTGACGCCTCAGAGGCAGCCATGAGATGGGTTGTCCAAAAGGAAGAAAGGACAGGTCTGAGGAGTCGCATAACCCGTCTGTCAGACCCACAGTGTGTAGCAGGAGGTGTGAAGTACAAAAATAGGCTATCATGTGCAGCACTGGTTTCTTTCTATCCAATGTAAAATAGGTTGTTGCTGTCTATTACTGCCACTTTCATACACACTGTGAAAATCTCATATACACTACACAGCATTAAAAACAGTGTGATTCACTGCAACGTCTTTGTCTTGATGATGTTCTATGAATTAGTACGGCATGCTGCCTACCTACAACACCACCTGCTGCAGGAAAATCTACAGAAAATCAGAAACAAAGACACATTTGAAAACCAAGAATTTGAATAATCCTGGAATGATGCAAAGCAGAGGGGACTATGAGAATGAAACAGCAATGGCGGAAGGGGGTAACAGACCAGGGTGCATGTGGACAAGTACAGCCCCATAGAGCTCACACTGAAAGAGAAGCAGGAAGGTCACAAAAAGGTCTGATCCTACTCTAATACAGTGGGAACAGCCACACAGGCTGACCCTCTACAGCAAGCAGCAAGACTTAAGAGAGTCTGACTTGGGATAGAAAACTGAACATAGAAGATTATATCCAAGATGCACAGTTGAGCTCCCTAAGATTGGCTACTTTAGGAAGGATCAGAGATCAACCAGATAAAGACCATGTCCACTGCAAATCACACTTTTCACCCCTCCATTATCATCCCAAATAGCACACATGGAATACCAGCTGCAAACTCCCACTCTGAAATGCACAATAGCCTTCACCTGACACCTTAATGGAGATTTACAGTCACAGAGACAAATGCTCAATCAAGAATGACCAAACCTCACAATGGCTGAAACTATGGCAAACAAATAAAAATATATAAATAGATTCAACTCACAAAATTTAAAAAAAAAACACAACAACATACAACAAAACACAAAAATCTCTTACCTCAGGAATCAGAGTTAAACCAGCAATAAGCATGGGGTTTTAGAAGAAGGTTCATTTCTATAGAAAGATATGGAATAATTCTGTATCCATACAGAGAAAATGATGGCATAAACTCAGGGACTAGAAAAAACCAATGCAACAAACCCTAGAGATATTGGAACTTGGAGGCAAACATGAATGGTCATGACAGGAACTCAGTGTAAAAGAAAAATAACAAAAAAGAAAAAGTGGCAGTGATTCATATTGGCTCAAGATGCAGAGAAAGAAGAAAAGGAGGAGGAGGAGGAGAGAAAATGCGAAATAATACAGGAACTCTCAGTTGCTTATAAATCCAATTAAATATGTTATGTAGACACGAATCCCTGTATAATGCAAAAGATTTAGCACTTAGCTACCAACCAACCAACAGGCAGGCAGGTAGGCAGAATCTACGCAAAGGTGCCTTGACAGAAAGATCTGGAAATATACTTCCAAAAGATCATAGCCATTTGAACACAAAATGAGGTCAAATTATCCTCTGTTGCACACAGGTTGATCATGAAGCAGAACTGATTAGTCAGCAACCAGTTTTGTTCCATGTTTGCATAGTTGCCTTGTACAAAATAGAAATAAAGGGTGTCTCTTACAGAGATGATCCCCTAAAGCCAGAACGGGATTGAAGAGGAAACATGAAGTGCTAGAAGTTTGGGAACGTGGAGGCGAAAGGAGAATGCATCATGCAGCGAATAAACACATAGTATTTAGGCAGCTAACAAGGGAGACTCCATGTTGGGAGGAGCTAGAAAAAAGACACACGCTCTTTCCCAGAAATGTGTTCTAAAAACTAGACATCTGAGAATATGTTAAAAAAAACAGACATATAATTTAGTATACTTGAGGAAATTCATTGTGAAATATTATAGTAAAGATTGCTATGATAAAAGATGAAGTGAGTATTAATACAAATATTGCATGATTTGGGGCAGAAAGAATGAGTCAGAATCTGGAAAATGGTTAAAGTACTTTTTACAAACTCAGCATATGGCTAAAACCATGCAAGCAAGTGAAAGAACAAAGAGATTTCTATTCTGTATTCCCAGAAACCTAAAAAATGCCGATGAAAATATACCAAACTTTTAGACTTAGTTTTTTGACAATATTTACAACATTGTGTCCTTTTTGTTTTGTTTTTCTTTCTTTTCACGGCTGAGCACATAGTCAGATACTTCAAGTATGATAAGTACCGACAGAAGCTAAACATTTGTTCTTTTCTGCATACCTGATGATTACTGTCTTTGCTTCAATTGTGTTAAGCTTATGAAACCCAGGCTTCATATCACTAGTCTCAGCACTTTCATTTTTCTGTAAGGGCAGAAAGCAATAAACTAGTCCTGTAACTGTACAAACACCGCTATCCTGACAACACGGGCAGGTCGGCTGCAGCGAGGCTGCGGCTGGCTGGAGAGACTGCCGGGTGGTAGATCATTTATCAGCAGCCACAAAAGTCCCTATGTGGCATTTGCAAAGCGATTTCAATGTTGTAAACTGGAGAGTAGGTGGGGTGTGCAGAAGTTGAGAATACAGAAGCTGAAGGTTTGGTGAGAAATAAGATTAGGAACATTTCAAATGAAGAAATGACAAAATTATTGATTCAAGATTTTGAAAAGAGCAAGACAAGCCCAAGAAACCATTGTGAGGCTGGGGGACTTGAGGACAGGGTTCTGCAGGGTGGTGATGAGGCTGTTCACCTCTGTCTCTCAGATTATTTTCCTCTCCTTTTTAAATGGCTAAAATTTAAAACAAAGGCAAAGCTCAACCATCTTTAGTATGTGCTGAATTAACTACTTGCTTTGGATTCTTAATTTTAAAAGATGAAGGATTTCTCATTTTGTATTGTATGGTTTTGTACACTCTGATGACCTAGTGGCAAGAAGCTGTGCTGAAGTACTGAAGGCACCCTGTTCAAGGCCACCAGCTGCTCTGTGAAAGAAAGATGGCCAATCTCCACACACCCCCACCTCTGAAATCCTCCCAGAGGGTCAGCTGTGCATTGGTTCTGACTCTAAGGTACACAATAGCAACATCATTTTATACAGAGCTCAGGCAGCCTAGTAGGTAAAGAAGTATGTTGTCATGTGGAAGGAGGGTGGTTTAAATTCACCAGCTGCTCTTAGGAAGACAGACGGGAAATCTCCTTTTATATGATTTAAAATTTATGAAAATTTGCTGGAGGTTCAGCTCTAGGTCGATTTTGAATTGACAGTAATGAGTTAATGTGGGATTACTCCACTTACTGCTCAAATGTTTTCAGAAATCTACACCTCTACTGTTCATTATCCTTGCTTCTCATCTTTACCCTCTCTTCCTGCATCACAGCTATCTTCCCGGAAAACCTACAGAAGTCTTGGAAAAATCCTAAACACAAAAAACACAGTGATCCCTGCAATTTACTGAGCAAGTCCTTTTGTGTAGGACGCTGGATGGCTAATATATGCCCCAGCATGCACTTCTCACGTATGTGTCTAGGAAGTCTGTATGGGATGGTTATGCAGCAAAGAAAGCAAAATCTCAGGGAAGCTAAGGCACTAAGGCCACTCAAGGCAACTGACGATTAGACACAAGGTGATTGAAACCTAGGTCTGCCCAGCTCATAAATTCAAGTATATTTGCCTCCAACCTCCATCCTTTTAATTTCTATTTCTCTCTCTCTTACACACACACACACACACACACACACACACACACACACACACACACTTGTACATCCTCTTTGCTTCAAAACATGTACTTCTTGCATTAAACATTTTGAAAATTCATGTTTACTTTCTTATTCTCCCTGCCTGCTCTCCTAAGCTACTGCTGGAGTGCCCAAAGCTACAGATTAATGGTATGAAAATACTGGTTTTTGTTTCATTCCAATAAACATGTTGCCATTCATTTATGAGTTGGAGTGTTTGTTTACTTGAAGGTCTCCTGCTATGTAACATTTAAATATGCCCAGACAATGTGTTAACCCCTCAGAGGTAATGCATTTCAAGAATGGGCTTCTCCAAGAAGCAAATTTAGGGCCTGGTGCAGATAAGTCTAGAGTTGGCCTAAGAAGGAGGAATGATGTAGCTGAGCGATGAGTCATGTAGGTGAGCAATGTGAGGGCTTACACTGAACAGCTGCTTTCATTATGCTAAAATAAATTTAGTGCCAATAAAAGGTGTTCAGGTGAGAAGATATGAGGACGAATTTTGACAGTCAAAAGTCCAGCCCAACTCAATGTCAGTCTAATCTTCTGCAAGGCATTCGCTCACTTCACAAGCTTAGAGGGAACTCAGATCCTGTTGATTATATTCATTAGTTCAGCCACATTTTGTTTATCAAAGTGTGCTGACTATATGACTCAGTCATAAGGAGCTGTGCTGTTAACTCAAAGGCATGTGGTTCAAATCCACCAGCTGCTCCAAGGGAGACAGATGGGCTATCTCCTTCCTTGCTATTTTTTGTCTCTGAAAATCTGCTGGATTATGTAGACTCCAACTTGAATGTACACAACAAAGAAATAAAATTAAAAATGTCTGATCCTTGTTTTTAATGATCTGCACAGATTAGTCCACTTAAATATCATACCAGCCCTGTGATGTAGATACTGTTATTCTTCTAAATATGAGAAAACTGAAACACTTAGAGCTTTAACCAGGATGACCAGGATTGTACAGCTCATGAGCATTGGACTCTGGATTTTTACCGAGAGATTCATTCACAGTCCTATGATGGTTGCTGACAAAAAATGCTGCTTTCAAGTATGTGATGAACTCTAAGTCATTTGATAGGAATTTCAAATTCTATTCTAAAAAAAAAAATAAGGCATGATGCAGGGATTAAGCACTCTTACTCCGTATTTGTTTACTTTTTTGTTGGTTTTATTGTTATCTGAGTGAAAGTTTACAGAGCGTTCCGTTCAATCACACATACACATTTTCTTTTATTCCAGGAGATAACACACACACACACAGTATCACTGCTTTCTTTCCACTTCCTTCCTGTGAGCCTTGTTCTCCTTTCCATAAATCCCTCTAATCTTTTCCTGCCATCTAAGCTTGCTTCCTGGATAAATTCTGCCCTTTTAATCTTCTGTGGTTGATCATTCTAAGTGCCTGACTGTATCAGTGTTCATTGCATAACCCTGCCTAGTTTGGCAGCAAGTTGAGCCATGGGATTGAGTTTTGTTCCACGTTTAAAGTGATTAAGGACCTTAGTCTCAGAGAATCCATCAGTCTCCATAAGACGAGAAGTCCTGGTTACTTGTATGTGTTTCAGTTCTGTTACATTTTTTTTTCCTTTTTCTTATTGAGTACCATCGAATTGGATCCAACTGGCACAGGAGATTGCCCCTCCTCCAGCAGAGCATCTGGTGGATTTGAACCGCACGCCTCTGGAATTGCAGCACAGCTTCTTGTCACTAGGCCACCAGAGCTCCCTCCCGTTCCACATTTTTGCCTACTCTGTCCAAGACCATTGGCTGTGATCCCTTTTAGATGGTCAGCAGAGGCAGCTGGTGGAGGTTGAGGTATATATGTTCCATTATTAGCCCTTTAGATTAATAGTTTCTGAGCATCTTTATTTTTCTTCCGTTTCCTTTGTTCAGGACAAGAAAAGACAAGTGAAGTGTACTTGGATGCTCACTAGCTGTTAAGATCTCAGTGTCTTTTGACAAAAGAAGGATTTGGAATATTGTCTGTGTGGATTATGTTATGACAATTCAACTTGATTTACACCAAGACTAGGGTCTCAAGGCCATTGGGGCTAGTCAACTCTATCAAGTTGCGTGAATTATTTTATCTCTAAAAGCTTGATTTACCCACCTGAAAAATGAGGATTATACGATATTCAGGTGTTGTGAAGACAGAATACCACAATTCCATTGAGGCATTTTATACAGTGACTGCTGTGCTGTTAGGTATCATCAAATTGACCACAAGTCATAGAGATTTGAGGGAGCTCTAGTGGCCTTGGGGTAAATAATTATACTTTGGAACCCAAAAATATATATTCTAATCTTCCAGCTGTGAAAGAAAGATACGTAATCTCCTTCTGTGTGATTTACAACCTCTGAAAACCCACTGGAGGGTCAGTTATGAATTGGTTCCAACTTGATGGCACATAAAAACAGCATATCAACCTCACAAACAAGAGATAGAAAGCTTTGCCTATCTGTGTCATCCTCACAATCTTCTCCATGTTCAAGGCTATTGTACTCACTGTGTCAAGACATACCATCAAGGGTCTTCCTCTCTCTTATTGACCCTCTGCTTTTCCAAGCATCATGTCATTTTCCTTTTTTAAATTTTATTAATTTTAATGAACATTTACAGAGATTTTGAATTTTCATTCATTCATTGCTGCACTTTTTTCTTTACCCTCCACCCCCAGTTTGCTCCTCTCTTTGGAAAGCAAAAGATAAACTTCTTCATTGGTATACAATCCCACTGCCCCCCCTCCCCCCGCCTCCAATGCACTCCGCTATGCAACCTTAATTCTGGATTCCTGTGATAATGATAATGTGCTGTCATATATCACTTTTAAACGGTTCTCTCCCTCATCTGTTTCAATTCAGTATACATCATGTCCTCCAGGGTCACCCATTTTGAATAATAGTGCATGAGTTCCTTGTTTTTCAATGCAGTGTAGTATTCCATTGTGTGAATATACCACAGCTTCTCTAGCCATTCATTTGTTGATGGGCACTTAGGTTGTTTCCAACTCCTAGCTATTGTGAACAAAGCCACAATGAACATGGGTGTGCATATATCTGCTTGGGTGTCAGTTATGGTCTCTTTGGGGTATATTCCCAGTCGTGGAATTGCTGGGTCAAATGGTATCTCTATTTGCAACTTTTTGAGAAAGCGCCATACCGCCTTCCACAGTGGTTGCACCATTTTACACTCCCACCAACAGTGAATAAGGGTTCCAGTCTCTCCACAACCTCGCCAGCATTTGTTGCTAGCTGTTCTATTAAATTTTGCTATTCTGACTGAGGTGAGATGATCTCTCATAGTTGTTTTGATTTGCATCTCTCTTAGAGCTAGGGATTTTGAACATTTCTTCATGTGCTTATTGGCCATCAGAACTGACACATGCTGACAACATGTCTAAAGCATGTGACAACATGCTCAAAGTATGTGAGACACTGTAATTGACTACCCTCTGTTATTACTATTTATAATATATAATTGCATAATCTAAGTATACAATTACCTTCAGGGATTTACAAAACTTGAAATAAAAAGATTTACAAAGGACTGAGGAGAAGCAAAACACAAAAATGAAGGAAAAACTTATTAATTTTAAATAAATTTGAGTTCTTGAAATCTCTTGTCAACATGTATGCCAGTAGAAAGCTGCTGTTAATTATCAAGTTGATGTCAATTTGTATCACCTCTATATGTACAGAATAAAACATTGTCTGAACATCATAATCTCTTTTGTTCTTGAGCCCTTTGTTTCAACAACCGTGTTAACCCCTATCTGTGAGGATTTTCTTCATTTAAATGACCCTCTACTTCATAAAACATAATGTCACCAACAGTGTATGAGAGAGTTTCAATGTCTCCTCATCCTCTCCAACGTTGATTGCTTGCTGCCCTGCAAAACTCTGCCTGCCACTGCTACTGGGGTAGTATGGTATCTCACTGTGGTTTTGATTTACATCTCCCTTATTGCCAGAGATTTTGAGCATTTTTTCACATGTCTCTTGGCCACCAAATGTTGTCCCCTGTAAAATGTCTTTCCTTTCACCCATTTTGTAATTGGGTTATCAGTCATTTGCACTTGGAGGTCAAGTAGTATTCTGTAAACTTTTGTTATGAGACTTTTGTTTGAGATGGTATTGACAAACGTTTTTTGTTTGTTTGTTCCCCCCCGCCCCCCCAAGTCTGTAAGTTTTCTTTTCAGCCTACTGGAAAAAGGTTTTGATGTGAACAGGGATTTAATCTTTAGAGGGTCCCATTTATCAGTTTTCTCCTCTCCAGAGTGTGTAGTTTCTTTATACCATAGACTAGGACAAGGCCATAGCATTTTAAGTATCATCAGTGAATGCTTCAAGGTGTGCTTGTTTTCTTCAAGAAATGTTGCATCATATTGCAAGTATAATGCAAGTTGCTACTAAATCTTCCTCCAATCCCATATCATAGGGCAACTATGAGTCATAGTAAATTCGATGTCATGTTACAACATACAGTGTTACCTTAAATGAGAAAAGGAGGGGGGAAAGCAATGACGTGTTTTAACTCTGCGCTGCCAGAGCTCTTTCATTTGACAAAATGTGTGGACAAATGGATTTGTCCCTAAATAATTTGCTTAAAATAATCCAGACTGCAAGGGACTTAATCCTGTGTCTCTCTGGAATGGAAAACACAGTTATGGACCAAGTCCCAGGCCCTTTGTACAGTAGAAGACAGAAGTGAGGAGGATTGTTCTTGATGTGCACAAATTTGTGTTTCACTTTTTTTTAAAAAAAAACAAAATAGAGGCTGCTTATTACCACTTCATTTGCTATTGTAAATAGACCCAAAAATTCAGTACAAGAACCTTGGTAGGAAATTGACAGCTGACACTCAAAGTGAATCCGTCAATTATGTAATCAGAAAAAGGAAAAGAAGTAATATGTGTTGAGTGCTCTCTGTGTCAGAAAACATATGGTCAGCTTTAGAAAAGAAGGGGAAAACCTCTCAATTTGAGCTTTTGAAGAAGGTTCTGCTTAATGTTTCAATAATTGTATTTGGGATGAGTTGACAGGGTGGAAATAGAATTTATTCTGTACTAATAAGGTCTGAATCCCATCAGCACCTCCTCTCTCACCTCACCGAATGAATGTCTAAAAGGCTTCGCCTGGAATTCCACAATCCTTTGTCTGCTGCTTTGTGTAGATTGCTTCTGTGACTGCTATGTCATTGCCATGTCTACTCCCATTCATGGTAATCTTCTCTGTCTAAAACTAACTTTGTCAAGATTTTCAGTAGCAGGTTTTGTCAGAGTATATTGTCATATTATTCTTCTAGGATGTCTTATGATGGACAAAAGCCATCAAACTTTTGGGTTCCAGCCATTTGCATAACCCAATAAATCTGTCAGTGAACAGATTTTCTTTTCCCTTGCCCTTAATGGAGAAAGAGTACAGTAAGTGTTAAAAAGGTCAGAATCCAGGGATTGAAATTGTCCCTGCATCTATATTTTTACCTAGTAAGACTTTGCCTTCAGTTTTCATCATCAAAATGGTAAAAATCTTGAGAAGGAAGGATTTGGAAACAGCTGTATTTTAGATGAAAGCTCAGTGCCTCCACTTACTTGCTCTTCACTCACTTATTAAGTTGGAACTGTCTCATAGCTGATCTTCCACTGGGTTTTCAGAGGTTATAAATAGTATGGGAGGAGATTGCCTATCTTTCTCCCTCAGATTCAAACCAGGTCTCTGCTGCCTTTGGGTTGGCAACATAATGCCTTGCCCAGTAGGCCACTAAAAAAACCCCTTTATTAACTGGTGCTGTATACAAATTACTGAGCTTCTCTAAACCTGTATTTCTTTATTGGCAACTGAAAACAATGAAAATATTATCCTAATTGGCTATTGTAAATGAAATGTTGTTGTGTACTATGGAGTCAGAACCAACCCATAGCTGACACTCCAGTGGGTTTTCAGAGGCATAATTTCCCATCCTTCTCCTGTGGAGCAGCTAGTAGCCTCAAACGACGTATCTTTGGTACTGCAGTACAGTTTCTTGCCACTAGGCCACCAGTTAAATTAAATGTTAAATGAAATATTAACCTAAAATCCAACGCAGAGTTCAGTGGCTAATTATGTTTATTGTGCTATATTTATCATGGCAATTAGTTTCTGATGGAATGAAATGCCAATACACCGAAAAGCTATCAAGTACTGCCTAGATGCGTATTAATGTTTTTATTTAACTTGTGTCTTAAATTTATTTCAGAGGTGATAAGAGATATCAATTAAAAAAATAAATCAAAGAAGGAAGGGCCTAGTGGTAAGGATTTGCACTGCAATACCGAACGCACACAGATCAAACCCACCAGCTGGTCTGTGGGAGAAATATGGACGGTCTCCTGGGTAATTAAACTGCCTCTGAAAAACCTCTCAGGGGTCAGCTATGGTTCTTTTCTAACTCAATGATACACATAAACAATTTCCTCTTACTTATGTGGAGCCTTGAAACACCTAACACTGTGGAGAAATACACATTTGCAAAACACAGTAAAAATTTAGATAAAAGGGTTTTCTTTCTCTCTCTCTTTTACAGTACAAAATTAAATAAATTTTATATTTTTTCTCTCTTTCTCTCTCATTGAGCCTGGAAAGTATTAATGTAAAGAGAATGAGTTCTGCTATTCAGAATGTCTTATATGAGGAAAAGAGAGGAGGGGTGCTTGAAATGAAATAAGATTTCCTTCAAATATGAAACTTGAAGTGAAAAAGCGATTCACTTTTCCATTTGGTGTCTTAATTCCTGTCCATCTGATTTCCTGCCTTTTCTTGCCTCAAATGTTATTATCTCTCACTCTTCTAGAATGAACACAACTGGGTATATATCTTTGAATCTCCTTCTCTCTTTCCCTGACATATGTGGCAGGGCTGGGGGCTAGTGACAAGATTCACATTTTCAACTGATAAAGTGCCATTTACACTACGAATGTCAAAGTGTGTGTTGTATTATGGCATTCAAACATTACTCTCTAATAGGAAACAAACCAGGACCTTAAAACTTAGAAAAGCAAATTGGTAGTGGTCAAGGAAGGACAGGAAAAGATGGAGGGAGAGGAGGAAAGAAAAGGGAAGGTCCCAATTAGTATTCCTGCCAGTCCTTACTTGGTGAAATCAAGAGATCAAGGTTTTGTGGATTAAGGATTAAAAGCAAATTTAGCTTAGTGAATATTCCTCCTGTGGATAAATGTCTGTTGAGGATTTAGAATATTTTGGTAAGCCAGTTGGATCTTTTCTTAACATGCCAATATCATTCTTTTCTTTTTAAAAACTGAGCTAATTTCCATATATTAGCCCAAATTTCCCCTCTCTCTCCTCCTTTCCTCCCTCCCTCCCTCCCTCCCTATTCTCCCCCTCCTCCTTCACTCTCTTTCTCTCTCCCCCTGCCCCCCACCCCCACCAGTGGGAAGGGTCTATATTTTAGAAGCAAAACTCTTTCTTGCCATTCCTGCACTGCAAATTCCTTAATGGGTTCAAATATTTACGTTTCAAAATTACTTTCCTATCCCTTGATGTCCTGAGACTCCACCCTAATACAATGTATAGCCCAATTTTCCACCCTTAGTTTTCCTGGTGGAGCACAGAATATATACCCCTGTACTACTATAATATGTCTGCATCTGGAGCAGCCAATAAGGTTGAACTACTGAACTTTTGGTTAGAAACCCAACTCTGAACCTATACCAGGGTTCTTTTGAAAGAATTATAAGAAGGTGGTCTAGTGTCAAGAAGATGCACTGCAATCCTAGAGGTGCGTGGTTTGAATCCACCAGATGCTCTGCTGGAGAAGGAGGAAGGATCTCCTCCTGTGCCAGTCAGATTTAATTTGACACTACACACACACACACACACACAAATAAAAAATCTTTTAAAAAGAATGCTTCATAAGTATTATTTATAGGAAGAATGCAGGTATCCTATATAACATTAATAAAGAAATATTGCACCATTTACACTATGAATGGAGGAAGAGGAGGAACAGTTAATGATGAAAAAAGTGATGGAAAGATGCAGCAGATTAAATATGCAGGGCGCTTCTGACATCCATTTGTTAGTACTAACTTGACATTACTCTTAGTAGAAGGGGTTGTGATAGCACCCTGACTCTGGTCCGTGCACACCAGCAGCTGCACACTGGACTGACTAATGGAGTAAGCAGGCACACTCACTGCCAGGGCACCAGTCAGCCTGCAGCTTTCCCAGATTTTAGAGGTCACGATGTGGTATAAAGAAGAGGTATAAAAACAGAAGAGGTGTGTCAATGTTAAGACAAGCCCAGCTGCCATTATAAGAACCACCACCGAGTAGTTTCTATTAAGCCCAGTCAGTCCAATGTCTTTCCTCAAGAACAACTGACATCCAGCCAGAGGCAGAGGGAAGGGGAAGACAGAGGAAAGCACTCCTCCCAAAACAAGTCTATATAGAATCACAAGTAGGAAAAGTGCCCCAAGAAGGTAGTGAGACAGTTATGGGGACAGTGTTGCTCTTGACAGGTCACTGTTACAAACAGTCCTTCACAGCTCCATGCTCACATCACCGTCCCTACCACCCCTGATTCACATTGACAAATTGACTCAAATCATTCCTGAAAAAGACTCAGTACTTGAGAAAGCTCACAAATAGCTTTTCTTTCTCCACTTTCCATATCAAAGTTGGGGGAAAGTGGTCCATGGGAGCAATTTAGAAGTCGCCAGGGCTTTGTCAGAATTATTTGTACATTTCTAGGTGGGCCCTCTGGGCTTCTTCCATCACCCTTTGGCAACGTCCTGGCTTGTCCAACATCACACCACCAGGACTGACTTTCCAGGAAGTTGAAACCTTTCCTTTAGACTCCTCGGCCCTAATCCCAAGCGCTTACACAGGACACAAGCATCATAGTAAAAGGTCATCTGAGAAAACCTAGTAGTCTCTAAAGAGAGACAAGAAGGCAAACTGGCTAACTGTGGCCAGGATCTCTCTCCCTTTCCACCAGTCACATTGGACCCTGCTCTCACCACCATAGCCCTGAGCACACAGTCATCCTCTAGAAGAAAATGGAGCACAGAAATGGAGTGCACAGATGCAGGATCCCAAAGGCACTGGGGCCAAATCTTGTAGTTAGCAGCCATGCAGTACTTAACCTCACAAAGCCTCAGTCTCTTCATCCATACAATGGGGATAATAATCATGCTGTAAGTACTAAATGAGTTAAGATATGTGAAGTACTCAGGACAGTTCTTGGCAGAGAAAGGATTGCTATTTTTCACAGATGAATGAATAGGTATTATGCATGTTTTAGTTTTGGGATTTTTATTTTTCCCAGTCTGACTAAGACTCAAAAAGATCAAGCATTTTGTCCAAAATTTACATCAGATTGCTAAGAAAATCTAGATTATACCTTTATTCATTTGAAGATATAGCGGTCAAACCCTTACTGAGTTAGTCTCTTCCACACTTCTGTGCTGACCATTTCCCCTTTGACATTTTTCAGAAAACTGAGGAGCAAGTACTGCTCTGGAAAGGCTAACTGTTGTCTGTCCATCTTCACAATCAGGAGGGCAGACTTTGAAGACAAGTCACTCCAAAGTCTGCAGACTTAAATATGCAGACTGGCTTCTGAGTGGCAGAAGCTCAGTCCCACACAGCCTCTGCTTCTGGCTAGACAGGCTGCTTCCTGTGGCTGCTTTCATCACTCGTACCAGCTTGCTCTGCTTTCCAGACCCTAGAGTCAGACTGCCCTGCTAGTGGCCTTAGTTAGGCAAATACCAATGAACAAATTTTCTGATTGCCTTTTGGGCTAGTGGACCCAGAAATTCAGAATGGTCAGTAGAAGAGGTGGGGTGTTGAGAATGAAGGGTCTTTCACAACAGAAAGGTTTACAGGAAAGGGGCAGAATTTTTACCAAAAAGATGCTGGCAGCTCCCTTTCCTGTTCCTCAGATAGAAGACAGGCATGAGACAAGGGTGGTAGTGGACGTCCTCCAAACTGAGCTTAAAGAGGCATACTGCCACCCTGGCTTTGGCTTCTCTTTCCCTCAGACTCCCTCACTCTGCATCTAGGCAGAGCACAGAACTGAGCCCGCTACCAGGATGAATCATAAACATCCCGTCACGCCACTGACACAAGACGGGGTCCCCGGTGAGAGTGATGGCAGCAGTACTGATTACTGCTGAGGTCACAGCCAAGGGCGCACTCTTCTCACTGACAGCCACTGCAAGAAACACTTTATTGACTTCAAAACCCATTTTATTTTTATCAGGCACTGATCCTTTGCTTCCTGGGAGCACAGGTACCCATCTCCTCCTAACTTGAACTTCCTGTCCCTGCTCCAGCCCAGTCTTGTTTCCAGGGAAGATCTAACCTTCTTACGTATCCAGAGCCAACCCAAGAGCAGTGGAGAGAAAGGAAAAAGACTTTGGTTGCCTTTCTCCTCAGAAACACCCTCTTCCCCACACCACACACACACACACACACACACACACACACACACTGTGTTTCTGGTCCTATGGCCATCTGGAAAGGTCTTTCTCTGGGGATCACTTGGGCAGTCATTTCATTTTCGTTTCTTTTTCAGACATGCACTATGATATGATTTTACAGTATTTTATGTTTTCAGACGTGCCTGAGGTTCCCCACCCGCATTTTTCATCAGCAGGTATTAGAGCCACATAGCCTCAAAGCCCAGAAGCTAGCTCTCCTCCACTTTTATTTTCCTTCAGTTACATCCTCTATGACCTCGTAAAATCAGAGCAACTTCATATTCTCACTTCAAGCTCACACTTAGCAACAAAATTTTTGAAAACACTAAAGTCCTTAGCCTCATCCAGAAGTCATTCTCCCATGAGTTAACTAGACAGAGGTCTCCCACCAGCTAAGCTCTGACTCTTCTGCTTCCTGGCGCCATGAACAGGGCCGTGGGGAGGAGAAGGACCAAGGACTCTTCAGGCCGAAACACTTTCATTCTGGAGATCACTTCTGTTAGTGTGTTTTGGTTTGTTTGTTGTTTTTTTTGTTTTGTTTTGTTTTGTTTTTTGAGGTGATTAGAATATTAACATGGAGACCAAAATGACTTCTGCTGGGTTTCTCAATTCCTGGCTCTCTGAGTCATTATCATTGCCATCTGGACCCAACTGTCCAAAAACGTCAGCATGTTCACACTGCTGTCTTCTGTGAGGCTTTACAGGGACTTGGAAACACGACAGACCTTCCACTCAGAGAAGTATGCTTCAGAGACTAAAGTCAGAGATACTTAGTTTATGCAAATAGAGCAATTGGGGCCTCACTCTATTTTAAAGACTTAATCTGAGTCTAGAATTCTTTGTTGTTGTTGTTGTTGATTAGCATTGAGTCGAGCATGACTCATAGTGACCCTATAAACAAAAGGCCTGAAGCCTTTCTTATAACTATCCTCGTTTATCTAATTCATAGAGTTTCCAGAAGCATGTTATTTAGGAAGTAGACGTCACTCCTGTTTCCAACTAGAATCCATGGTGGATTTTTTTTTTCATGGTGGATTTTTTAAAGCCATATTTTAAAATGGTAATCCCTTTAACCTCTGTGCTGACATAAGGAACCATGGTAGCACAGCCTGGAAGTTTGGTAGTTTGAATCTGCCATGGGAGAAAGATGGAAAATCTCCTCTAAGTGTTTCCAGACTCAGAAACCCCAACAGAAGGTTGTTGTGAGTCGGCCTGACTTGATGGCCGTGGGTTTTGATCCTGAGTTGGGGTATATATCCTGAGGACAGCACTTGTTTGCCTGGCTCTCACAGGTGTAGGATGTTACAACCTAATTCTCAAAGAGCCTTTTTCATTATAGTCAAACAGATATAATTTGTTCTATCTTGAGTGCAAAGCATCTTGATGTATATTATTGATAGACCTTTACAACAGACCCCTAGAAACAGATATTACTGAAGAATTGTACTAAAAGCATGCCAGAAAAATCTGTCTTGTCATCATTCTACGATACCATGTAATAAATTAAATGGCATGGACTTTTGATCAACCATGTGATTCCACTTAAAAGTTACTCATCTATCCCTGAAAAATTCTTGTTTCTAGATATCCTACCTGTAAATTCCTTCATGCTCTTTCAGCCAATTATGAGTTTTGTAAACCTTAGTTTCTGCTCCAATATAACCGTGTGCCTCTTTTTGTTGTTTTCCTCTTTTTGTGACCATTTTCACTCTGTGACATTGGACATCCTCCAGGCTAGACTGTATCTATCTAGTTGTCAGTAAATCTCATTTGTTCTGATTTAAGCAGACTCTGTAATGTTGCTTTACAACAGGTAAATGAAGTCTGATCTTTTTCTGTCTCCAGAGGTGAGCATAAACAAAGCTCTGAGTGTCCTACTCACTCCTAGAATGTGCTACTGACCTCTCTGTTCTTAGCACCAAAGAATGGCAAAACAGTCCTTATAACAAAAGCCAGGCTATGTGTCCTGTGTGGATCCAGGGACTTTCCAAAACACAAAATATATACTTCCCTTCAGGAGAGGAGCAGTCAACTGTGTATGCCTTTAGATTCAGGAAAGGAGAAGAACCCTGTGTATTAATCAAGAGGCATTGTGATAAGAGACCTTTGTGTACACTTCTAGACTCTGAACTCATCCAGAAGGCAAAGATGAGATGGTCTCTTCCTCTTGCAAGTTCATAATATGGCTGAGAAGAGTAGGTGCTCCCACATAACCATAAGTGTACCCACACAGGCACATACAGCTGGGACCTGTGACTGGAAAATCATATAAAGGAACTACTTAATACATACTAAACTGCAAGAAATATTAGTTCTGCAGAGAAGTTGATGTCATTACAAACATGAAGATAATTCAGCTCTACACAATCCACCAAATTTTAAACTCAAGGAGACTTCTCACACAGGTCAAGGATGAAATGACGTCTGCCAGATGGCATTGAGGAGAAGGGTCTGATGGAGAGGGCTAGAGTTCCCTCCTTTCTGCCTCAACAGAGTTATGTGGAAAACCAGTGTGTCCAGATGGATGGAAGTTGGGGAAGGAGCAGAGCCTTAGCTGACAGGTTGGGTTGGGAGCTCAGAGCATGTCTGTGGCTCAGCCTATTTCACTAGGGCCAAGAACCAAGCAGTGCCCATGTGTCTCATACATTCTCAGAAAATGCCATGAGTATTAGGTGCTGGCAGACTACCCCAACTTTAAAGATTAAGAATTCTTCTTTGGGGAAACTTGGAATAACGGAGGTTGAGTCTAAGCCTTTATAGAAAGAGGCAGTTAGCATGAGGTGATAGCACTCTGGTTTGAGGACTTGCAGGCAGGATTTACATCAAGGCTGTGCAGGATTCATCATCAGGTTAGCACTGATTCTTCCCCTGAAATCTGACCAAGACATTGGAAGATTATTTAGTTAATAAGATAAGCCACCCATCCAAAGCGTTTGTTGCCAGAATCTTGTTCATTCTCCTAAGAATGATTTATGCTCATCTGAGATCTTAGCCTGGATAGAAAGACTGGACCAAACAGAAAAACAGCAAACAAAAATTAAATAAACAGGTAGACTTGTACTCCAGTTCACATCAGATTCTCATTTGCTATATGACTATGGGAAGGAAACAATATTCTAGCCAATGAGTCCTTATAGGTAAAACTGAAATATCATGTTAATCTCACGAAGTTATTAAAAGACAAAACAAGATATATCTTAGTTTAGTTTCTGGCAAATACTCAATATGAGGGAATAAGTCATAGATAATAGTAGAGAGTCAACACAGAGAAAAAAGATAATAGGTAGATAGCAGAGTTAACAGAGAGAGATGGATGGATGATAAATGGAGAGACAGATGATAGATACGTGATAGATAGATAGATAGATAGATAGATGATAGATAGATAGATAGATAGATAGATAGATAGATAGACAGATAGACAGAGATATAGATGGATCAAGTATGTAGCTGTATTGTTTCTTGTTAGGAAAGCCCCTCTATTGTCTAAAAAGCACCTTGTATTGTGTCTAACACACAAGCTGCCCAGGAAGGTATTGCCTGGGATGGCAGAGCACTGTTGTCAGGGGATGATCCATTTTCTGTACTCAGCATGTCTGTAGAAACCTGCTGTCTCCAGGGGAACAGGTGAGAAGCTGACATTGTCAAAAAGTGGGGGACGTTTGTGCTTAATTGTTATTAGTCCCATTAAAATGTCTTTGAATAAGGGTTCTTATTAAGGAATAATAATATTAAATTCATTAAAAAGCTGAATAAAAGAAAATAAACCACAATATTAACTAAAGCTATTCCTAATTGAGGAGTTATAAAAGTAAAATAGAAATGTACTGATTTGAAATGAGCTTAGGTTTTTGTAAGGGAAGCTACATTAGTCTCATTCTTCCTCCACATGTCTCCCAATAAAACAACACTTTCAGCATCCTTTGGATAGCCACTGCTTCCCAGAGCTGCTGTTACTTAACCCTCTAATGACTACAAAGATAGGTATTACTTATCACAGGGACAAGGCACTACAACAAATACAACAAACTAACCCGAATCTCTAAAGCTCAGATTCCTCCAAGATAGTCTTATTAGAGGATCCCACTTTCTAAAATCTGCTGATGGAAACCAATTCCCCTTTTGTCTGAGAAGCTATTTATAATGGCAAGTCACTTCATGCTCTCTTTATCCACAGACCTGGCCTACACTGACCATCTTATCCTATAACTGTGGGCTACCTAGGGGACATGACAGTAAAAAAAAGACCTCAGTAATAGAGATACTATTGAGAGCAAATATTCAGGAGGGGTGCCCTCCCTTGAACTGACGTGCCTATTGATTTATGTGATCCGTATTTCTTTTGGCCTCAAGTTTCTCATATTTGAAATATAAAGTAGTAAGTCTATTCAGATTCCTATTTGCTGCAGCAGTAATGAAAATCTTAGCATGTAAAGATCCATATCTTTTATAAAGAAAGAGTCACACACAGGCAATATTGTCATCACTTGAGCATAGCTATGAGATGACATTGTGTGAGACTGAGTGGTCATAGCAATAAGATTGGTCTAATTTCTATGTGGTCCACAAAGCCCATTTCAAATATCACATTGACCTAATACATGGACCACTCTACAGAGACAAATTCACACACATACCTGAACACAAAATATTTGCATCTTGAACAAACTATGATTTTATATGCATAAATTACTTAAAACTCAAATCTTAAACTCACAGTCATTTAGTCAGAATCAACTCAGCTGATTTTCCAGCAGGTTTCTGAAGCTGTAAATTGCACACAAGAAGATCCCTTGGAGCTGCTGTTGAATCTGAACTGCCAAAGAGATACTTTCTTTGAGGGAGCAATGCAACTCCCTACACACTATGCCAGGAGAGCCCCCAAACACCCATCAGCTATGAAGTGTTTCCAACTCAACACTGAGTGAGCAAGTGGGTGATATGGAGAGAGTTGGAGAAATATACTATTCAGCTGAAGGAAGTAATGAAGCACTAGCGCATGTTACAGTGAGGACAAACCTTGAAAGCATTATACTAATTGAAAGAATTCAGTCACAAAAAGTGACATACTGTATGATTTCATTTATATGAAATATTCAGAATAGGTAAATCCACAGAGATAGGAAGTAGAATGATGGTTGCCTGGGGCTGTGGGAAAGGAAAGATGGGGAGTAACTGCTTAACTGCTGTGAAATTTCCTTATAGGGCATGAAAAGAATTTGAAGCTAGATAGAGATGGTGGTTGTATAACATGTGAATGTACCAAATGTCATTGATTTATGTATGCTAATGTGACTAATTTAACATTACATAAATTTCACCTTAATTAGCATCAACAAAGCAAATGTGGTATGTATCTTTTTAAATGGTTAAGACCACATACAGGACAACTGTCTCAATAAGATTTATCTTTCATCAGGAGAGTGTGTCACAGAGAAAAAAAAGTGACACTGGAAAAGTTATATATATTTCACTACACCAGAGTTTTTTTTATTCTTTGCATTCGTCAATTGTAATGCTGCTTCATCACAGACACTAAGTGGCATTAAGGTATCAGAGTAATCACAGACTTTCCTAGGATGTCTTAACTGTGACTGGATTTTTCTCTGAAGTCCAGCTATGAGGAGAGTAACTAAATCACATGGTTTAGCAAACACAGAGGAATGGCCAACAATCATAATGTTGTTGTTATGTCAAGTCGCCTGTAACTCATAGCGACCCTATGCACAACAGTCCTAAACCTTGCTTTATCTTGTGCCAATCTTATTGTCTCTGACACACCTACCCCCATTATTCCAGTCACTGAATCAATCCATTTCATCAAGAGTCTTCCTCTCTTGTTCTGTCCCTCCACCTTCCCGAGCATGATGTCCCTCTCCAAGAACTGGTCCCTCCTTGCAACATGTCCAAAGTATATCAGACAGAGCTTCAGAATCCTAGCCTCCAAGGAGCAGCCTCATCTCTCTCTAGGACGAACCTGTTCATACTCTTAGCATTACATGGTATATTCAATATTCTTCTCCTACACCACAGTTCAAAGGCATCAATTCTCCTTTTATCATCCCAAGTCATCATCCAACTTTCTGATGCAAAGGCCATGACCTGCATCACGTGCACCTTGGTCTCCAGACTGGCATCGTTACTCTTCAGTACTTTGGAGAGGTCTCTGACCACAGACTTTCCCAATGCAATTTGTCTTTTGATTTCCTGGCTGCTTATACCAAGAGTGTTGATTTTGCAGCCAAGAAAAAGAAAGCTTTTAACAATCTCAATCTCTTCACCATCTGTCATGACACTGCCAATTAGCCCAGTGGTGAGAATCGCTGTTTTCTTAATGTTGAGCTTGAATCCATTTTGAAGGCTGCTGTCCTTGATCTTCTGCAGCAAGCACTTCAGGTCCTCCTCAGTTGCAACAAGCAGGTTTATGTCATCTGCATAACGCAGACTGTTGATGAGTTTTCCCTCTATTCCTTATGCCACATTTCTTCTCGTAGAGCCCAGCCTCCTGGATATTCTGTTCTGGTTATAGACTGAAAAGGTATGGAGATAGGTCACATCCCTGGCATACACCTTCCTAATTTTGAACCATGTAATGTTTCCTTGCTCGGTTCTGACAACTGCTTCTTGGTGCAAGTATAGGTTTTGCATAAGCAAAATCATGTGTTCTGGAATTCTCATTATTCTCAGGGTTGGCCACAATTTGTTGTGACCCATACAGTCAAATGCCTAGGTGACTACTTTCCAAGCCTGCAGAAATTTAAAATGAACTCAAATAAACAAATGGCAAAACAAATCTTAGATCTATTTGTTCATGTTTAAGCTCTTTCCTCATTATACACTATACTTCAATGATTATGCTGCACTAGGAAATGGGAGAAAATAGGGTTTTGTGAGGCTTTGACAGTCTGCCAAAATAAAGAAAAAAAAAAACCCTCAACTATGTCTTGGAAAAGTACAACCAGTTTATAGTTTAGAGGCAAAGATGGCAAAACTGCGTCTCATATACTGTGTCAGGAGGCATCCATCCTTGCAAACCATATGGTTTGGTCAGGTAGAAGGTCAACAGAAGAGAGGAAGGCGTTCAAAGCTACAGTAGCACAGTGAGTGTGACAGTGGATTTGAGGGTGGTGGAGCTTGTGAAGATGGTGTAGGACAGTACAAGTTTCAATCTGCTGCTTGGGTAGTTGTGATTTCTAGTTGACTTTATGGCATGTAACATCAATTGACACCCGCATGGTTCAGAAGAGGAAAAAATTAGGTAAATCCTAAAGGCCAAATTCTTAGTGATCATGGAGAAGCTTGGAGAAATGCAAAACAAAACTAAGCAAGAACAAGAACATGAACATAAACTCAAGGCTCCTCAGCACACAAAAAAATCCCTGCAAATTGTCCTTTTGCCCACTGAGTGACATCCTAAGATTCCAGAACTCTACTCATGTTATAGCACCCTCAAGGTATCCCTTCCTCAAGAACTCATCCAATTTAATACAGGTATTTTCTTATTTCCCTCATGTAACAGAGGCATATGGCAAGTAAATAAACCCAAGGTTCCAATAAGTAGAATAAGATACAGTCACAATAGCTATTTTAAATATCAACTACATGTCAGGCAGAGTTCTTAGTGCTAGAGAGGTGTGGCATATGAGTTGATTTTTCAAAATGGCTTTGCCTTTTGCCACTTGCCTAGATGCCACATGCTAATAAGTATGGGAAATATGAACCCTGTCCTATGAAGACCTTGTATAATTGGGACAACAGATATTATTTATAATATTAGGCAACTTTTATTTAAATAATTGCTGAATGAAATGACTACAAAATACGTTGAAAGTATATCATAAACACTGTCCTGGGGATCTTATTCATCATATTTCAGGAACCAAGGCTCACCCTTGTTGTACTGTATTAGGTTTTCAAGTTCATTGTTGCATAATATTACATTGGGTGAATGTATCACAGATTTCTATGTATTCCTTTGTTTATGCGTAATTGGTTTGCTTCCATCTTTTTGTTATTGTGAATAACACCACCATAAAGATAGGTGCTCACACATCTGTTTAGGTTATAAGCTCGGATTTCTTTACGGTATATTCTGATATCTGGGTATATTCTGATATCTTAGGATATCTGGGTCAAATGATATTTCTATTTCCAACTTTTTGAGAAAATGTCCCCTTGCCTTCTATAGTGGTTGCATCATTTCAAAAATTCAAGCCTCAAGCTACAATACTAAAGGATTCTATGGGCAAAATATTGAATGATACAGGAAGTATCAAAATACGGTGGAATAAGGAAGACTGATGAAGTGGAGAAAAAATACACATACACACATGCATGCATATACATATATATTGTGTGAAAGGTGGACAATGAATAAGGAAGCCCAAAATTGATGTCCTTGAAATGTTGTTGGCGAAGTATTGAATACACTATGGAATGTGAAAAGAAAATGAAATCTGTTTTAGAAAACATGAAGACAGAGTTCACCTTAGAAGTAGGGCTGTGAGACATCTCACATACTTTGGACATGCTATTTGCAAGTTCTAATCCCTATAGAAACACATTGAGCTTCAAAACCTAAAGCGTCAATGAAAAGAGCATGAAATTTAATGAACATAGTGGCTGGAAAAATGGGTTCAAGCACAATAGTAAGTTATGAGTATGGGGTTGGACTGGATAAAGTTTTGTCATGTCATATATGGTGTCTGACAATTAACGACGGCAGCAATGAGGAATGAATTTGCCATGGTTGCCAGGAAAGTAGGCTCTCATAATTTAAATTATAATCCTGAGTTCATTTTCCAGATTGGTGATAATCCAGCCAAAGAACAACAAATAATGTCACTATAGTCAGATTTTTAATGTTTATTAGCTGCTAATCTATGCCAAGGGAACAAGCAGGTCTATTCTGGAAAAGATGAAACTAAGTTGCTTCTTGGAGGCAAGGATTTAAAACTCTATCTCATATATTTTGGACATGTTGCCTGGAGGGGTCAGTCCTTGGAGAAAGACATCATGCTTGGAAGGATGGAGGTATAGTGCAGAAGAGGAAGACCTTGAGTAACAGTGGCAATGGGATCAGGTGTGTCAGAGATGGTGAAGGGGGCTTACAATAGGGCTGTTGTTCACAAGGTCGCTATGCATCAGAATCAACTTGACAGCATATAAAACCAACAATGACTATATATAAATATGTAATTTACTTGGTTTTGAAAATATGAATGTCACAGATTAAGAGATTCAAGGACTGTGCCAAGTCACAGTGCTGATAATTGATAGAAACAGAATTAATCCTTTTATCTTTGGGTTCCAAATCCCAAAGTCTTTGTACTTGTTCTTCAGAATTGCCCAATGATTCGGGAATAGAAGTTCGCATTTGCCTGGATCTCAACACCAGTTATGTTGCCTCTTCCATTCCTATTTAACATAGTAAAGTAAGGCTCCTATGTCTTTGGCTTACTAATGATTGCACATTCATACCTACTGAGTTGCAGAAATACATCTTGGGAATTATAATTTAATAATCCCACAAGTCAGTACATTTATGTCTATAGACAAAAAATAAAATCAATGTCTAAATACGTTTAAGGTTATTCTGAATACATTTCAGGGGATCTGGCAAACAAAAGTCCTCTGCTATCAGCACTTAGACTGAGTCTCAAGAATATACTTCATTTTTACATTCTCATTGTCAGGTACACATCATCATTCCTTATGTACTTTTCTCCCACCTCCTTGATTATGAATTTGAAGAGCAAAATCAAAGCAAAATAAAAAATAATTTCCAAAACGAAAATCCCTCTCTTCCTCTCCCTCTCCCTCTCCTTCTCCCTCTCCCCACCCTCTATCTCTCTCTCTCTCACACACACACACGCACAGAGCGAAAGAGAGAGAATAAAAGAGAGAAATAAATGTTAGTTTCATGCCAAGAAGGGTTGCAATCTAGGGAAGTATAAATGAAATCATTTTTTAAAAATAATCTGGATATAGAGGATGTCATTTTGTTTATGATAAACAGAAAACCAAAATTATCAACTCTTGGATCCTAGCTATATGCCAGAAATGATGGTAAGCACTTCCACAGATATTAACTGATTCAGTCTTTGCAACAATGTTAGAGTTACATATGACTCCATTTTTTTTATCAATAAGGACATTCAAGTCATCACCTTGATTGAATGTTCTAGTGATACAGTTATGAAACTAGCAAGTGGTGAGTTTATATGCATCAATATTTGAAATCAAAGCATATGCCAGATAAAATCTGTTTCCTCCCTTAGTGACTCCTGAACAGATTAATTAGGCAGTTCTCAGTCTTATAAAGTGGTTGTTATTGTTGTGTACCATAGAGTCAGAATTGGTCCATAGCCGACCCTCTAGCTGTTTTTCAGAGGCAGTTAAACAAATGGGAAGAGACTGCCCATTCTTCTCCACAGAGCAGCTGGTAGCCTCAAACCACATGCCTTCAAGATTGCAGCACAGCTTCTTGCCAATTGCTAGGAGTTGGAATAGACTTGACGACAGCAGCTAACAATTCTCTACTGGTGAAGGTATGTTTCCAAAAGAGGAGAGCATGAGTAGCTTTGCTCTTGAATTTTAATGGCCAGAGAATTCTATCATTGGCCGTCAATTTCACTGCTGTCTGTCCTATCTCCTGTCAGGGGTGAAAAATTCACTGTGAGGGCAGGAGAAACACTGAAGATCTAAGGACCAATTATTTATTCTGATCACGATCCCCAATGTTTTATGTCACAGTGCTTTACTAATCTTAAGCTAATATAAAATAAGAAACTACCGTATGTGTGCTGAGGAAGGCTCTTCTAACTTTTCTGCTTAAAAGCATTTTCTAAACTATCTCCCTTCTTGCTGTATGAAACACTCATATCAATTACTGCTTTGAGGGAAGTATTTGGAAATACCTGACATTTTAAACTATTATCATCTCTGCTCTCCATATTTGACTGGTAATACATAAATGACAATGGTTATTCAATTTTTAGAGATATTCTAATTTCCACTTGGTCTCCATTTAATTAATGATCACTCTCACTATGGCTCATTTCTCAGGCAGACAAACTGAAACACGTAATAATATTACTAATATTTGAATACTGATCGTTAGATGACAAATTAATTCATACCACTGTTTTAATTGATCATGAGGGGAAAAAAACCCATACATAAATAAGCTAAGTAAACAGAAATCAGCTGAAGTGAATTTGGCAGCTATAACTGTCATTTACAGATGAGGCAAGAGCCAGTGATTTGCTTAAGCTCACGTACTGTCATTGCATCAGTTGCTGTCTGGTTCACATATATTTGTTGTGAATGTTTATCTCTGTTTCCTTTCTTCCATGCTCTCCTCTGAAACTCCTGTGCCATGGGACTCCTGACTCCTGATCCCTGAATTTTTACTTTGTTAGATAGTCTTTGGGTAAGCTGCTTTACTTTATATGCTACCTACAAAAGCCTGCACTCTTCAATCCATCCAGCTTCTGAGATTCACATAGAGAAATTCACAGAGAAGTCTGTGATTAAAATTCATTAGGGTCTCCCCAAGTACCAGGCATTTACCAAAGTATTTAGCATTCATTAATAAACAAAACAGATAAAAGACCTTGTTTTCAAGGAGTTTAGGAATCAAGAGAGAGACATAGACAACACACAGAAAAGAAGTGAGATACACATAATAGTAGAAGATTGTCCGATCTATGGGAAAGAAGGAAGAAAACAATTTAAGGGAACATCAGAAATGGGAAGAATGCTAGTATCAAAGGGAGGTAAGCCACACTTCACATCTATAGCTGAGAAAAGCAACTTGAGCCAAGACTTCAAACCATGATTATATTAATTCTGTGGGTTTCTATGGGGGAAAGTACCTCTGGCAGAGAGATCCCAGGACAAAGGCCCCAGGAGGCCATCCCGGCTACTCTTCTTTACATTAGGACTCAAGCACCCAGTGATTCTTGAGAGAATGGACCACAGAACAAGTTCTGCCTAAAGGGAGATAGCTGTGAGGGTCATTAAACATCTGTTGCTGGAAAGGAAATGAGGAAGGGGGATGTGGGAGACATAGAAAGCATACTGCCGACATAACTGGCGTGTAAGTTCACTGATCATTGCGCTCTTCTTGGGGCTATACTCCTGTTGGCTACTTCCCTAAAGACATATTTAATGATGATGACAGGGCACACAGGAAACTGGCTGGAATAGCCAGGGATGAAGACTCACCAAGCATGGACTCAGACATATACAACCTTCTATCACACAAAGCCTTAAAACATCCCCAGAAGGCAAAGTCTATTACTATCCCCTAAATAATACTATCTTCAAGTGGTTAAGTGACTAGCCCATTGTGAATCAGATTTCAAATGGCTCTGTTTGATTCAAAATAGTATGCTGTCCTCAGGGCACGAATACTAGCCAAATCAGAGATCACCTTCTTGACAATGAGAAAAATCTCCATTTCATATTGAACACTGAGTCAGGGAAAATGATCTTGAAAATAGCATTCTTATTAGAAACTACAAGTTGGTTCCTACTCATAGTCACACTATGTATAACAAAATGCTGCCTGGCTCAGCACCACACCTACAAAAGCTGCCATATTCGAACCCACTACTGCAAACATCATGTCAATCCATTTTGTTGAAGTTTTTCTTTTTCACTTACTATATTCTGGCCTGGTAATAAGAGGTACACCAATTCAAAGGTGCATGATTCAAATCTACCAATTGTTCTGTGAGAGAAAGGAGGACAATCAATTCCTGAGTGACCTACTACTGCCTATGAAAACCCATGGGAGGGCCAGCAATGACTCAGTTAAGACTCAGTGGTATATAACAATGACAAACACCTACCTTGTCAAGCATGAGTTGAAACCAAAGCTGAGGAAAATGAAAACAAGTCCACAAAAGGCAAAGCAAGAACTTAAGTTTATCCCATTTAAATTTGGACTTTATCTTAAAAACAAATTTGACACATTGAACATTAATAACCAAAGACTATGTTTGCTGTGGGATTATATCAAGTATAACACATGAAGAAAGAAAAATGGCATTAAAAAGACAAGAACATACCACAATGAATGTCAGGAAAGACTCTAAAGCTTGCTCTTGAAGGGTAGAGTGGCTAAAGAAATGATAATGTAAAACATCTGAAGAGATTTCAAAGGGAAGTTCAAGACAAAGTATTAATTATAATGAGATGCAAAAAACCCTTAGAACTTTGACTTATTACTTATCAAGAAATGCATGAAGGTAAAAGGTGAGACTAGCAATGATGAATTAACTGAAATAACCCTTTACTCATTGTGGTTGTTATTCTGTTAGATGTCATCAAATCAACTACAACTCATAGTGACCCTAGGAATAGGTAGGAACCTTGTCCTGTCCAGCACCATCCTCATGATTTCTCTTGCATTAATCCCTCTTGTAGAGAGCCTTCTTCTCTTTTGTTGGCCCTGTACCTTTCCTAGTTAGGCGTCTTTTTCCAAGGACTGGTGCCTTCTGACACTATGCACGAGACGAAGTTTCACCATCCTTATCTCCAAAGAGCACCTTGGGTTGTAACTTCCTCCAAGCCTGGTTTGTTTGTTCTTTTACTAGTCTACAATATAGTAAATATTCTTCAACAATTCCACAATTCAAAGATATGGACTCTTCCTTAATCTTTCTTATTTATCATCCAACTTACATATGCATAGAAAATAATTGAAAACATAACAGCTTGGGTCAAGGCTTTAGAGGAACATCCTCGCTCTTTAGCACTTTAGAGAAGTCCTTGAATACAGATCTTTCGATTTCTTGACTGCTGCTACTATGGGAGTTGACTGTGGATGCAAAAATGCAATAGTTGGTAACTTTATTTCCAGTGAAAACAAATTCAAATCACCTTCAGTTTCTGGCCTTCAAGCAAAGTGACTCAGTGTCATAATTCAGGATAAGAATTCAAGAGAGTCAAATGCCCCCAAAAAAGACAAAACAAGCCATATTAAAACATACCTAAAACAAACATATCCCAGTTATTCTCTAACAATATCATTCATATAGGTAGAAAATTGCTTTCCTAACAGCCCATGTGTGTGCACATGCTAATATTTTGTTTTCAGATCTGCCTATTTACATAGTTAATTTGGGATCTGTTTGCAAACACAAATTAGTTTGGTGCAATTACTTTGCACACGGACATGGAGCTATCCGCTTCAACAGTTTAACAACAACTAGGGTGATTGCAGAGTACCATATGGATGTCTATATAAAATGACAATATTACCTGCATATATTAGTTACATCACAGTCACATTATAATTAGTGCCATTTTTAAGCCATTCAAAGGGAAAAAAGTATTTTAATTGAATCAGCAACGTATTTTGAGCAGAGAGAAGCAGGGGATGTGTTAATGATTCACAGCCTTCCATCAAGAAAATGTGACGTGAGTGCTCACACCTTCTGACTCCTGGGTGGGGAAAAGCACTTCTGATAACAACACTGAATTATTATCTTCCAATGACCTTGTGTTTCTCTTCTTTAAAGATGCCAAAATAAATCTCATCTGCTGGCTGGCTTAAACCACTGATTCACAGATTGTCAAAACATGTAAGGCCTAGGAAAAGTGTCTGATCCATGTGGTCATTGTCCAGGCAATGACAAGAAGATAAGAAAGGCAAGCGAGACTAAAACAAGCAAAACAATAACAGATTCTGAGTTGCACTGTAAGTTAGGTGGCACGCTGGAACCAGAATGAAGGGCTGATGATTTGCTGACCAGTACGGATTCCAGCTCACCATCCTGTACCATGGCACAACAGCCATCCTGGACCATATTGCAACAGCCATGCTTCTGCACAGAAAAGGAAATATTTCTTGGGGTCTATCTTCCTAAATGTTAATAATTCATTCATACTATATACCCTCAGTTTGTTATGATCTACACAGTCAAACACCTTTGCACAGTCAATGAAACAAAGATACACATTCCTCTGGTATTCCCTGCTTTCAGCCCAGATCAATCTAACATTAGCTACAATATCCCTAGTACCACAACCCCTTCTAAACCCAGCCTGGACTTCTGGCAGTTCTCTGCTGATGTGTTGTTCCAGTCGTTTTTGGATAATCTTCAGTAGAATCTTGCTTGCATGTGAAATTAATGATATTGTTCTATAGTTTCCACACTCTGTTGGGTCACCCTTCTTTGGGATGGGAACAAATATAGATCTCTTCCGGTCAGTTGGCCAAGTTGTTGTTCTCCAGATTTCTTGGCACAACTTGGTGAGCACATCCAGGGCAGCATCTGTTAGCTGAAATATGTCAATTGGTATAGCATCTATTTCTGGGGCCTTATTTCTTATTTTTTGCTATTCCCTTCAAAACAGCTTGAACTTCCTTCATCACCATAGGCTCTTGCTCATATGTTGTTTCATAAAATTCTTCTGTGTCTGCCAATTCCTTCAATACAGTGACTCAGTATATTCTTTCCATCTTCTTTTATTTCTTCCTGGATCATTTAATATTCTGCTTAAAGCATCCTTTGACTATAAAGGCATTTGACTGTGTGGATCATAACAAACTGTGGCTGATTCTGAAAAGAATGGGAATCCCAGAACACTTGATCGTGCTAAAGAGAAACCTATACTTGGACCAAGAGGCAGTTGTCAGAACAGAGCAAGGAAACATTACATGGTTCAAAACTGGGAAGGGTGTATGTATGCAGAACAGATTATCCAGGAGGCTGGGCTCTATGAGGAGGAATGTGGGGTCAAGATTTGTGGAAGATCTATCAACAATCTGTGATATGCAGATGACACAACCCTGCTTGCTGAAAGTGAGAAGGACCTGAAGCGCTTGCTGCAGAGGTCAAGGATTGCAGCCTCCAATATGGATTGAGGCTCAGTGTCAAGAAGACAAAGATTCTCACCACTGGGCCAATTAGAAGCATCAGGATGGATGGTGAAGAGACTGAGATTGTTCACAGTTTTAGTTTGCTTGGCCCCACAGTCAATGCTCTTGGCACCAATAGCCAGGAAATTAAAAGACGTATTGCGATGGAAAAGTCTGCTGTTAGGGACCTCTCCAAAGTACTGAAGAGCAACGTCTCTCTGGAGGCTAAGGTGTGTCTGATACAGGCCAAGGTATTTGCAATCACTTGTTATGCATCAGAGAGTTGGACAATGACCAAGGAGGATAGAAGGAGAATGCTTTTGAGCTGTGGTGCTGGAGAAGAGTATTGAGGGTACCATGGACTGGTAGGAAAACAAACAGATTCTTCCTGGAAAGGGTCAAACTGGGTGGCTCCTTGGAGGCAAGGATTCCGAGGCTTCATCTGACATACTTTGGACATGTTGTAAGGAGGGACTGGTCCTTGGAGAGGAACATCATGCTTGGTAGGGTAGAGGGACAGTGCAGGAGGGGAAGGCCCTCTATGAGGTGGATTGATTCAGAGACTGGGGTAATTGGGATGGGTGTATCAGAGATGGTGCAATTGACACAGGACAGAGCAGAGTTTAGGGCTATTGTACATAGGGTCGCCATGAGTTGCGACTCGATGGCACCTAACAACAACAACATACACCCTCAGCAAGTGAAGTGATGTATACATCAATAATTAATAGAAGCAAAGGGTTGAAGGGCTTTACTTGGGTCATTGAAGCTAATGTTAGGTAAAATTCATAGGTCTTTTTATGTTATCTAGTACTAATTATATTGAAAATATGTGACTTATTAATAATAGGAATGCATTTACACACATTAAAATGAAGGAACCCAAGTTCTGGGTCTTGAATTCTAGTCATATTACTCCCTGAAGGCATCAGAGAAAGTTACAGAACATTTCCATCATGTCTCTGTGATGCTGAATCACAAGCTTAAATGTTTTCCTTTTATTTTCATCATAAGTGGGGATTACAAACAAACAAACAAATCAACCCAACAAGTATTGTGCTAACATTATTTTCAAATTATTAAACTATTTTTAGAATCTTTAAGGTGATATTACCATCTTATAGCGGGGTGGAAGTATCCACTGTATTCCTTACACACAATTTCCCTATGCTGACAAGAACAACTTTGTCTGCATCCTGTGTTATGAAAACAATGTGAACACAGAGTGGAGGAGAAGAAAGCCACAGGATGCTGTTATTATCACCAGGCCAATTGAGGAGAACAAATGACATCTCAGCATAATCAACATCTTATGCACAGTGGTTTCTGTCTCTCCACCCTCTTAGATCATTTAACACTCCACACAGAAGAGACTAAGTACCTTTAGTAGCACAAGACAAGAAACAGGCCGTGGAAGAACAGGATAAGAGATTGCTTGTGTCCATCAGGAACAAATGACCATGTAATAACTCTGTAATTACATGGTAACTAGAACTGATTGAGCCTGTAAATTATATCCTTGTCATCCCTGGGTAATGATGCAGCTCTATCTCCCATCTATAGCAAGCAGCAGCACATGGTCCACAGGCACCAAGAGATAAGAAAATTCTTGGCTGCTAAAGCAGATTTGCTGCCAATGATAGGTGATAGAGAGACAGGCTGAAATCTGGCATTTAATGATTTTCCAGTTGAGGCATTACCACTTTGCCATTCATAGCAAGACATCCATTACCCAGCCAGTGTTACTCGTCTTTAGTCAGAGGCACAGATGATGGTGCCCAGAATTAGAGATGAAAGGCATAATCCTCAGATGCCCAGACAAATGTACACACACACAAAAAAAACCCTTACACCTATAACAATAGCTAACTTACACTCTCTGAAACATGTTTCTGCAAACCTAGGAAACATCACTACCATGGCATTTCACCAAATATACATTCTCTCTAGGAATTGTGGTGCAGAGACAATGAGAAATTCTGTGGGGGAGATAATTCCAAAAATATTGTTTGACATCTGACTGTACACATGGTATTAGAGCGGAGACAATGACACATACCACTCAGCACTCTCCCTCAAGGATCTGAGTCCACTTGGATAGGTACCATAAATAGATAAAGGCAGTGTATCATAGCCTGCCAAATGACCACTACAGACAGCAAGTGATACAGGTGTACAGAGATCGCGCACTCTGGTCTGCAGTAGTCACAGACACGCACTCTTACAGATTAGAGTAAATGTCAAAGAGAAGTCTACATCAACTTAATTTAATGGCTGCTAGATAAGAACACTTCAAATTTCTCTCACTTCTCCAAAAGTGACAAAGCAGCAAAAACAATAAACTACCCAGATTTTTCTATCAATGAAACACAGAGATCCTTGGGAGATGAACATCAGAAATCTGATGGCACACATGGTGCTAAAATACTATAAGCATCAAGATCTGGCTGAAAGTTGGGAGCTTAAAATGTCCATGTACACGAAGATAATCTGTGCAGTATAGTAGGAATATTTTTTCTTCTTTATTATCACACTGATTTAGCATCCTGGTCAAGACTTGGAATTACAATTATCAAGTAGAGAAACTGAAAAGACCTCCATCAAAGCCCTCAGATATGGTACAGTCTGCATGGAGTACAGTCCTTTGGGATAAATGGGGCATTTCCCAGAGACTGTGAATTTTAGATAAAGACAGCCTGCCCCTTTTGCCAGGGTTCTCTGCCCCTAACCTGTCAATCTTCTGATCTCTACTAAAAAAAAAAGTTGTCAAGGCAAAAATAACACTACAGAACTACTGTAGAGCTATTGCTGAAGTTAACAAAAATAGCCTCTTGGATCTTCTTTGATTTTAATGTAAAATCATTTGCTATTATTCACTTGTCCACTTGAGTAAACTTCTGGCTGACTAACTTTGCCATCACAAACATCAAACTCTCTGAAATTGTTCATCAGGGGCATGATAAGTATACAGGCCACTTGATATTTGCCCTGAAGGTAGTGACACTGTAAAATCAGGACCCTCCAGAGATATAAGTGAGTCAAACCTTACACCTCTAGTGCCACTTACACTAGTGATTTTTATCATTGAGTATAAAGAAGATAAGGACACTATATATTCTGCATTTATCCATGGAAAATTCTTAAAATGGGCCCTATAGATTCTGAAGCAAGAAGAAAATGCCATTATTGAAGAATTTAATGTTTTTTTTTAAGATTTAAGTAAAGATTTTTTTTATTCTGCAATGAATTAATACTACTACAAATTTAGTATCTTCTACAATCAGAATTCTAGAAAAGTTAAAAAGGGTCATGCATTTTGGTAATATTTCAAATAAACTCAAGTGAGTCATGTGATTTGCATATGTTACCTCTCTGGGTCATCATTTCCTTCCAGAAAAATACAAAGATTAGATGAGAGGATCTATAGGTTCTTCTCAGATTGGATATTCTATAAATTAGACAGCTTCAATGAGGAGTTCTTAAAAAACTAATGAAGAGTAACTATATGCTCAATATTAATCTGCAGGTCAAGAACAAGAGACTCAGTGTTTTAAACAACAACAAACTTACAAAACAAGCACCGTAATGCAAGCCCTTAATCTGTCTCTGAATAATAATAAATAATAATAATAATTTTAAAATCCATTCAGAAAATGAAGCAAGAGCATTTGGACTACCCTAATCCAAATTCGTTTTGATCCACGAAACTTCATATGATTTCACATTCAGGAAATGTGCTATTCTGTGCAGAAAGCCATTTCATATGCACCTTCCTACAAGAATCAGGGTAACTAGCATGCACTGAACATCTCACTGTTCACTTGAAGCTTGTCTGAATTTTCCTTTCAGGGGCCTGTGCTTTTACTGCTCTTATCTCAGTGATGGCAGGATTGGACTTCTCTCTGTGTCTGTACCTCTCAGTTTATATTCAGCAGTCACAGGATCAGTATCTTCCACCCTACAAACAAAGATGTCCAATTTGCATTGGAATTTTTCATCAATAACTGCTGGAAAATATTACCACACAATAATGTTCACTTCTCCACTATGTTTAATCATCACCTAGGCAGACTGCCAGGTATTTGATTGACTGGCACCCAGTCCATTTGGTGTATAAAAAAAAAATGAGCCTTATCTTGTCTGGAAACAACACAAGATACTCGTTGTCTAGCTAGGACTGATGAGCCTGAGACTCATGCAAATCAGACCATGGTTCTTGCCTGTAGCCTTAAGACACTCATTAACTGTGCATAGTGGGAATGAAGAAAAAGTATTGAGTGGACTAATACTATTGTGAATCCTAGCAGTGAAGTTATAAAGTGGAAGACAATATAAATATGACTATCTTGGCCCTATGTATACCTTTAGTTGAATATATGAATGAAATTTAATTTCTGTTAATTTTATTTTTAAGTTTCAGATTCTACTCAGTGCTAAGTATTGCACTAGGTGCTTAGAATGCAGAGATAAACATGGTCTGTGTCAGGGTCATCTAATTTGGAAAGTCAGACACGAAGCTGTACACAAAATGTTATGATGATATGATGACGTGCATAGATTAGATGGAGTACAAAGGAAGAACATTGCTTCTCAATTAAATGGGCTTAGTGGAGCATAAAAACCTCATGGTATCAGACTTCTTTCTCAACTTTAGGAGGAGAGGGAATTAAGATAAGCTTTAACCAAAAGCTCATTCCTATGAGGTGGAATTCAGACATATTTCTACTCTCAAAACTTATCATTGATTCTGACATCAGCCTTCCCTCCCAGGTATGTTTTTACTTCTCTGTTAGGCTCAATAGTTCACTACAATGGCCACACAGAATGGCAGACTACACTCATAATTACTAGAGAAGTAACAGGATTGGAATGAACTTGAAAGTATCAGGAATAACTCAGGAAACAGGATGACTGTTATTATTGTTGTTACTGTGTGCTGTTGAGTCAGAACCAACTTAGAGCTGATCACCCATTGGGTGTTCAGAGGCAGCAAATCACACAGAGCAAACCGTCCATCCTTCCCCCATAGAACAGCTGGTGGATTCAACCCGAGTTCTCTGATTGGAACATCTGTATTTCCGTTTCTCCCACCAGGCATTCTCTCTTAACCGGGATCTTGTCCTTCAGGCTGGCACCTGCTCTACTCAGACAAGTGTTACTAAGCTCTTTAAAGTTTCTGTTAAGTGACTGATGATGACCCACTACACCACCAAGCCTCATGCTCAAAAGTGCTCAGCTCTTTGCTCTGTGATCATCACACCCACTGGAGCCCCCTGTCTGTCTGGGACAGGAATCCTACTTTATTATCTCATGCTATTTTCTTGACTCTTCTGCCACTGTTTCTCTGCTGCTAAAGTCTGTCATGTTTTCTACCACTTCTCACTTTTTCATATCAGCAAGAGAGGTCTCAGTACAGGAACCCTGAGTTCAAAGGGCATTGACTCACAGCTCTTCCTGATACTAAGGTTCCCTTTCAATCCCTGGGATTGGCCCTTAAAGTCTAGCAAAATGGGAAAAACTCATCAATCATCTATAATAATTCTATGCACTTGTTCCATGCACTTTATTTGCATTGGAAATGCAATCTCCTGATTGACCACTAGGACCTTATTTGCATGTCTCACTCAATCATATGGGGAAAATCACAAGACCAGCACTACAGAGGCCATGTTCTATGCCCCAGAGGCCTTTATATAAGATATTATATTTTAATAAAACAGCTTAAATTATTAATATTTAAAAGTAGTGAAGAAAAAAAATAGTTTGAAACGCATCAACAATGGGAGCCTCAAAAGTTAACATAGTGAAAATGGCTGTTGGAGTAGAGGCTAATGAGTATAATATTTACAAGAGATCAGAATCAAGAGTGATTCTAGGCTTTAATTTACTCTCCAATCAACAGAGACTAAGTTTCATCTAGGTGATGTTGAATGAGACATACCTTTCTACATAACTTGAAAAGATTAATATTTCTTCCCATTTTTTAAGTCATCCAACATAGTAAAATCATCAAAGGATATCATGCGAAAGTAAAAGTTTGCTTAAGATTATTAAAATCAGCTGGAATAGCATTTTGTCTGGGCATTGTCATAATTCAAATTACAGTCAGAAGACAAGATAGAATAAGAGATATATTACTACTGATGTCAGATTCTGGATAAAAGTGTGTAGCAGAAAGATGTTTATTTGACTGTATATAACTTGATGATGCATAATAACATCAAAATAAATTATGTAAAAGCAAGGTTGTATCATCTGCATAACATTCCTTGTTGATGCGTCTTCCTCCAATCCTGATGCCACATCCCTCCATCTAGAGCCCAGCTTCCAGGATGATCTGTTTCACATATAGATTGAAAAGGTATGGAGATAAAACACATTTGCACTTTCCTGATTTTGAACAATGCAATGTTTTCTTGCTCTGTCCTGACAACTGCACCCTGCTCTAAGTATAGGTTTCATATGAGCAAAATCACGTGTTATGGAATTTCCATCTTTTCTCAGACTTAGCCACAGTTTGCTGTGATCCATACAGTTAAATGTCTGTGTACAGTCAACGAAACATGGATAGACATTCCTCTAGTACTCTCTGCTTTCAGCTAAGATCCATCCAACTTTGACTATAATGTTCATAGCATGAAAGCCTCTTTTAAGTACAGCATGCAAAACTGGTAGCTCTCCGTTGATGTGCTGTACCAGTCATTTTTGAATAATTTTCAGTAGGATTTTGCTTGAATGTGATATTAATGATATTAATAATATAATGATATATGATATTAATGTTCAATAATTTCTACACTCTATCGGGTTACCTTTCTTCAGAATGGGAATAACTATGGATCTCTTTCAGTCAGATTGGAGGAAATCAACAACCTGTGTTATGCAGATGACACAACCTTGCTTGCTGAAATTGAGGAGGACCTTAGTCATTTGTTGCAGAACATCAAGGCCTGCAGCCTTCAATATGTATTGAAGCTCAATGTCTAGAAAACAAAGATTCTTAACACTGGGCCAACTGGTAGCATCATGATAGATGGAGAAGATATTGAGATTGTAAATAGCTCTGGCTTACTTGGCTCCACAATCAATACTCTTGGTACCTACCTGCAGCCAGAAAATCAAAAGACTAATTACATTAGAAAAATCTGCTGTCAAAAACCTCTCCAGAATATGGAAGAACAACAAAGTCAGTCTAGAGGCTAAGGTGAACATGATCCAGGCCTTGGCCTTCAAAATTCCTTTCTATGCATCAGAGAGCTTGGCAACAACTAATGATGATACAATAAGAATTGATGCCTTTGAGTTGTGAGGCTGGATACGAATACCATGGACTGCCAGGAGAACAAACAGGTTCATCCTAGAGAGGGTGAAATCAGGCTGCTCCATGTAGGGAAGGATTTTGAAGCTTAATCTGAGATACTGTAGGCATGTTGCCAGGAGGGACCAATTCTTGGAGAGGGGTATCAAGCTTGGAAGGGTGGAGGGACAGGGCAAGAGAGTAAGACTATGGATGAGATGGACAGATGCAGTGACTGAGGTAATGGAGGGAGAGAGGATACATGTGTAAGAGACAATGGAATTGAAAGCAAGGTTTAGAGCTGTTGTACATAGAGTCACTACATGTCTCAGGTGACTTGATGGCATATAACTACAACAACACTGAAGATAATATGAATTCCAGAATAATTGTGTTTATCTGTAGGTAGAGCGAGAAGCAGTCATTCAATCAAGAGAATACTGCATAATTTCAAATAAAGAAAGATATGCATCAGGATTGTTCCTGTTCCCACATTTATGCCATTTGTGTGCTGAGAAAACAGTTTAAAAAGTTGGACTATATGAAGAAGTATGTGGCATCAAAAATGATGCAAGACTTATCAACAACCTGCATTATGCAGCTGATACAACCTTGCTTATAGAAAATGAATAAGACTTACTGACATCAAGAAAACAAAAAGGCTTATAATTAGATCTATAAGCAACATCATAATAGATGGAGAAATGATGAAATTTACAAGGATTTCATTTTACTTGGATCCACAATCAAGACCCAGTAGTAGCAGTAAAAAAAAAAAAAAAATGAAGAGATATTTTAGACAAATTTCAGGTCTAAGATTTCTTCAAAGAGCTAAAGAGTAAAGATATCAGTTTAAAGACTAAAGTGTGTCTGATCCAAGGCATGTAATCTTCAGGTACTTTCTATAAATGTGAAAGTTGGATAATGACAATGAAGCACTAAAGAAGACTTGATGTTTTTGAATTGTGCTGCATGTGAAGAGTATTGAATCTCTCATAGGTTGCCAAAAGAATAAATAATAATATGCACTGAAGAAATGCAAGCAGAGTGCACCCTAACGGCAAGGATAATGAAATTATATCTTATATACTTTGGACACATTGTTAGGAGGCACTAATCTCTAGAAAAGGACAACATTTGGACCTGAGTATTCTCAAATGCTTTCAAACTCCTTGTTGAGTTGAAACCAACTCATCTCTGACCTTCTAGTGGATTTTCTGAAGCTGTAAACCACACAGGAGGATACTGCTCCTTTTTTACCCTCAGAAAGCCAGTGATAAAATGGAAGACCTTCAAAGAGGTGGACTGCAATAGTGTAACAATGAGTTTGAAAATCAGGGAGATTTTTGAGGATGGTGCAGGAGAGAGAAAGTTTGGATTGGCTCTTTTAGAAGATAGTTTTGAAATAAAATCAACTTCATGGCACCTTATAGCAACCAAAAATTCAGAGACAGTAGAATCTCATGAGAGGAGAGTCTCCATGGAGTAATTGGTATATTTGAACCATGTAACTCTTTGTTGGTAGTGAAATTCCTTACCAGTCATCTACCAAAATTCCCTAAAAAAAAAAAAAAGGAAAAGAAGAAGCCACTTCGTCGTTCCACGGGAGTTAAGAAAGATTGACTGGAAAAAGACTCATCAGCAACTCATGATATGCAGATGACACATCTTTGCTTTATGAAAGTGAGGATGACTTGAAATGCTTGTTGCAGACGATCAAGGACTACAACTTCTAATATAGACATCTTTCACTGGGCAAGTCAGCTGTCAGGGATCTCTCCAAATTACTAAAGAGCAATGATGTCAGTCTAAAGACTAAAACTCCACCTGAGCCAGGCCCAGGTCTTTTTAATCACTTGGTACACATCCAGGAGATAGAAAATGAATAAGGACGACAAAAATAGAATTTATGCCTTTGAATTATGCTATTGGAAAAGAATACTGAATATCTCATGAATAGCAAAAAACAATGAACAAATACACCTTGCAAAAAGTACAGCCAGAATGTTCCATGGGGGAAAGACAGTGAAGCTTCATCACTCATACTTTGGGCGTGTTGTTAAGAGAAGCTATTCCTTGAAAAAAGTCATCATGCTGGGAAAGGTCAGCAAAAGAAAGGAGGACCCTCACTGTGACTGATGGACAGAAAGAGTGACAAAAGTAATGGGCTCAAGTATGTCTGAGTTGAGGAGAAATTCATAGGATAGAACAGGGTTCAGGTCTGTTGTTCATAGGTCACTATTAATCATACTTGATGGTAACTAACATCAATTTTGGATATTGACTTGGATATATATACTCATTAGTGTTTGAATTACATTCATGGGAATTATCTGTAGTAGAGATGGTATAGAGACAGCAAGGAAAACCCAGAGAATGGATAAGGCTGACTATGGAAAGCACTGAGGGGGTAACAGCTTTTGGTCAACGACAGAATGAAGATTTAAAGGGTTAGTAGAGTAGAGTAGAAAGCATACACGGAATTATCTGGAACAACACAAAGAAAACCTCACTAGGAGGGGAGTATCTTGTGTGTGTATGTGTGTGTGTGTGTGTATGTGCACCCTGTCAAATTGTATTTGACTGGTAAAGGAGAAGATTGCCCCTCCTCCAGCAGAACACCTGGTGGATTCGAACCGCATACCTCTGAGATTTCAGTGCAGCTTCTTGCAGGAGGGGTGTATGTTAAAGTAAAACTCTCAATGTTTCATGAAGAAATGAGTGATGGAAAAATCTGAAGATAAGTGAAATAAAAAGAACTTTAACATACATTCTAAATTACTTTATAATTTGGACACTTTGCTCAGAGACATTTTCTTAGAGTTAGTGTCACAATATAGTCTAGTAGATTGAGGAATTAATAGAAATGAAGGAGAGTATCCTTTAAAATTTCTAACTAAGAATGAAAGACCTAGAGAGAGGGTAAGCATCAGCCAGCAGGCTCAGCACTTTTGGCACGGAATGTCTGGGAGTTGAAGATGGAGAAGAAGTAGGAAGTAGGAGAAAAAGAGATTTAGAGGCTCTTATCCAGAAAACATTATATTAATTTATCTCTTACTGTTACTGAAAGATTATTTTCAAAACTCAAGACATCGGCTTCCAGTAAGATGGCACACTAAGCAGGTGATGACCCAGACCCTCTACAAAAAGAGACACCAGAAAACAAAGATAACTAGTGCAGAAGCTAATCTTGGAACCCTGAACTTCAAGGAAATTATCTAGTTAAAATACCAAATGAAAATAAGAATAGAATGAAAATACTGCATAAAGAAATATATATCAGTGAATTTTGAACAAACCTGTTACAGTGCAGCTTGAACTTCTGAAAGTAGCTTATTGATTAGGACAGGAAACCAAGTCTATAATCATATGCATAAGAGTGGGTAGGTTATGTCAAGAAAAGTGACATTCCCATTGTTTGTTTCCTATAATCTATACTGCCATAAAATTTGGAGGACAGCTATGTGATGAAAGATAACTACATTTGCTCTCATTCTAAAAAAAAAAACAAAGCTATTCAACAGAGTATGAAAACTATTGAACAATATCATTAATATCACATGCAAAGAAAATCTTGCCAAAGATGATTTTTAAATGCCCAGAACAATGAAACCCATGTTTATTGCAGCTTTGTTCACAATAGCAAAGAGCTGGAAAAAACAAACGAATGCCCATCAACAAACGAATAGATAGAGAACAGATATATTCACACAATGGAATACTTTGCAGCATTGCAAAACAAGGAACTCATAAAATATTATGCAAAATGGATGACCCTGGAGGACATTATGCTGAGTGAAATATCTAAGTTACGAAAGGACAAATATTGCGTAGGGCCCCTGTTGTAACACAGGACTGACATCAGGGTTGAGGGAAGACAGCATTGCATTGAAACAGATGAGGGAGAGATCTGTTTAAAAGGGGTATATGAATGGGTATTCTTGTCATTACGGAAGTCCAGCGTGAAGGCTGCATAGTGGAGTGAACTATGGGGGAAGGATTGTATAACAATGAAAGAGTTTTTTCTTTTTCTTTTCAAGGAGAAGAGTGATTTGAGGGGCAAGGGTAGGAAGGGGGAAAGTACAATGAATGACTGGAAATCCTAAGTCTCTGTAAACTTTCATTAAAATTAATAAATAAATGTAAAATAATGATTAAAAAAGTCCAGAACAATACATGGACAGAAAATCAAGCCAGATTCAGAAAAGGCCATGAAAAAGGATATTACTGGGGATGTCAGATTGATTTTGGCTGAAAACAGAGAATGCAAGAAAGATGCTTACTTGTGTTTTATTAACTATGTTAAAGGCATTCTACTCTGTGGATCACAATAAATAAAGGACAACATTGAGACAAACAGGAATCCCAGAACACATAATTACGCTCATACAAAAATTACACATAGAACAAGAACTACAGTCCACACTCTCAATCCCATTCTTTCCCTAATCTTGTTCACTCAGCTCAACAGGTCCTGTTGTTGTTGTTGTTGTTGTTGTTGTTGTTATGTGCAGTCGAGTTGCTTGCGACTCATAGCGACCCTATGTACAACAGCCCTAAACTCTGCTCTGTCCTGTGCCAATTGCACTGTCTCCGATACACCCATCCCAATTACCCCAGTCACTGAATCAATCCACCTCATAGAGGGCCTTCCCCTCCTGCACTGTCCTTCCACCCTACCAAGCATGATGTCCCTCTCCAATGATCGGTCCTTCCTTACAACATGTCCAAAGTATGTCAGATGAAGCCTCAGAATCCTTGCCTCCAAGGAGCCACCCGGTTTAACGCTTTACAGGATGAATCTGTTTGTTTTCCTACCAGTCCATGGTACCCTCAATACTCTTATCCAGCACCAAAGCTCAAAGGCATCAATTCTTCTTCTATCCTCCTTAGTCATTGTCCAACAGGTCCTACAAATAAAAAATTTGGAATCTGCCTTGGATCCTCTCTTTGCTCTTATGCAACACCCAGTATCTCAACCAATCGTGTGTCTATAACTGCAAAACAGATGTAGAAAATTATTTTTCTACACAGTCTCCACTTCTATGTTTTTGCCATTGTTATAGTGAACTCTGTTTGTCACGTGGTGATAGTCTTTCTTGTTTCTACTTCTAACTTTGACATTTAAAACAAAACAAAATAAAACTAAACTCACTGCTATCAAATCAGAATCAACTCACAGTTGACCCTCCATTGGGTTTCTAAGGCTGTAAATCTCCTGGGAAGAGTCCCCCCCTTTTTTATCGCCCCCCCCTCCCCCCTGTGAATACCCTTAGCCAGATTTATGCTTAGGAAGGAAAATAGAAAGCCTGACCTAGTCAGCATTTGACTCAGTGTACTATGAGGGCTTCCTATCAAGAAAAAGTACAATTCATTTATTTTCAATGACCAACAGTTCCTCTATCTGTTAAATGCAATTATTGGTCCTATTTTAATGAGCATCAGTTCCTCTATGTGGTAAATGTAATTACTGGTACTATTTCTTTACTCTTTTTCACTCTCACTGTGGGCATGGTAAACTTTCTTTTTCTTGATATTGAGCTCAGCCATGTAATGTATTTAGCCTCTAGAATGGCAGAGATGCTAGGTTTGCAATGTGCATAGGGCTTTGAGATTTTACCAGAACATGACATTGTCTGGCTGGTTTTTTCGCCATGATTAACAAGTATTATTTGGCAATAGAATATTAGTGTGGCAATAGCTGACTAATTTGTTGATGTAGCCTGTCATAAATCTCAGCTTTTCTCTCCTCTCACTTGCTTGGACTTAACTAACCTCTTAGTTTCCTGGTTCCAAGTAACATCCTGGTTCCTCTCATAGGACAGTTCCCTGTACTTAATATACATCTAAATTGTAGGATTCTACTTAAGTATTTAATCAAGAATTATGATTAGCCCTATGTTCCAGAAACCCAATTTTCTTTTGAGTCAGTTCTGACTGATAACCCCCTCCCATCGGATTTCCAAGGCTATAAACCTTTACGGAGTGGCTAGAATTAGAACGCATGGCTTTTAGTTTAGCAGCCTGTAAGTGAAGCCAAGGCACCAGGGCGCCCTTCTGTGAACTTCACACTTAGTATTCTCAATAGTGTTCCACTTGGCAAATTATATATTTCTTTACTTCCTAGTACAAAGCCTAGAAGGACTATTTTTTAAAATTGTTTTAGAAGAACTATTTTAAGTACAAAATAATCTCAGTTATATCTTATGTTTTCTCCTCCTATCTTGTAAAGAAGAGGTGTTTGTTCTTCCCCCCAATTGTTTTCTATGAACCGTGAAATAATATGTGAGATAATATTCAGGATTCACATTGGAACACTGCTTAAAGAACCTGCCTGTGAACCAAAGGTAGCCAGATGAAGCCACCAGCTGCCTCAGGACAAAGATGAAACAGTCTGCCTTGGAAACACTGTGTGCAGCCCTACTCTGCCCCTTTTAGGCTGCCAAGGTACAGATCTATGGGATGGTACTGTGTTTTCATTTTTAGTAACATTTTTTTTAAATATCAGAATTTGATTTTAGTTTAGGTTAAACACCTGGGGTGAGAAGGCACAAGAGCACGTGGTGAGCAAACAGTCTAAAGGCAAGCATTAGAAAGCAAAGTAGGTGTGTGTGAAGGTGCAAATGGTCCCAGTCACCCCTGGAGCCCTTGAAAGCTTCTCTGCATTACAACAGAGCAGTTCCTTCAGTGATGGTTTTGATAAAACCCAAGTCACAAAATAAGATAAATGACATTCTCTATGCTTTGCTCAGTAAGACAGAATAATAATATATTTTTAGAAAAAGAACTCTATCAAAATGGATTGTAATGTTTTAAGTTCCATTTAAAAGATGATAGCTCAGTTATATGACAAATTCACTCATGTGGAACAACGCTGGCAGCTCATAAATAAGACTCTTCTATATAAACATAAGGGCATGTAATGAATTTGCTGATTATTCCCTCTGCATAAATAACAGACAACACGGATTTAGTCCCCAGACCTCTTCTCTGACCCACCTCCTCCAAATCTTAGGAAGTTTTCTCCTTTTTTGCCATAAAAAAATCAACCCTAACAGGCATAAGTTAATATTTGCTCCATTTTACATATTTTCACCACAAAAGATCCTTATTGTTTTGGGTTTTCATTCTGCCCAATGGAAAAAGGCAATGTATAATAACAAGAGCTGAATATGTTAGATGATAATTATTTTGTTTCTCATTTTTATTTATGAGAGACACCTGTAATTGTCAATAAGTGCTTCTGATCAGCATGATGTGACCAGCAGGAATCTAGAGAACTGATGCGGTTCCAGCCTGACACTGAGAACCCTTTCTGTCCCTGCCTGTGACTTCTTCCAGGGCAGGGGCAGAGGCCAGCAGGGGTTCTGTAGGGTCAGCAGGACTCCAGCAAAGGAACTAGGTAATTGTGTCATTTTTCCCCAAGGCCTTGAACTAAATATGGATACTTCTCAGGATGACTTTGTTGTACAAACTTAGTTCTTATTTTGCTATGAATAAATTGGGATGCAAGAGGGTGGATGATGAAGTCTAAGGAAGGAAAGCTCTGGGCGCCTGGTCTGTACTAACCCAAAGGCACTGCCCTCCTGGCTGTTCAAACTGACCATCCAGCAGCTCCTGGACAAAGATGAGTAGTAATGTCTTCTCATATGATTCACGGCCTCTGGAAAGCCACTGAAAGGTCAGTTAAGAGTTGGCTCTGACACACCAGCAATGAGTGAGAGGGTTTGTTTTGAGTTGTTGGGAGGTTTTTGAGGCGAGCCTATGAATGACCATATACACAGGTACTTTAATATCTGGGTTTTAACATCTTCAACTTTTCTGCTGGAAAAACAATGAGTGGTCTGGAGGTAGAATCTGCACTTTCTGTTGGTTTGATTCCTGGCCAATGCACCTCACTCATAATTACCTCCCATCTGTAAATGGACACTTACATGTTGTCATGATGTTATACATGTTACAGAAGAGTTTTCAAACTAAGATGTTCTAAGAGAAAGATCTGGAAATCCACTTTGGAAAGTCAGTCAAAGAAAATTCTATAGTGATAACAGTGCAAACCGCTGCCCATCATCTGGCCGCACAGGACTGGCCAGTGTGTCTGTCCCTCCCACTGTGACTTAGGGTCCTAATAGCATTCAACTCGATCTATTCTTTTTTGTTTTGAATATGTTTTTCCCAAATCACTCTCAGAATCACCACAGAATCCCTTACTAAAGAAGGAAAAAGAGAAGATAGTAATTGCATTTCTCATAACCGCTTTACCTCCCCAATCAAAATTGAAGCTAAAATCAACTATAAAAAACAAAAACACAAGCAAGCATACAAAAAAAACCCACACGACAATAACCATCTTGCTATCAACACTAATTGCTGCTGATAACACATCATCTGTCATCTCCAGAACCTTGTAATACTCACAAACACATTTTCTTCAGCACATTCAACACAATACAAAAGCAAATGACAAATTCATTGCAGATAAATGGCCAGTACAAGGTAAAAATAATGCTTTTATGAAAACATACAAATGATGATCTCTCTATTTTAGGCCACTGCTTTAATCTGAAGGCGTCATCTTTAACTTGATCTGGCAGTGGCCCAGTCTGGCAGTCGTGTATGTTTCACGTACATGTTCTGCACTCCAGTGAAAGTCATTTTGCAGGAGGTTGAGGACAGTGGGCATTTAAACACTGCTTAGCAAGTCTTCCTGATAACGTGGGGCATGATGATAACCCACAGCATATACTGAGCTTTCACTAGAAGGCAAATGTATTAGAAGTAGCAATATTATTAGTATTAACAATAATTATAATAATTATGAGCATATACATAGCAGTTTTGCATCTGCAAAGTGTACTGCATTCAAAATGATTAGCATTTATACAATACATTGTTTTTCCCACTCTGTCCATTAATTAGATAATGCTGGAAACATTTGTGGGAGAGAGTTACTACTCCCATTTTACAGACATTACACACAAAGAAATTAATTGGCTTGTATAAGACCACATGATGAATCAGTGACAAAATCAAAATTCTAAGTTCCTAAATATTTTACCTTCACTCTAGGCAGCCTTCCACTTGAAAGAGAAAAAAGAATTGTCCAAGACTTAAATATAAATTATGCCATAGCCTTTTAGCAGGTATTAAGAACCACACAGAAACCACATTGACTCAAAATCTAATTTTATGGAAACCCTTGTTGGGAAAGGTACTTCTCACAACTCATTCTAGGTCCATGGTCCTCATCCTTTGCTCAAATCACATTTTCTGCAAATTTGGCTTCAAGGTCTTAGGTGTTATCCTGATCATCAGGCCTTTTTAAAGCTTCCAGATGACTCCCTTGTGTAGTTCAGGTTCCATAAGAACTAGTGGGGCTAGGTCTGAGACCCTTAAACTTTTGCAAGCCTCAGAATCACCTGGAGAGTTTCTCAAATGCTCACCCTAAGAGTTTCTGATCCAGTGGTGGAGGAGTGGGGCTCAAGACATTTTTTCCCAGAGCCCAAGAAGTTGATTGTACTTTGAGACACATTGGTGAAAAGTTTTTTTAGATGCAAATAGGGTTGCCTCCAATGACACTTTAGTCAGAGACACCAAAGATTCAGTTACTGTGGTTGTTGATGTTAACAATTACAGTGGGTGAAGACTTGCCCAGTGATCAGAAATTTGGGCACACAGGAAGACTCCATTTCATCATCTGTGTAGTCAGACCCCTAGCATGTGATGATAAAATGTAGAAGAAATGCCACTCCCAAGCTCAGCTCTAAAATGCCCTGCAAAGCCCTGTGCACTCTCCCTCCCTCCAGGCAGGCTCCACACTCTCTCCCATTGTGGGGGATGTACTTAAGGGAGCCTGGGTGGTGGAGACACAATACACAATGTACAGTATTCAGAAACCCACCCCAGAGAGGAAACGCATAGGAATCAGCATCATTATACAAAGCTCCAACATCTCCAGGCTTATTTGTTTCCACAGCATTGTCTGTCTAGCCCAAAATAAAATATAAGCTGTTGTCAATATATTGTTGAGATTGAATTCCCAGCATGCTGAAAATATAAACTAAGTTAAACAAACAAGTGAGAAAGAGGCCTAAGGCAAATGTTCACAAGAAAATGATAGTCACACACCTCAAAGGTCAAGTGTGTGGTTCAGCCAGAAACTGCCAATTTCAGGAAAGCTCAAAACTTACTTATCTCAATATAAGTCCATCAAAACAGTCCATAATTACCCTTCAGATACAAACATACAAAAGAAAAGAAACAGTACAAAGTTATTACTCCTCAGACCTTCTCAGATGGACTGGTCAGAAGCTGAGTGACAGGAAATGTTGACAGTGAGGGGCAAAGCCTGGAAAGGATATGGATAAAAATTAACATGTACCCGCCCCCACACTCCTGAACCTATGCAATATCATCTCTTCTTGTCAATTTCAGTGCTCACAATATTAATGTACACAATTGTGCTGTTTATTTCAAGAAAAATACTAAATAACCATGCAGCCAAATCCCAGGTGTTGTCCAAGCCACTTCAAACTCATGGTAACTCATGGCTTGTCGTAGATGAACTGAGTTCCTTAGAGTTTCAGCAATGGATGCCAGATCTTCTGAGTCACCTCGAGGGGGACTCAAGCTTCTAGGTTTTCATATAGGAACTTGTTAACTGAGCATACTAACTAGTTGCACCACTTAGGAACTACCATCTGTAGAGCAAGGAGCTAGTAAACAGACACTGTAAATTTAGAGATGGAACAAATCATTTTAAACACAGTGAAGAGGGCAAGTTTGTGCCTGGTCCATCACCCTTGCCAGGGCTTCCATGCTTCTCCCAGACACAGTTACATGTGTCCAGGAGGCTTGAGTTCACAGTTCTTCAGCTTCGAATTGTTTTTGTCTTTCCCACAAAGGACCATAGCATCCTGCTTTGTGATATCAGCTTTAATTAAGAAACACTTAATTTTCCTACATGATACTGGCTCCTACCTGGCCCAACACCCACCTCGAGATACCAGTATGCTCCCGAGACTCTGCCATGGCACATTTCCAGCAACACTTGGGATTACTGCCCAAGGTTTCTCACAGGACGGGGCATCCAGAGGCAGCAAGTAACTAGGGCCTATGATTACTAAGTTACTTCCCTGTGATAAAACACGACAAAGAAAGTGAAAAGTCCCTTCAGAAAATTTAACCCTCCTTTTCTTCTTTACAATGTGATTTTTTTAAGGGTTTTTTTTTTTAAGTTTTCTTACAAAATTCACGTGGAACCAGCCTGAGGAACTCAAACTTGATTTCAATCTGATTATCCAACATGGCCCTATCAGCTGAGACAGCAACATTTATCACTTTAATAGGAAGGAGAGAAGAAAACTGGGATCTCTTCCAACAGGGGCACTTCTATCACATGTTGCACTGTCTTACAAATCCAATTATCACCAGCTGAAGGTCTTAACAGCTCTTGAATTGCAGCTTTCAAATTCTTAAAAAACCACAATGCACATTTCCATGGAGTCTTCCTGCTATATGTTAGTCAGAGCAGTTTTGTCTCCCTAGTCCTTTGGCAACTTCAGGGCTAGTGCTGCCCGTGGAGTGCCTGCCTCAGTTCTAACCAGTACATTCAAGAAAGGCTCGAACTGGAAGCTACTGTTTTATTTCCTTCTACTCACCAACCATGAGTCTACAGAGATTTGCCACATTCAGAAGTAGTATCCTTCAAGACTTTGTGGTTGTTGTTGTTGGTATTGTTGAGCACCATTGAGTAGGAACTGACCAATAGCTCACCCTTAAGAGGGTTTTCAGAGGCAGTTAATTGCATAGAAGGATACGGCCCATCTTTCTTCCAAAGAGCAGCTTGTCCCTTTAAACCATGTACCTCTGGGATTTGCAGCACAGTAGCACAAAACAGAATTAAAATTTTATTTACAAGAAGTGGACAGTGAATAGGGATGATAGAAAGAGAATTGATGCCTTTGAGCTGTGGTGTTGGAGAAGAGTGTTGAATATACTGTGGACTGCTAGGGGAACAACCAGGTTTGTCCTGAAGAGGGTGAAGCCAGAATGTTCCCTGGAGTCAAGGATTCTGAAACTTCATCTGACATGCTTTGGGCATGTTGCAAGGAGGGACTGGTCCTTGGAGAGGGACATCATGTTTGGGAAAGTGGAGGGATGGTGCAGGAGAGGAAGACCCTCAATGAGATGGATCGATTCTGTGAGTGGAGTGGTGGGAATGAGTGTGTTTGAGATGGCGAGGTTGGCACAGGATAGAATGGCGTTTAGGGCTCTTGTACATTGGGTTGCTATGAGTCGCAAATGACTCAATGGCACATAACAACAACAATCTAAAGTGTTGTGATAGTAAATGGCAATATCAACTATAAAGAAACATCACCCAAAGCTACCAATACAAAATTTTGAAAACACAGCAAAATAAAACCAGTGGTTTCCATACAGTGGACACATGAAGAGATTGGCAAACACATTCCTCCCCAAACCATTTAGATGCTGGGTAAATTTATACAACAATGGGAGGGTATACGTTGCTGTAAAACTACTGTTAAGAGTCTATGAGAGCAAGTAAGCTCAGAAGAACTAGATTCCTGGCTGCTGTGGTGTGGTACATGGTAAGGAGCTTACACAGTCTGGAGAGTTGGTTACATCCAGATGCACTCTGGATCAACACATCACTAGGGCCATTAATGACTATTAGCATGAAGTGGTAGTCAGGCATGGGAAACAGCCAGAAAAGGACATTAGGCAGATATACACTCTTGGTTCATTCTGGCACAACAAAAACAGGGAGAGACATAAAGGGCCCCAGGTGAAAATAGGCCAGATCTGGAATCTATCCAACTTTGAATGGATTCACCTACCCACACACTTCTAGTTCCAAGTGATTTACTGGCTTCCAAGCCTAGTATTTAACCTCTTGCCAGTCTCAGACTGATCACTCAGGTACAAAGATCTTGAGCAACCACCCAGAAAATGAGGGTTAAAAATGAGAAATGAATATTGTCAGGAAAAACAAAAAATATCTGAGGGAAGTAGCAATTGTCCAATGGCTGACAACCTTGACTTCACATATGCTAGCCAATTTTTTAAACAAAGAAAGAAACTGTGAAAATAACTGTGAGGTGGAAAGTGGGATTCAAAATTGCTACAGTATATTATCTAAAATGTTCACCTTACAGCCAAGAATTATGAGATATGCTTGCAAAGAAACGGGTACTGTCATCCATAACTAACTAACTAAACAATGTAGGTGATAGAAACTGAGTGAGGTGCTTGGCAGCTGAAACTTAAAAGCAGCTTTGCAAAGAAATGTTTAAATAACTAATAAACGATGTTTTAAAAATTAGATGTAAATATGGTAAAGATAGAGAGCTCTCTGGCTTATTGTTGCTGTTGTTAGTTGCCATCAAGTCAAGTACGACTCACAGCTATGTTATGAACAAAAGATCTCAACCAGTTCTATCCTGCGCCATCCTCACACTTCCTGACACACAAGAGCCCATAGAAGCAGTCACTGCGTCAATCTTCCTCTCCCTTGAATACCCTCCACTCTTTCCAACATCATGTCTTTCACCAACACCAGCACCTCCGAGCAACGTGTCCAAAGTATATGAAGTAAAGCCTCATCATTCTTGCCTCCAAAGAGCACTCCGGCTGCACTGTCTCCAAGACCTACCTATTCATTGTGTCGGCCATCCATGGGATGTTCAGTGCCCTTCTCCAACACCACAGCTCAAAAGCATCAATTATTTTTCTGTTATCCTTATTCATGTCATGTCTCTGATGCATAGCTAGTAATTGGAAAGACTATGGCCTGAATCAGACACACCTTAATTCTCAAACTGACATCACTACTCCTCAATAATTTCGAAAGGTCCCAAACTGCAGACTTTCCCAGTGCAGTGTATCTCCTTATTTCCTGACTGCTGATACCAAGGGTGTTAATTGTGGATCCAAGCAAGATGAAGCTGTTGACAGTTTCATTCTCCTCTCCATTCATTATGACACTGCCTAATGGTCCAGTTGTAAGAATCTTTGTTTCTTGATATTGAGATGCAATCCATACTGAAAGCCTCATGGCTTAGTGGTGAGGATTTACACTGCCAAAGCAAAGGTGTGTGGTCTGAATCCACAAGCTGCCAAAGGGGAAAGATGAACAATCTCCTCTTGTGCAATTTACTACTGCCTCTGAAAACCTGCTGGAGGGTCAGTTATGGGTCAGTTACAACTTCATAGTACACAACAACAACAACAACAACATGGCAAAGATAAATGAGTAAACAAAGTTTTACATTTCAGTGAAGAAGCAGAAATTATAAAGAATCAAAAGCAAATTTTGCAGTTTAAAATATGCAAAGAAGTGTTCAGTACAGATTAGGAAACACATACATCTTTATTATGTTACTAAGTCCTGTATCTCTTTCAGAGATTATAAATTTAAAAATCAAATTTAAAAATTTTATTCTGAAGGAAGGTACACTGTATTTGGGAAAGAGAGAGAGAGGCCAGTAATACACGGAAGTAGAATCTTCCATGTGGTGATAAAATATATGAAATTGCTCAACCCTTATTAGTAGGGCACAGAAGGAACCCTGAACTAGCCTTCTATAATGGATTGAATTGTATTCCCTCAATATGCATTTATGTAATGATACAGTGTGCAAGCTAAGTAATGATCCTCCACAACCTGTTAAGCTCAATAGTTGTAGGAGGGTTAAGGGTGGCATGTAACATTCTCTAATCCCATCACAACCCTAATTGGATATAAAATGAGTTTAGCTAAAGTGTGGCCTAAAAAGCCTTTCATCTTACTAGACATAAAAACAAAGAAAAGCAAAACCAAGAGGGAGGTACCCTTAGTACCACTAAGAAATGATCATCAGGATCCAGGCCCTAATAATACAAAACCTGTACACTCAAGAAGACCAGAACAAATGGGGTTTCTATTCCCAACTCTCTGAGAAAGCACCAGACCACCTTCCATAGTGATTGTACCATTTACAGTCCCACCAGCAGTAAAAAAGAGTTCCAATTTCTCTACAACCTCATCAGCATTTGCTGTTTGCTGCCCCATTGAACTTTGCTATTGTTGCTGGGGTGAGGTTGTATTTCATAGTTGTGATGATGGAAAGAATGGTTTAAAAGAAATATATGATTAGGTATTATCTGCATGACAACAGTCCAGAATAAGAGGTGCATAGCAAAGTGCACTGGGGCAGGGGGAAATGATGTAACAATGAATGTTGTTGGTTTGTTGGGTTTGTGTGTGTGTGTGTGTGTGTGTGTGTGTGTGTGTTCTAATAAAAGTGAACTGAAGGGTAGGGAGGACAATGTGCAACAATGAATGAATGAATGAAAATGCAACTTTTCTGCAAACTTTCATTAAAATCACAATCAAAAATTAAAAAGGGGGGGAAGGCCAGAACTCACGGATTTCTCCAGGCAATGCTAGGCCGACAGACACTGGGAACAAGGGTTTTCCTCTACAATCAATCCAGGGGAAAATCTATTCCTAGAGTTTATATTCTGAATGTCTAGCCTCCTAAACTATAAAAGAAGGAATTTGTTCACTAACACATATACTTGAGAAACCCTAGGGCATAGTCCAGAGGGAGCTGTGCTTGTTACCCCAAAGTGAGCTTCTCTGCTGGTTCAAATCCACCAGCAGCTACACAGGAGAGAGGTGGAAATTTCCTCTCATATGATTGATTTATAGTCTCTGAAAACCAGTTCAAATTTCCTATCAGTAACTTCCAACTGGATAGTAATGAGTTGAAAGGGTAAAAGAAATCATTTTTGTTTATTAAGGCCATCTCTTTATGGTATCTCTATTAGAATACCATTAGATAATGGTTAATGTTACATGCCAGTGGGTCACCTGTGACTCATAGTGATCCTATGTACAATAGTTCCTGATTCTGCTCTATCCTGAGCCAGTTCACTCCACGTTTCTAAGCATGATGTCCTTCTCCAAGAACTGGCCCCTCTTGGCCATGAGTACAAAGTTTGTGAGATGGAACAGCTTGGTTTCACCCTCTCCAAGACAGAAACTTTAAATTGGGGATAATTTGACATTTCATGTAATAAGAGCAACTCAAAACCTCAAAATTCATTGCCCTTGGATCAGAATCAATTGATCTTCCAGCAGGTTTTCAGAGGCTATAAATCACAGGCAGTTACAGAGAGGTGGCCTTTAAGTTAAAAAGACAACTCTACAGATTACAAAGCAAAGCTTCCCAATTTTCAATACAGAGCAATATAATTTACTCAATCCAAAAATGAGCAAGAATAGCTGAATTACATCTTAAAGTAACAATATACACATAATAGAAGTCCCAGAAATACAAGGGGGGGGGGGTGCACACAACAACAAAAGTAAATTTAAATAAGAGCCATAAACTTCCCAAAATTTCTAAAATTGATTTAATTAAATAAACATGGTTTTACTTAGTCAAAAAGGTCTGTGAAGTACAAGTATGATAACTACAAAGTGATTCACATCTATATACATTATGTTGTTGTTGTGTATTGCAGAGTTGGAACTGACCCATACCTGATCATTGCGTGGGTTTTCAAAAGCAGTTAACCTCATGGAAAGGGATTTCCTGTCCTTCTCCTGCAGAGCAGCTGGTAGCCTCGAACTGCATGCGTTCAGGACTGCAGCATAATTTCTTGCCACTAGGACACCAGAGCTCTCTATATATGGTCCCCATTTATATATACATTAGAGTCAAACTAATAAAACTAAAAATAAAGGAACATTGAAATGATGGGGAAAAAATCAGATGATGACTTGAATCCAAAGGAGTACATCAAGAACACAAGAGATGATAAATATGTAGATTCATATAAAAAACTTTTATGTGAATTTCCCCTCTTACTCCTCTTTTTAATATCTCTAGAAGACAAAATGAATAAAAATAATTATAAGATTGGTTCATAACATATTTTGGTAGTATGGAATAAAAATATAGAAAATGTTCCATATTTGGTAAGAATCTAGTTTGTATTATTGTAAAACATTGTGAAAAATTAAATAACAAAACCATTAAAACAACCACTAAGATGGAAACTCAACAAACAGAAGAATTTGAATGATGCACTAGAATACTTACCCTAGAGAGTAAAACAACAACAACATTAACAAAAAATAAACAACAAAGGAAATAAGTACAAAGAAACAACAAACTACTAAATGTAAATCTAACTATAACAATAATTTCACTGATGCTTTAGGCAGAATATTAAATGATCCAGGAAGAATTAAAAGAAGAAAGAAAGAATATACTGAGTCATTGTATCAAAAGGAATTGGAAGACACAGAAGAATAATGAAACAACATATGAGCAAGAGCCTATGGTGAAGAAGAAAGATCAGGCTGCTTTGAAGGAAATAGCAAAAAATAATGTCCCAGGAATAGATGGTATACCAAATGACATATATCAGCTAACAGGTGCTGCCCTGGATGTGCTCACCAAGTTGTGCAAAGAAATCTGGAGAAAAACCACTTGGCCAACTAACTGGAAGAGATCTATATTTGTTCCCATTCCAAAGAAGGGTGACACAAAAGAGTGTGGAAACTATAGAATATCATTGATTTCACATGCAAGCAAGATTCAACTGAAGATTATCCAAAAACAACTGGAACAGCACATCAGTAGAGAACTGCTAGAAGTCCAGGCGGGATTTAGAAGGGGTCATAGTACTAGGGATATTGTAGCTAATGTTAGATGGATCTTAGCTGAAAGCAGGGTATACCAGAAGAATGTCTATCTGTGTTTCATTGATTATGCAAAGGCATTTGACTCAGTGGATCATAACATACTGTGGCTGACTCTGAGAAGAATGGGAATCCCAGAACACTTAATCGTGCTAATACGAAACCTATACTTGGACCAAGAGGCAGTTGTCAGAACAGAGCAAGGAAACACTGCATGGTTCAAAATTGGGAAGGGTGTACATCAGGGATGTGTCATGTCTCCATACCTTTTCAACCTGTATGCAGAACACATTATCCAGGAGTCTGGGCTCTATGAGGAGAATTGTGGCATCAGGATTGGTGGAAAGTCTATTAACAGTCTGTGTTATGCAGATGACACAACCCTGCTTGCTGAAACTGAGGAGGACCTCATGCACTTGCTGCGAAGGGTCAAGGACTGCGGCCTTCAGTATGGACTGAGGCTCAATGTCAAGAAGACAAAGATTCCCACCACTGAACCACTTGGCAGCATCAGGATGGATGGTGAAGAGATTGAGATTGTTCACAGCTTTAGTTTACTTGGCTCCACAGTCAACACTCTTGGTAGCAGTCAGGAAATTAAAAGACATATTGCGATGGGAAAGTCTGCTGTTAGGGACCTCTCCAAAGTAATGAAGAGCAATGGTGTCTCTCTGGAGACTAAGTTGTGTCTGATAAAGGTCACTGTCTTTGCAATCACTTGTTACAAATCAGAAAGTTAGACAATGACTAGGCAGGATAGAAGGAGAATGGATGCCTTTGAGCTGTGGTGCTGGAGAAGAGTATTGAGTGGACCATGGACTGGTAGGAAAACAAACAGATTCATCCTGGAAAGGGTTAAACCGGGCTGCTCCTTAGAGGTAAGGATTCTGAGGCTCTGTCTGATATACTTTGGACACGTTGTATGGAAAGACAAGTCTTTGGAGAGGGACATCATGCTTGGGAAAGTGGCAGGACAGCTCAGGAGGAGAAGGCCCTGCATGACGTGGATTGATTCAGTGACTGGGGTAATCAGGATGAGTGTGTCAGAGACAGTGTGATTGGCACAGGACAGAGCCAAATTTAGGGCTCTTGTACATAGGGTCACTATGAGTCACAAGCAACTCAACGGCACATAACAACAACAACATAAAAATTATATAACTATTTCAAGCAAAAAGAAAGATTGTGAGACAAAATATATAAGCAATATCTAATTAAATTAGAATCTTTTTAACAGAGAGGTATTTTAGGATTTAGGAAGGTTAATCTAATTAAAGGATGAAATGATGTTTTAAGCAAACAATAAACATAAAAATAAAAGAGTCTTTATTAGAAAGTAAAAATTATAGTATCAGAAAAAAACCCAAATTAGCATTGTATCAACAGCAAAAAGAGATATTTCTTTCTTTATTTGCCTTTTTAAATTAATTTTCTTATTTAAATTTATTATTAATTTCAGTAAAAATTTACAGACTTCGGATTTCCATTAATTCATTGTTGCAGTTTTCTCCCCTCCCAACCCTCCGCCCTAGTACACTACCCTCTTGGAAAAGTGAAAGAAAAATTCTTTCATTGTTCTACAAACCCTCCCCCAGGTCCACTCCACCATGTAGCCGTTGCTCTAGACTCCTGTCATTACAAAAATACCTAATCACATATTCCTTTTAAACAGTTTTCTCCCTCATCTGTTTCAATGCAGTATACATTATTTAACCCATCTTTCTCAGTCTCTCCCAAACACCAAGGTCATAATGACAAAATATCCACGTATCAAGAGACAGATAATCACTAAAAACAGAGCTTGTAAGGAAATAAAAGCAAAGATTTTTAAATCTTTTAAATAGATTATTCAATATTTATTGTTGGAGATTTCAATAACTGGCCTAAAGAGCAAATTGTGGAAATCCCACTTTTCTTCCCTACGGGGTGGTTAAGACTGAGCATGAATTCAATCTCAAAATATGGAGATTGATCCAATCCTCACTTGGTTTCCAACCACATCATGAACTTACTTAAGCAACATTCTTTTTCTAAATTTAGTAACTAGACTTGAGTTAGATCTACAAATATAATGATGTCTTTCAGAGCAGCAGATAATACAACCCTTCTCTGACCCTAAACACCTGGGTCTATATCAGAGCTTACTAGCTGAGAGAACAGTCTTTAAGACTGCCAAAAGGGCTTTCTAATCCACATTGACTCTGCCTTTCAAATTAGATAATGAACTGTACTGATCACAGAATCTCAAGGGAATACACATTATATACAACTCCAGATATACTATAGTAAAAAAGGTTACAAATACAGAGAAAAGGGGAGTGATCTAGGAGGAATCATAGTAAAGTTACTAATAAACAACAGGGAAAAGGTTGTAAAAACTGCACAGTATTAGAAATAAACATGGGTGCATGCACGCGCGCGCGCGCGCGCGCGCGCACACACACACACACACACACACACACACGTATGCATTCCTTAATAACCAAAATATATTCTGAAAAAAAGGACGTTATGTGATTTAGATGTGGTGTGAGCATCGTATTAAAACCTTATACGAGTTTGTTTCCCATTGTCTTGTTATCATAGTTTCTCTTGTTCCTGACAGAGCTGGGAAAAGCCTTAAAGGGTATGTCAGCAACAACAGAGCACAGTCTCACTGTCTCACCTGCCCTCTAATCCTTCTACAACAGAGTAAAAAGGGAGGCCACTGACTGGGAAAAAGTATTCGGTAATAACATATCAGATAAGGGACTTATATCCAGAATTTATGAAATACTTGAGCACCACAGCAAGATAAAGGTAAAGAATCCAATAGAAAAATGGGCACAGGATATGAACAGGCACTTCACCGAAGACGACATTCAGATGGCTAACAAGCACATGAAGAAATGCTCAAAATCCCTAGCCCTAAGAGAGATGCAAATTAAAACAACTATGAGATATCATCTCACCCCAGTCAAAATAGCAAAATTTAACAGAATAGCAAGCAACAAATGCTGGCGAGGTTGTGGAGAAACTGGAACCCTGATTCACTGTTGGTGGGAGTGTAAAATGGTGCAACCCCTGTGGAAAGCAGTATGGCACTTTCTCAAAAAGTTACAAATAGAGATACCATTTGACCCAGCAATTCCACTACTGGGAATATACCCTAAAGAAACCATAACTGCCACCCAGGCAGATATATGCACACCCATGTTTATTGCCGCTTTGTTCACAATAGCAAGGAGTTGGAAACTTAGGATCCACAATCATTATAGTTGTTCTTCCATTTATGTAAGTCTTTTTGTTGTTTGATGGTTTGGTTTTGTTTTCATTTTCTTTGTAGTATGCTGATTAGACTTATTTATAAGTATATAATTTTTATCGTAATTGGTATTGTTTTCCTGGTTTCCTTTTCAAAATTATCTTTGTTACTTGAAGAAGAATAAGACTTACATTTGTAAGTTGATCTTTTAAACCCTCCACCTCCCATAATACAGAGAGAGAGAGAGAAATAAAAAGAGCTTGCTTACTTTTCCTACAACTTTCCCAGCAATTTTCTTATTCAAACTTTGGGACTTTTTTATGTAGAATTATATTCTCTGGAAGCAACTTTATTTCTCTTTTGTCTATTTGGATGTCTTTTCTTTGATTTTCTGATCTTATTGCTCTAGTTATTGTCTTTGACTGCATAAAAGATAGAATTATGCAGGCTTCATAAGGGATGAATTTTGGAGTATTCAATCATTTTCTATATCCTTAAATCGCTTCATGTTTTCTGTGTTTCATTGATTATGCAAAGGCATTTGACTGTGTGGATCATAACAAACTGTGGCTGACTCTGAGAAGAATGGGAATCCCAGAACATTTAATTGTGCTAATACGAAACCTATACTTGGACCAAGAGGCAGTAGTCAGAACAGAGCAGGGTAACACTGCATGGTTCAAAATAGGGAAGGGTGTACGCCAGGGATGCATCCTGTCTCTATACCTTTTCAACATGTATGCAGAGCAGATTATCCGAGAGGTGGGGCTCTATGAGGAGAATTGTGGCATCAGGATTGGTGGAAGATCTATCAACAATCTCCGTTATGCAGATGACACAACCTTGCTTGCTGAAACTGAGGAGGACCTCATGCACTTGCTGCGAAGGGTCAAGGACTGCAGCCTTCAGTATGGACTGAGGCTCAATGTCAAGAAGACAAAGATTCTCGCCACTGGACCAATTGGCAGCGTCAGGATGGATGATGAAGAGATTGAGAGTATTCACAGGTTCACTTTGCTCGGCTCCACAGTTAACACTCTTGGTACCAGCAGTCAGGAAATAAAAAAGCGTATCGCGATGGGAAAGTCTGCCGTTAGGGACCTCTCAAACGTATTCAGGAGCAACAGTGTCTCTCTGGAGACTAAGGTGCGCCTGATACAGGTCATGGTATTTGCAATCACTTGTTATGCATCAGAGAGTTGGACAATGACTAGGGAGGACAGAAGGAGAGTGGATGCTTTTGAGCTGTGGTGCTGGAGAAGGGTACTGAATGTACCCTGGACTGCCAGGAAAACAAACAGATCCATCTTGGAGAGGATTAAACCAAGCTGCTCCTTGGAGGCAAGGATTCTGGGGCTTCGTCTGACATACTTTGGACATGTTGCCAGGAGGGACGGGTCCTTGGAGAGGGACATCATGCTTGGGAGGGTGGAGGGACAGCGTAGGAGGGGAAGACCCTCTATGAGATGGATTGATTCGGTGACTGGGGTAATCGGGATGGGTGAGTCAGAGGCGGTGCGGTTGGCACAGGATAGAGCAGGGTTTAGAGCTGTTGTGCTAGGGTCGCTATGAGTCGGAAACGACTCGATGGCACATAACAACAACAACATGTTTTCTGAATGGTAGATTTCACCCATAAAAGAATTTGAGCCAGGATGTTTCTGGTTGTGAAGGTTGTTGTTTGTTTGTTGTTGTTGTTTTTGTTTTTAATATGTTCAATATTTGTTCTTCTGTGATGATATTTAATTTATCTATCTTTGTGTTTATAGACTATATGTTTCTAAAATTTCTTCCTCCAGGCTTTCAAATTGTTGGAATATGATTTTTTACAATATTCTATTATTACCCTTCATGTTTCAATTGTATTGTTGTATTGTACCCATTTTATCTGTTACGTGTATCATTCCCTTTGTTTCCTCTGTTAGATTTAGCATTGACCTGTTATCATACATAGGTTGACAGATCATATTTATACAGTTTTATCAGAAAACCTGAAAATACATAAGTGCTATATCAAAGCCCCAAAGGAGTAAAGTTGTTTAAACTTTTTTATCATAACTATACACTGAGAGAAAGAATTATGGAACCTTGGAATTATAGTCTTTGACAATAATAAGGTCAATTGGGATAACATAGTTCACAAATACAATATTCTACATTCTACTTTGAGATGGGCAGTCTCTTCCCATGTGATATAACAGTATCAGAAAACTCTTCTGAGGGTCAGCTGTGGGTCGATTCTGACCCAATGGTACACACACCACAATTTTGTGAATAGTATATGGGGTCTCAAAATCTTTGAGCAATCATATAAAAGGTAAAATTCATGTGATCATCTCAAATAAAGGAAAAAAAATTAAAAAATCAACATCCATCCTAAGAAAAGTCTCAAATACTACAAAGAGAACTTTTAACTTGTTAAAAAACTGTCAGTGAAAAATCTACTGCTGATACTATACAAGAATAATGGTTTTCTCACTAATATGGGAAGAGCCACGTACAACCATTTCTGCCACTCCTTTTCAGCATTATACTAGATTTCCAGTCCAAGCAATGAGGAAGAAAATTAGGGAAATCAACAAGGGGCGGGAGGGGAATAGAAAGAAGTATTTTGAGAAGAAAAAAACTTATACTGTCTTTATTCTTAGGTGACAGTATGTAAAATATCCTAAGGAGATTACAAAGAAACTACTAGAATTCATAAACAATTCAGTAAAATTAGGAAAAGGCAATGATTTACAAAAATAGTTGCAGGACCTAACGAAGAGCAACCCAAACTTGAAATCAAGAGAATAATTACCTTTGCATTAGAATAAAAATGATTAAGTACTTAGCAATAAATGTCTCCATTGAAAATTAAAAATTAGTATAGAAAGAATTTAAAGCAGATGTAAATAAATGTTCCTGGGTTTAAAAGTCTGGTATTGTTAAGACTGCAATTCTCCTCTGGTTGATATATAAAATTTCTATCAAAATCTCAGCAGGCTGGTAAAAACTGAGAACCTGTTTCCAAACTATACATAAAAATACTAAGGATGTAGGAAAGCCAAAACAGTTGTGGAAAGAAGGAACAAAGTTGGAGCATTTCCACGAAACCTGATTTCAAACTTACCACAGAACCACAAATATGAAAGAATGTGTGGTACTTTAGCAAGCATAGACCTTCAAATCAATAGAATAAAATTGGAATTCCAAAAATAAGTTGTTACATGTTACATTTATGGAAAGTAGACTTTTAACAAACGTGACAAGAAAATACAAATGAGACAAAAGGATAGTATTATGAACACACTGAACAAGAACAGCTGGATACCCATGTCAATGAAAATGAACTTGGACCCTTATCTTAAAATGTACACAAAATGACTTAAAATGGATGGCAGATCAAGATGTAAAAGCCCACACTATGGTACTTCTACAGAAAGGTATGAAAGCAAATCTCTGTGATCTTGTAGAGGACAAAAAGCTGACAGATAAAACGGAAAATGAATGAGTCACACACATAAAAATAAATTAACAAATTGAATGTCATAAATATAAAATATAATGTGCTTTGAAAATATCATTAAGAAAATAAAATCTGTTACAGATAGGGGAAAACATATACAAATCATGTATTGATAAATGCTGGTCCAAATTATACAAATTTATTAATATTGTTATTGTTATTATTATGATGATGATGATGATGATGATGCTAGTTCATTTACAAAATTCAAATACATTGTTTTTCAGACCGAATTCTTCCAATATCCCTCATTTTCTCATCAAATTGTACCACCTCATGATTAATCCACCCTCCTCCCCCACACATTGTGTTTGTGCCATCAAGTTGCCCCTGATTCATAGCAACCCTATGTAAACAGCTCTGAACCCTGCCCTGTCCTGAGCCAGTCTCACTGACTCTGACACATCTACCCTCATGATTTAATAAGACAAAGTGTGTCTCTAAAACACAGAAACTATGTTAACCACGCAATAATAAGAAAATACATTTAAGAAACTGACTAAATATTTGAATAGATATTTCATATACATATAAGTATACATCACACAACAAACACAAGATTTTCTACATCATTAATCATTAAAGAAATGCAAATTAAAACCAAAATAGAAGGAGCAACCTTAAAAGTAGCTCCATTTTAGATTTGAATTTAATGTTCAGGATGAAGAGTACACATTTATTGGACACCATCCAACTCCTTATTGAATCCTTTCCTAGGATAAATTAACCCCTTAAGCCCACAAAGCCAAAACAGTAATGCAATTTATATTCTATTACAAAGACAACTAACTATGAGACTAAGTATTGTGCTACGTGTATGATTATTTCTACAGACCATCGAAGTGGCTTTTAAAGTGTTTAAGAGTCTAAAAGATTTCTGAAAATACAATATACAATAAAAAGATTGTGTTTTAAAAAATGAAATCTGTATTAAACACCTATCAGTTTAAAAAAAAAAAAAAGATTGTGTTTTGTTTCTAAAAAGAAAATAGGAAATGTTGGCCAGGATGTGGAGAACCAGAGCTGAACACCACAGCCATTTAGTTCATTTTGACACAGCATAGCTATCCCCAGTACAACACAGAACCACTCAACAGGGTTTCAGAGGCATAAGTATTTACAGAAGGCTCATCTTTCTCTCAAAGAGCAGCTGGTAGATTTGGACTGTCAACCTTTTGTTTAATAGCAAGATGGTAATCAAAGGTAAATCACTGGTTCACTGGTAAAATGGAAAACTTCATTACCATTTTGCAGAAACAGTTAACAGATACATACAAAATTTAAAATACACTTACACATGATACAGCCTTTCCATCCCCAGGAATTTCCGCAAGAGAAAGGAAAACATGAGCTTGAATACAGACATGTAGGTGAATGCTCACCGCAGCATAATTCATAATAACCAATTATCTGGGAAAAATAGAAACGCCTAACAACCAGTAAATGGATTTTTTAAAGTGTTACATCTTTACACAGAAATGCTGCTCAGCAATAAAAAGGAATTACTTACTGATGATACATGCTACAACATGGATGAACTGTGAAAATGTCATGAAAGAAGGCAGATACAAATCCACATAGTTCATAAGAAATTTCCTTAAAAGGGAAATGTGATGGTCCAGAAAACAGTGGCTGCCAGGGGATGGAGGAATGAGCGGGCGTTAACTCAAGTAAGCCCAAGACACCTCATCAAGGTGATGGAAACACACTCAGCTGCAAACTAAAAGGTGACCAGTTCAATCTCACCAGCTGCTATGTGGGATAGGGGGGAGGCACCTTCAGGCCCGTGCTGATCTGTCTAGCAGGCCACTGAGGGATTGAATTCAATCAATGACAGGGGGCTATGCTGGATTGGACAATTGTTTCCAACTCTGTAGGTTTACTAAAAACCAACTGAATTGTTAATCAGAGCAAGAATATGTTATGGTACACAAATTGTACTTCATAAAGCTGCTAAAGCAAAACAACAAGAGTAACCATTCAGATCTATCCATAAGTAAAAAATATTTATGGCCATTCCAATTCTGTGTCAAGTAATGAAATACTTTCCCTGTTGAAGACTAACCCCACCACTCCTTTTCTGAATTTCACTTATTCCAATTCCCTTTATTTTCTCTAAGTTCTCTTCAATGTACTTTCTTATACCACTAAACTGCCTGAATGCTTGCTACAAGATAGGTATCTCTATTTCCTCACTTCCCAATCAAAACCCTGCTCTAATCGGCTCTCTTCTCCACTGTGACAGCAGATCTGCTCTCACTGCAGTTATCACTAACAGCCTAAATGCAAGATGTAAAAGATTCTTCAGGTCTTCTTTTAAAAGATTTCCTTCTGATTTTATCTCTCCCATTTGAGCTCCTGCTTTGTTATGGAGGGCTGTTACAATAGAACTATCACAGTAAATGACTTTAACAAGTGAGAATTTCTCCTCTCTAAATTTAGGAGACTGGAAGTCCAAAGTCAGGGTACTGGCCATGTGAAGGTTGTCTGTTTCCTGGTTTGAGGGGTTTTCCATCACAAGAACCTGAGTCCAAAGGAAATGACCCACTTCTGGCTCTTCTTCCTTACTGGTACTGAGGTCTTTCCCTCCTGCTCTTTTTTCCTGTTCTTTTCTCTTGTAAGTCAAACTGTAACATAGGCCAAACTCCAGGGAAACATAACTTAAATAAAAACTGTGACCTAATTAAGGGCCTTGCATTCAGTCTTAATTCTTTTACAATTGATTGGCTGATAACATCTCAGATCACATCATAAAGGATAACTGTTGTTGCTAGGTACCACTGAGTTGACTACCACTCACAGTGACCCTGTCAACTACAGTTCTGAACTATGCCCTATCCTGCGCCATCTTCATCATCTTAAGGTGCTAATTAATTTCATTGAGTGTCTTCCTCTTTTTCTGTGACTCTCAACATTTCTGAACATGACATCCTTTTCCAAGAATGATTACATCATGACAAAATTGCTCCTAATCCTCTCTCTTTGGTGGTGTTATGTGCCATTGAGTCGCCTGTGACTCACAGTGACCCTATGAGTACATCTTTCTCATTAGTATCATAATTGTTTAAAACTCAAAGGAAAAAATCGTACTACTGAAAACCATGGCCAAGTCAAATACACCTATATTTTGTCAGGTCAGAGTTATAACTCAATGCATAGTAGTACTTTTGCAGTACACTCCTTGTTTCTTGTTTTTAATTTTGTTTCCCCATGATTTTTCTAGACACAGTTTAAAATCCTTGTTAGATAAACTCTGAATCCTGGTGTAACTGTTTATGGCTCCCTGGGGTCTTCTCTTGTTCTATTCTCTATTCATTGTAAATAATTCTCCTTTGTGGAAGGCTTTCCACTCCCTATCTGCCAATGACTCCAAAGTGGTTATCTTCAGGTCTAAATATCAAAAGTTCCCTGAATAATAAAGCACAAATCACATGAATAGACCAAACACAGTAAGTTCAAAATCTACCTCTTTTATCTCATAAATTTATTTTTCCTTGATTATGACCTTTTGCATATGCCTTTGCAAATCGCCGTTTATGTAAAAACAACCACGGAAGCCATTCAGGAGAAGTTTTTCTCCTTAGAGGTCCACTGCACTGTTCAGCAAACCAATCTATTCAGCTATACTGTTCTCTCTAGAAACTATTCAATAGGCCCATGATTATAATTTCTAGGTACTTATTCTATCTCCTTTCACTTATTGTTAATAGTAACTTCACTATATTAATTACCAGTCATATTTGTTAATAAAATAGCCATTATAAATAATTTCTCATTAAAATTACTTAAAATAATCGTTTACTGAAATAATTTAAATAAGTAAATATAATTTCAGCAAACAAATTTTTATACGTACTTCAAAGATTACAGAAGACCTCATTAGTACACATTTAAGAGAAAGATATTTAGAAATTATCCATTCTTTCTTTACTGAGATATTTAAACTTAAATTATAAGACTAAAACTTATTTATATTTAAGCTTATGTCTTAACCTGTGTAAAACTCATTATTTCTTAATGTGCTAATAATCTGAAGATGGGTCAGGCTGAAGTCCATTTTTCATTTAGGGGGGAAAAGGTTGATTAATTATAGTGGAAATGATAGGACAGCTACTTGACAATATTTTGTTAGTCATTAATTAACTTTATGTTCCTGAAAATAGTAAAATTGTATTTCTCTTAAAATGCTTTGTAATTAGCACTTTAACGCTTTATTATAAAGTCCCCTTCTTTTGTTTTCTTACGTCTTCCTTCATTCTCTTCCCTTGCTCCTTTCTTCTCCATGCTGTCTTCCACATATGTATAAGGAGTGACTTCGCTATGCATTAACTCTTGATCATTTTAGACAAATGAATAAAAGAGCATCAATATTTCACACAAGGACCTTTCTGTATGGTAAAGAAGAAGAAATAGGCACACATCTGTGTATATAACAAAAAAAGTGCTTCTTAGTAGAAAGAGTTTTCACTAAAATTATTTGGAAAAAACTATTTCAAAAGTTGGAAAGGAAGCCCTTAAAGGAGGCATCAAAAATACATTTAAAGTGTGGAGTGAGGGAAAGACACTACAAACATGCAGAGAGATTAAAACCCCCCAGAAAAAAACACTGGGCATATAGACACATTGCATGTGTGCTAGGAAGAAGGGTAGAATCAAATGGGCATGGGCAGGAAATGGAACCCTCTCATTTACAGTATGACTTTGGGGAAGGTAAACGGTCTCTCTGCATCTGGGTTTTCGCAACCTAAAACTGAGTACTTATAAAATCTAGTTCATAACATCATTGTTATAATTAATAGGGACAATGCTTAGAAAGCTCCAGGAACATAGGTGTTAGGCAAATCACAAAGACAAATCCCCATTCACTTCAAGGAAACATGTATTAAATGCAAACATGTCTGATAAGAAAGTTATCAAAGAGTAAATAATGTTCACAAGCACTCCCTTTATCCAGAGGCCTTAACTTACACTTCATCTCAGCCATTGTCTGGCCTGCTTTTTTCAACAGATATCAATGCTTACCCTACCAGAGCAGAGAGCTCTGTTGTCTTAGATGGTAGTAAATTGCAGAGCTAACCCAAAGGCTTAGTGTCTCTGGCAGTTCAAACCCAACAGTGGCTCTTCTGACAAACTCCTCCTGTTATGATTTACTGCCTCAGAAACCCAGTGGAGGGATTCTGTGGGTCAGAACCAACTTGCTTACAGTGATGTGGTGTGTAGGGGCTCATCCACAACACTGGTAATGCTCAGCTAACTTCAAAAAAGCGGTCCTAGATGTGCCCTGTTCATGGATTATTGTTGTACTTGTTGTTATGTGCCATCGAGTCACCAGCAACCCACAGTGACCATAAGTACAGAAGCTCTGAACCCTGTCCTGTCCTGAGCCAGTCTCAGTAATTCCAACACATCAACTCCAATTGCCCCAGTCACTATATCAATCCATCTCATTCAGGGTCTTCCTCTCCTGTGCTATCCCTCCACCCTTCCAAGCATGATATCCTTCTCCAAGTACTAGTCTCTCCTGGTCACCTGCCTAATGTATCTTAGACAGAGCTTCAAAAGCCTAGCCTCCAAGGAGAAACTTGGTTTGACTTTCTCCAAGACAAACTTACCTATTTTCTTGGCAGTCCATACTACATATGTTCAAGACTTTTATCCAGCATCAAAAATTGAAGGAATTGATTCTTCTTTCATTCTTCATCATTGTCTAACTCTCCGAAGTATACCAAGCAATTGCAAAGACCCTGGACTGGATTAGGCTGACCTTAGTCTCTCAACTGACATTGTTACTTTTCAGTATTCTGGAGAGGTTCCTGACAGTTTTCCTAATGCAATTTGTCTTTTGATTTCCTGACTGCTGTTAATAGTGTTGATTGTGAAGCCGAGCAAGCTGTTGTTGTTATGTTCATGGATAGGAAGACATAATATTGTGAAAATGACAATCCTGCCAAAAATAATCTACACGTTCAATGCAACTGCAATATAGATACCAAATTTATTTTCCAAGGTGATCAAAAGGACATTTTAAGTTTGTTTGGATCGGCAAGAGACCAATAAAAACCCAAAGCACTTCTGAAAAACAAAAAAGAAGTGGGGCCCACCAACAAACAAATGAATACAGAAGCTGTGGTATATTCACACAATGGAATACTATGCTGCATTGAAAATCAAGGAACTCATGCAATATTATTCAAAATGGTTGACTCTGGAGAACATTATGCTGAGTGAAATATCCCAGTCACAAAACGACAAAT
>NW_006399870.1:8628880-8663966 GCF_000299155.1 Elephantulus edwardii
ATTTGTGCCACTATTAGAACCTCTACTCAGAATATTATTGCTTTTTAATTTTTGACTCATGTACTTTTAACTTGTTAGTTAAATTTGTGTCTTCTAGGCTTTAACACTTCCATGATACATCTTCAAGGATATGAACATGTATGGCTAAGCACAAGTGATAACAGTGAATCTAAATTCCAAAATTTATCTCCTTAATAGTCTATGTGTTTCCTACTGCCAAAGAGGCCCTTTAGAGTAGTGAGAGAAGATCTTCACCCTGAAACCTACAGCATACCTTTTCAGCAGGAAGTAGCTAAGAGAATACACCATCCCCTTTTCCTTATGAATCAGGTGAAGTCTCTCTCAGGGAAGAGAGACAGGGAATGGCAAAGGACACACTGACAAAGGAGATTAATCAGAACTGGCTTCAACAAGTACTGTGGCAATTGGACAATTAAAACAGACATTCGGGGCGGGGGGAAGAAGAACGAACTGAGGAGGACGGTAGAGAAAACTGTGCAACAGTGAATGAATGAAAACCCAAAATCTCTGTAAATGTTCACTAAAACTAATTAAATTTAACAATAATTTTAAAAAAAGAAAAGAATAAAAAATGACGTGGGAAGCATCACACTCCTGACTTCACAACCTAGTATACAGTGGTAGTAACCAAAAAAGCATGGTACTTGCACAATGACAGGCACATAAACCAATACAACAGAAATGAGAACCCAGAAAAGACACTGCCAAATATAGCCAGAAATTCTCAATCTGGATAGGATAAAATTGATGAATGGGATCTTCTAAAGATTAAATCCTTGTGTGCATCAAAAATGTTTTCCAACACTGTATAAAGAAAACCTACTTACAGGGAGGGGGGAACAGAAAAAAATAGAACAACTTTTGCCAATACCATTTCAGGCAAGGATCTCATATCAAAGTTTACAGAATTCTATAGATCCTCCACAAGATAAATGCTGATAACACATTTAAAAAATAGGCAAAAGACATAGAAAGAATTTTCACACAGGAAGATAGTCGAATGGCCAAGAGATACTCAAAACCACTGGCAAAAAGAGAAATGCAGTTCAAAACCACGATGAAATGCCATCTTACTCCAGTAGCAGTGGCAAAGTTTAATAGGACAGCAAGTAATAAATGTTGGAGAGGATACGATGAGATAGGAACTGCTGGTAGGATTGTAAAATGGTACAACCACTCTGGAAGGTAGTTTGGCATTTCCTCAGAAAGTTGAACATAGAAATTGCATATGACCCAGCTATTCTACTGCTTGGAATATATCACCAGAGAACGAGAACTGAGACACAAAACAGTTATTTGTACACCAACATTCACAGCAGCATCACTCACCATTGCAAGAACATGGAAACAGCCCAAATGTCCAACCTCAGTCCAACTGGTTGAGAAATCATGGTGCATTCACATGATGGAAGTAGCCAGGAGTTATGATTTTGTAAATCACTGCCAAACTTGTGAGTGACTGGAGAGCATTATGCTAAGTGAACCAACTCAGTCCTATATTGTTTAAGACCGTTATTGTAGAAATAGATAACTAGAAAAACGTGTATGAGGATCTAAGGGGGTGTGGATGGGTGAGGGTGTAATCATGGGGTTACATGGTTTGATGAGTGAGGGAAGTGGGTTGGGGAGGTGGAGAAGATCTAGCATCATGGGCAATGTATACAAATATCTTAGGTAAACCAGTGTAATGTTTTAAACAAACAAGTTTACTTAAAATTATATATTAATGGAATACGTTTTGAAGAAAACACCAATACATGGAACTAGTAATTAAATATCTACACAAACAACTCAGTTACAGAGAGTACATATAGTGGAAATGATTAAAGAAACATATACATATTAGATTACTTTTAGTATAAAAGTACAAATCAATGGGGCTGGGAAATTATGTGTTAGTGATTATACAGGCAATCCCTGAGTTCTTATCATTGACTTTATCAGTAATGTCCATTTGTCCTTTCATTTGATATAAATTTTCTTCACATTGAAATAGCTGAACCAACCCCTAACTGTCTCAGAGTGGGTTCTGCCTCCTCTCAATCTTCCACAGGTTTGTGAGAGCAGAGAGGAGACTCTCGTTTTCCTCTAGCAGAGTGCCTGGTGGTTTCGCACTGCTGAAATTACAGCTGACCACCCACTATGTTATGTATCATGCTACAAGAGATCAACCAAATTCACTACCATGGAGTGAATTTCGATCCTCAGAGTCTCGGTTTCTCAGATTGTAAATCTTAATGAAAGAAGATTGTCCACTTTTTCCCCTGAGGAGACAGCAGTTAATAGACTCCGATCCCCAGAGATCTGGTGGCCTTCTGGTCAGCAGTGCAACATGCTGAGGACTATACTACCACAGCCAAAGTCTACCATCAATTTCACTTGTTACACAGGTAGCTTTTAAAAAATTGGAAAAGTTTCAAACCTTAACTTGGACTAAAGCTAAAACCAACTCCACTGTTGTGGGGTTAATTCTAGCTCCTGGTGACCTTCCATTAGCTTTCCAAAAGTGAAAGGAACTCTGGTGGCCAAGTGGCAAGAAGCTACACTGCAATCCAAAGGCACATGGTTTGAATTCATCAACTTCCCCATTGGAAAGGATGGACAATCTCCTCCTGTGCAATTTACTGCCTATGAAAACCCACTTGAGTGTCACCTATGAGTTAGTTGCAACTCAAAGACACACAGCAATAATATGATTTCCCTCCATGCAGAGAAAGAGTTTGATTAAAGAAAAGACTTTGCAAAAGGAGACATGGTGGGGCAAGACTCTGCTAGCTCAACAACAAAAATAATTCTTATTAAGAACAGACTGCCTCAGTTTGCTCCCTGGGAGTGTCTGGTGGATTCTACCCACAATTAATTTGTTAGCACTGCAATACATAATTCACTGTGCACCAAGATTCCTGTTTCCTGTACAAGAGTAAAGCAAGATAAGAACCACAGACACCTATTTTACCTTAGCTACGACTTTGACTTAAAGGCACACTTAGAAACAGATATAGGACTGCTTGTATACATTTATTTATATCGATACATACCTCTATAACAAAGCCAAGGGTCAAAGAAGGCTAGGTGTCTCATTCACAAGTTGGGAGCATGCCTTGGGTCACCTGTCATGGCTGACTTAATATGCAATTAGGGATTTAGAAGAGAGAGAGCATGTTGGAGTACCTTTTAAAAATGATAGAAAGTTGATAGGCAACAACGGATGGAAAAGAGTTACAAGAGACAGACACTGGTAGTCCCAGAACTACAGAAAGCATGAGAGACCTTTGAACTATGGCAAGCCCTGTTATTCAGTTGCCATATATAGTTTATAAAAGAATCTAATGAAAGGTCAGGGGGGGAAAAAAGTGAGTCACAAGATGGCCTCAAGTCTCAGGATAAGACAGGAATGGCTAATGGCAGGGATGGGGTTCAGGATTTAATAAAACTTGTTCAAGGCAATAATTAAGGGACTTAAAAAAACCAAGCAAACAGCCAAAAGCAAAACATGATGTGTAACAGAGCACACAACAAACTGGTGACTTGAGTCCAGAAATGATAAACCTTGTTCAGATGGCAACACTTTTTGAGTGATGGGTGAGTTAGGAAGAGCAGTGGGGGGTTCTGGAGAACGCTGACATTATGCTATTACCACTCACCCTGTAACTTGACATCTGCATGCTCTTTCAGCTGGTCTAACCACAGAGGAAAAGAATCCCACCTTGTCCTTATGGACATATGAACCACAGAGGAAAAGAATCCCACCTTGTCCTTATGGACATATGAACCACAGAGGAAAAGAATCCCACCTTGTCCTTATGGACATATGAACCACAGAGGAAAAGAATCCCACCTTGTCCTTATGGACATATGAGGCACAGGGAAGAGGGGGGAGAAGCATGGTGCAGTTGTGGAATGCACACACTTGAGTTTCAAATATTCAGTTTTGTGTTCTGTGTGTTTGTTGGGATTTTTGGTTTTTTGTTTGTTTGTGTTTTAGGATAATGGGTATGGCCTGAAATATGTAAAAATAGACAGCAAGAACAAAGTTGACATAAAGCAAAAAATGGTTAAATATTCTATGAACAGCCATAGTGCTAAACAATTGGGTTTTCTAAAAAAATCATAATTGGTTTATTGACATATAGAAGTGAGTTACTGGTTTAGGAGATGTGCTTGGACATTTTCATCACTCTTGCTGTGCAGAACTGGTATAGTAGCCCAAGGTCAGCTCACTTACCTTCTCCAGAAGTGTGAGCCACACTTTTTAAAAGCAAACAACTCATAAAAAAAGATCAGCTCTTTCTGAAGGGTAATTCCTCAAATACATATATTTTGAAAAAAACTTCTCTTTTCCATTTTCTCATTCCTGTAAGAACTGGCATAACATTCTAATAAAATCCCAAAAGTAAATCACATCAGTGGTGTATTTGTAATCATGAATATCACAACCCTTCATGTTTCATGGAAAACAAAGAGGGTAGCGGGGAGGCAATTTGGCCTAGTAGTTATTAAAAGCAGGTTCTCCTTGTTAGAAACCTTGTATTACATCTGCAAGAAGGGAAGGCAGTGGGTCAGATCCAGACTGCAAAGACAACCAGAGGATTGTGCTTCTGCTCGCAATAGCAACCCCTCCTTGAGCTCCTGGGCATGAGGGCACTGCACCCAGTGACGGAGGACACACATCTAAACCCATGGCAGCCAAGTCCATTCCTACTCTTAATAACCCTCTAAGAACTGCCCCATCCACTTCTCAAGGCTGTTCTGGTAGCTTAGTGGCAAGAAGCTGTGATGCAATCCTGAATGCACACAGTACAAGGCCACCAGCTGCTTCTCTGGAGAAGGATGGGCAGTCCCTTCCCATGTAATTAACTGTCTCTGAAAACCCACAGGAGAGTCTGCTATGGGTCAGTTCCAATCTTATGCTACATAACAACAAACTCTAAATAAATGGCCTTGTTAAATACACTTGTAAAGGTCGCCTGTCCAAAACCCTCAGCTGTTCTGTGGTAGGTAGGAAAATGTGGCACTCTGCTTCCATAGGAATTTACAGACTTGGGGACCTTAGATAGTCTGTTGTGAACTGATAGGTCATTATTTGACAATGACTTTTGTTTGCTCTTTATGCTTTTGGGGGGAAATAGGAGGGTCCTTAAGGAAGTTGACTGTCCTAGTTTCTGTCTCTGAGCAGCTGGTGGACTTGAACTGCCAATCTTTCTGTCAGCAGCTAAGAGCTTAACTACAGTACTGCTAAGATTCCTTGGGTACAGCACAGATGCCAGGAAAGGCTCTGTCTTTCCAAGAGGATTTATTCTCCTCTCCCTATCCATACGTTTTTCTTATTCTTGAGGGTCTTTCTTTTTTTTTAACAAAGGAACACACATTTTCATCTGACAGGCACTTCTGTGGGATTCACTGTTTGGATCCCAAACAGTGTGCTTTAAGACAGCAAGGTACACAATGAGGAGTAGGTCACTGAAAGTCAGGGAAATTAGGACACTTCCCTGGGCAGCAGAATTAACTTGCAGGAAGCTTGCAGGCACAAGCGTATTCCAGGAGAGTACACTGTGTGTTTAAAAACGCCTTAAATGAAACCAGCTTCCAATTGTAGCTTCTGCTATAAAAGACAGGGATGTGTGTTAAAGCAAGGCTTCCAGGCTGATGGGCAGAGGGTGGGCTGGCCAATAGGACAGCAGGACGCAGAGCTGGTGGAGGACAAATTCCCCACAGAGCTGATGGAGCTCTGCCCGCCTGCCTTTCACCAGGCAGATTTTTGCCGTGGTGTCCTGCTGGTGAATTCTCTCCAGTTATAAAACACTTTGTTACCTTCATTCGCTCTTAATTAAAAAGGGACAAGAAACTCCTAGGGTTCTGACAACAGGGGGAAAAAATGAGGAAAGTAAAGAAAACGATAGGAAAGGAAAAGGAGAACTCTTTGACTTGTGGAAATTAAATGATGCAGCAAGACTGAAAGGATTAGAAAGAGACATGAACTCTCTGAAAACAGTTTTAATCTTCCTGAGTGAAGCAGATTCTGTGAAATAGATATGTTATCAAGGTAAAAATTAGGGGGCATTTTTAACACTGGGACTAAAGGCAAACACTGATACAGACAGAGGCTCATTGTACCTAAGCAATCACATCCAGTCTCTACTTCTGACAGTCCTTGGCTACTAGTGCCAATTCAGTCAACAGACATTTATGAAAAATATGAGCATGGTTTGATATTATGCTAATTATGCTCGATGTTTAAGATCTTAAACTTTTTTTTGAAGATCTGTCTCCCAGACTTTGGGCATATAGCGAGGAGGGATCAGTCCCTGAAGAAAGATATCATGCTTGTAAGAGTTGAGAGACAGTACAAGACAGGAAGACCCCGGATGAGATGGACTGATGCAGTGACTGGGGTGAAATTCTCTTAGGACAGAGCAGGGTTCAGAGCTGCTGTACATAGTGTTACTATGAATTACAAGCAATTCAATGGCACATAACAACAAAAATAATTCCAATCTTTGTTGATCCACACAGGACATTTAGATGCATTTTCTTGATCATCTTCTTTGAGGGACTTCACCTTCAAATCCGGATGGATTTTCCCAGGTTTCCTCACTACAAACTAAGACCTATTCTAAAATCCAAATTTGGCCACATCAGTCCTTCTTCTGCTGCGTACAACATTATCCTTTCTATTTTCTGATCTCCTTCATACAAAAACTCAGCCTGCCCATGGTCATTCCCAATACCTACCTTACACCTCCAGACTCAAGATCAGCTGTCCCTCAATCTGCTTCACTTGCAACATTAAATTATGAGTTTCAACTAACTTAGGAATCAACATTAGCTTTGATCTATGCTTTATGTTATCCATCAGAACTGGCCCCAAATTGATAAAGCTTGATAAATAAAGCACTAAAATTTACCAAACAAATGCAAATCAGGTAGACAATTATTCTTTCAGGAAAAGATCAGCCTTAGACTTACTTAAATAGTAAACATCTCTGATTCACTGAGGATATGACCTTCTTTCCCCCCAGTAATACTTTCTTTGTATAGACAAAGCCAAGTAGGCCACAGCAAAAGAAACAGCAGCAGTGTGAGTCTCTCTCTTAGCTCTCAGCTACTGGCAGCCCCAAATCAGTTGGCATTGTGCTTCATAATGCAGAGGTGACTCTCCTAGCAGAGTTCATGAAAAGTACAAATGCTTCACACGGTGAGCTGCTAGCAGAAATACTGGAGGTTCAAATTCACCTAGATGTGTCTCAGAAAAAAAGGTTTAGTAACCTATTTCTGAAAAGCCAACCATTTCTGAAAAGTCACCCATTTAGAAGCCTACACACAACAGATGTATTCTGGTAATTGCAAAGTCAACATATTTGAGCTGGAGTAGATGGCAACTGGTTTTGCTTTTGTGTTTCTCTGTTTTTGGACAGTCCCAAGTATGCTGCCTGCTCTGCAGCCTGTCTTCGATACCCACCTAGTCTCCAAACGACTCTAGGAAGAGTGAACAGTATTCCTTTATTTTTATTTTGCTAAGCTATCCTACATAACTCTTCTTGTTGTTATGCTGTTATGTGCTGTCTAGTCAGAAGTGATGCCTAGCTGACCCTTTAGTGGCTTTTCAGAGTCAGTAAATATTAGGGGAAATGGTTTTCCATCTTTCTCCTGTGGAGCAGCTGGTGGATTCAAACTGAGAGACTTTGGATTGGCAACTCTTTACACAGTAGCCCACCAGAGTTCTTAGCCTCAAAAAATAGTTTTAAAATCCATATTTAAAGATAAATTTGAATTCCTGTATTTGATTGGGTTTTTTGTTTATTTGTTTGCATTAGATTCAGACTCTGTAACAGTCAGAATACATTAGGTGATGATGAAATAGTAAGCAACTCTAACATCTCACTGTCTAAAAGCAATATACACGGGTCAGTAGGGGTGGGAAGGTCTATTTTTTCACTCCATGAATTACTCCAGGTGATGCAATGGTTGCTATCTCTGGTGGGCGTCATGCTGAAAAGGAAAAATTCAGCTACCCACCAACAGGTATATATAATCTACCTACTTGCCTCTTATTGGCCAGTCACAAATAGTCTGGTCATGAGTAAATGAAGAAGAGCAATCCTGTGACAGAAAGTACTTAAGGCCAAAGAACCCAAGATCTTCAGAAAGGAGGAAAGAGTATAATGATATATCCTGAGTTGGCTACTCTAAGACCCCAGTAGACCAGGGGCTTCAGATGCTGCGGCCTTATGGTACAAATACATAACCAGAGTTCTTGATGGCCTCTTCTATATTAATACCATGGGGAAATGAGATTTATAGTGGTAACCATGATTTTATTTTCTCTTTAAGCTTTGTATGACAAGGATGTAACAACAGAGGACTTTTGAGCTAAGAGCAGGTGTTGGCTATACATGCCTCATGCAATGTGTTCTTCAGGACTGTCCTAAAGTGTGAGAATCTGGATTTAGGTGCTTCCCTAAGGCTACCAGTCATACCGAGAAAACTTGTCCAATGATGTTCTTGCAACAGAAGCCTTCCCCCCACCAATAGTTTATTTACAAAATTCAGCACAAATTTGAACAAATTCTTTCAATTTCTTTCATATCCCCCCAATCAAATTGTTCCCAATGATTACTCACCCCTTTCCCCTGCACATCCACATCCCTCTGCTTCCAGCCTCTCCCACCCCTTCTGGATGCTTATACTCATTCTACAATAACGGTTTTATTCAATATTTATCTTGTGGGACTGAGTTCACTCAGAATAATGCTCTCTAGTCCCTCCCAAGTTAGGTAATAATTTACATAGTTACTGCTCCTGCATGCTGCATAGTATTCCGTTATATGAATGTACCATATAATTTCTCAATCCATTCATTTGTGGTTGGACATTTGGGCTGTTTCCATGTTCTTGAGATGGTGAATAATGCTGCTATGAACATTGGTGTACAAATCTCAATTTGTGCCTCAGTTCTCATTTTCTCAGGGTATATTCAAAGTAGTGGAATATCTGGGTCATATGGAATTGAGATTCAAATCAAAACCACAATGAGGTACTATCTCACTCCAGTAACAGTGGCAAAGTTCAACATGGCAGCAAGTAACAGATGTTGGAGAGGATGTGTTCAGAAAGACACAGACATATTATTGGTGGGATTGTAAAATGGCGCAAGCATTCTGGAAGGCAGTTTGGCTCAACAGAAGTTTAATGTATTTTGAAAGAATGTTGTAGACTCACATTCTCTTGCCTCTTATTGTTATTGCTATTTTCCTCTCTTTGGAATATACTGAAACATTTTATACTCTCCAAATTTCTCCTCCTGCCACTAGCCTTTTCAAAACAAAGGTCAAGAAACACAAACAAATTCAAGAGTCTCTGCTAAATGAATGGTTTTCCTCACCCCTCCCAGAGCTTGGGGTTGAGAGATGCAGGTGCTAGGTCTCCCTAGGTGAAGTGGTTTGTTTTCCAGTCAGGAAAATATTGCAGAGTAGATTTCTGTGAATTCCTGCACATCAATGAACCAAGCATTCCTGTTAAAGGAGTTGTCAGGATGCATTAGCCAGGTGGGATAAGGCTTCCTAAAGATGGGAATGCCTAATCAGAGAAGAGGAAGAAAAGGAGCTATACTTGTTACATAATAATACAGCAAGATGCTTCATTTTTCCACATTAAAGGGGGCACATAGGAACACACACAGCTATATATGTAGATGTGGTTAAATACTTTGTAAAAAAGTTCTTCAAAACCTTGTTTAAGGTTGCTTAAAAAAATTTGTAAGAAGTATTTTTTAGGACCAGAGCAAGGACTTGAGTTGAAATGGTGTGTGTAAGTCTAAGGGAGCTAGCAACAGGTCAGAAGATCTTCTGTGTGCTGGTGCCTCAGGAACAGGTCACAAATGTGGGAAGCACTGGGCCCCTCATTCCTTTTCAATGGAAATGAAAACAAAAGCCACAACACAACAATCAGCATGCTAAGGCCTCTGATGACAGAAAAAGAGAATGGGAAGGGGGAAAGGGGACTCTGAATATCTAGTGTGTGTCAACTACTATAGCTATTAATCTCATTTAATAACACAGCACATTATGAGATGTCATTGCTATTTTCCTCCCTTCTAACAATTACCAATTCTTAATTAATTCATTCCCAAAACAATCAATTATATTTACTACGTGTCTGATACAATGGCACTAAGCAAGAAATTAATGGTAAAGGACAAACAGAAAAAGAGCCTGCCCTGAAGTGGTTTATAGTCTAAGAATTCTCTCCCTTATAGTCTTAAGGGGAGAGAAATGAGAAGGCTCTAAGAGAATGTGGCTGACCTATGATTTTCACATCTTCTCTTTCTTATGCCACCTTCCATAAATTACTGAAATCTAAATGACTTTCAGAATACATAGACAGAATTCTCGCCCTGGGTGCAGAGAATCAGAATCTCCAGTTGGAGACCTGGGCACTTGTATAAACTAGTGGTCAATCCTATGTATACTATTGTTGCACTGTGCCATTCTGCTGCTCTATGTGAGAGCTAAGATCAGAGGTACCAATATGCAAACAGAGCAGAAAGGAAAAATGGAACATCATCTCCATTTTACTGTCTTTGTATAAGTCTGGATTCTTTGTGTGATTTTTGAAAGTTGCCTTTCCAAACACCAGTCCCTTAACACTGGTTTTCCTTTGGTTAATATACTCCACGGAGAACATTCCTTTTGCCAAGGTCTATTCCCAAAGTTACTTTTTCATTATAGTCAATAAGATGATGATGGGTTAGCTGGGGCTCGAAGGTTTTGATCCTCATTGTTACAATCACTTCTTAACAACAAACCCTTAGAAACAGATAATGCTTAAGGAATCGTTTTACCAGCAGGTCTTATACTGTGGGCCAGTTGTATTCTTTCTGGGTCCACTTTGTAACAAAAGGAAATTCATGCACCTTTGATGAATTATGTAATTGCACGTACATGTTGTGCACATGTTGTCTGTTGCTATTATGTGCTGTCAAGTTGTCTAAGACTCAGAGTGACCCTATGTGCAATAGTGCTGAACCCTATTGCCCTATTTTGAGCCAATCTCATTATCTCCCAAACACCTACCCCTGTTATATATTCCTGCCAAATTTTCACTTTGGGATATTTTGTCTTTAATTCTCCTGATGGTCTCTCAGTCAACTATGAATTTGGTAAACTTTTGTTTCTACCTCTAAAGTATAAAGCATACTCCACCGCAACCCTTTCCTTGGCCTGACACAGCAGCCCTTTCACTCTATGACCGTGGACACCTCTGCAGTCTGAATAAACATCTTTGGCTCTCACTTAAGCAGACTCTTGATGCTGCTCTAAAACAACTCCCTTAATACTCTCCACAATACCCTATCCATCATCAATAGCATCAATAGCACTAATGCTTAACACTGCTTCTCTCAAGAATTCAATTATCATTTCTCAGGGGGAGTGTACAGTGGTAAATCTCCTGGATGCCCTTATTCAAATATCACTCATTGTAGATGTGACTATTAAAAACGTACACCTTTTAGACCTCAACCTTATCGCCATGTTGCTCAAAAAGTGACCACTAATTTGACTATTTGAAAATTCACAAAGAGATATGTCCATGCTTGTTTCAAGTGGACTCAAGCTCCAGGCTATCTTGAACTCTAGGTTCTGAGTGACTGTGACCTTCCCACAGACGCAGTGATTTTCCAGCTGGTGCAATGTACTCATGTACGTGATTATATTGTGAGTATTCTTTAGAACCAAAACATGAGATTTTGTTAGTCTGTGACAGAAGACAATACTAAAAGGAAATGAAGTTTCCAAGCTGAGAACAAAGTAAGAATCACAACAGGAGTGAGGAATTTAACTGGAGAAAGATAAAAAAAAACACCTCCAAATATATCATCTAAAATTATCCATTGTTGTGGAGTTGGCATCAACTCATAGCTGACCCTCCAGAGGGCTTTCTGAGGCTATAAATCACATAGAAGGACACTACCCATCTCCTTCCTTTGGAGCAGCTGGTAGATTTGAACTGCCTGTCTTTGTATTGGCAGTGCATTTCCTTACCCACAAGAGCTCCCTCCAATAAACCATAAAAAGCTGAATTTACACAAGGCTATGGACCATAAGGAAGAGATAGAAGCTCGTAAAGACCTTCAAATTTTTACTTAAGTAAATTTTAAGTAAAGAGATCCATCTAAGGGTAACACAGTTGTCTATTGTCTCCCTCAGTGACCCCAACAACTCCCACATGTATACTTGTCCTCTTTCTCTTTCTTTCCTGCTACTTCCTTCCTTTGCTCTCCTACTCTGTAATTTACTCCTGGTGGGAAACAGTCTAAATTATTTATGACTAGATGGAAAGCATCCTTTGACTGGTTAAGACTAGAATAATCAAAATATAATTGTGCTATAGATGTGCTAATACATTATGCTGTTTGATTAAGGCAATCATAAACCTTGTAAAAAGTGAAGATAGAAGCTCTGGTTATGGAGAGGGACTAAGACTAAAGGATACTAAAGAGGAACTACAAGAAAATCTTCCGTTTTAAAGACCTTCATCAGTATGGATGTTGTTGATGTTGGGTGCTATCGAGTCAAGTACAACTCATAGCAACCTCATTAACAAAAGATCTATCCTGTTCTATCCTGTGCCATCCTCATACTTGCTGATACACAAGAGCCCGTTACAGCAGTCACTGTATCAATCCACCTGGCTGAACGCCTTCTTCTCCTTCGCTCACCCTCCATCCTTACAAGAATCATGGATTCAAGCATCTCCAATGAATAGCCCCTGCTAACAATATGCCCAAAGTATGTGAGGGGAAGACTCATCATCCTTGGCTCCAAAGAACACTCTAGTTGCACCCTCTCCAAGACATATCTGCTCATTCTCTTGGCCATCGATGGCATATTCAATGCTCTTCCCCAATACCACAGCTTAAAGGCATCAATTCTTCCATCATCCCTATTCATTGTCTAGCTCTCTGATGCATAGCAGGTGATTGGAAAGACTACGGCTTGAATCAGATGCACCTTAGTGCTCAAACTAATATGATCACTCCTCAATAATTTGGAGAGGTCCTTAACTGCAGATTTTCCCAGTGCAATGCATCTCCTTATTTCCTGACTCCTAATACCAAGGGTGTTAATTGTGAATCCAAGCAAGCTGAAGCTGTTAACACTTTCAATCTCCTCTCTATCTATCACGATGCTGCCTTTTGGTCAAGTGATCTTTGTTTTCCTGATATTGAGATGTAATCCATAACAAAGGCTGCATTCCGTGATATTCTGGGACAAGTGCTTCAAGTCCTCCAAACTTTCAGCAAGCAAGGATGTGTCATCCACATACTACACATTATTATTAAAAATTAAATGGAACACATGAATATCAATATGCTAGGCATTAGTGCAATGAGATGGACCAGTTTTGGCCATTTTGAATCAGATAATCATAAGGTATACTATAAAGGGAATGAAAAATAGAGGAAGAATGGTGTTTCATTCATAGTAAAAAAGTTAATTTCAAGTTTATCCTGAAATACAATGTTGTAAGTAATAGAATTATATCCATACATATATAAGGAAGACCAGTTAACATGACTATTATTCAAATATAGTCTCCTACATCTGGAGCCAAAGAAGAAGAAATTGATCATCCACCTTTCCGAGTATCGTGTCCCTCTCCCAGGAACAGCTCCTCCTGGCAACATGCCCAAAGTATCTGTTGTTATTGTTGTTATGTGTTGAAGTATGTGAGGCTATGCTTTGTCATCTTTGCCTCCCAAGAGCACTCTGGCTGCACTTTCTCCAAGACATATTTATTTGTTCTTTTGGCATCTATACCTGTAGATGGAGAAAATTTTTGAAGGGCAGAAGTCTGAAATCAAAGTGTCTGCAGGCTGTCTCTAGAATCATGCTCTAAGGGAAGAACCTTCCCTGCCTCCTCTTAGCTTCTCATTGGTACCTATGATCTGTTGTGTTCTGCTTGTAGACATGTCACTCCAATGTCTGTCTGAATCTTCATATGACATTCTTTCAGTGTTTGTTCCTATGCCCAAATTTCCCCATTTGGACACCAGTCATACCATATTTAGGGCCTGCTCTAATCCAATATGGCTTCATTTTAACTTGTTTACACATGTAAAATCTACTTCTAAGTAAAGTCACATCCACAGTTTATTGGTGGATATACATTTTTCAGAGATGTCATTTAGCCTGGGGCACATAATAGAGAGTAACAATACTGCGAGCTGGACAAACATGTGAGCACAATTTCATTGTCCTCATTGCTGTTCACAGAACAGTATTTGTATTCCCTTGGGAAAATCTGATATAGTAAGGTCTATATTGGACTATTTCCACTCAAAATATCCCTTTTAATTATTGTTAGCCAAATATTTCCCTTCTGCTATTCTAATTCAGCAAGGTTTCATCCTTGAATTCCCATTAAAAGACATGACATCTTGTTATACTAGTGTTTCATGTGACTGAAGAATTCTTATAACTGATATATTTAATCCAAACAGTTGGACAAATGCCATGCTATTTCCATTATCAAGAGTATCAATGTGTCCCTGCTGGCTGTGTGATAGAGTTCAGTACACTTAACTTGAGAGTCAAAGCCTTCCTCTAGCACAGGTAGTATCCTTCCTGTCTACCCAGCAACTCTCCATCCCAATCAGGCTTATCCCTCACTGTCTTCTAATGAAGTTTAGGGTTTGGCTATCATCATACTTTCATTCAAATATTTCTATACATACAGAATCCACCTTTTCATATCTTATTCATCTCTTTTGGTCCATATTATATTCACTTCTACCTTCTTCGAACATTCATGTCTGTATAATTATTCTCTTCTACCTCCATAAATATATGTCTTGAAGATCAATTACCATTTTCTTATATATTCTTCCACATCTGATATGCCACTTCCAGTGCAGTAGGTACACAATATGTATCTAATAAGTAAAAGTGGCAAGTAATGGTCCACATACAGAGACGTATGCCATGCATTTTTCTTCAGTAACCTGAAAAATGTCTTTTGGGTTCTGCAATCCATACACCCTTCAAAATTCTGTCCCTTAATTCCTATTTAACCTCTTTTCTGCTCAAGGTTTCTCTGTTCTATTCTGCTGAACTCCAAAAACACATCAGGACTGTTTCATTTTCTTGGAGTTTGCTGTGTGGCATCTTTTGCCTGCACACTCTTTCCTAATTCTGTCCTTTCGACGGTAATCTAAATGAGACTAAATGTCCCCAAAAGGCATTTCTTTCTGTTATTTCCTCTTTATAAATAATTGTGTTCCAAAAATAATAGATAGAGGCTTTTTTTGGTTAGAATTTGATTACACTTCTCACTTTCTTATTTGTTTAGAGAACAGACTGTTTCTTATTTATCTTTGTGTTCTCATGCACAAGGGTGGTACTTGGTACATAGTCTGTGCTTTGTGGATTGAAGGAGTAAATGCATGAATGCATAATGAAATACAGACTAAAGACCAAAGTGAATTTGTATACATTTGCTAATGAGTCTTTCATCAGTTTAGTAGAAAGTGACATAAAATTATGCACACAATGGAATACAGAAGTACAGTGTGAACATGACAATAAAGCACTTCTATGCATTCACCCAGAGACACTCCAAGTTTATGCCACACCCTACTCTAACTCATTTGGGTTGCTGAAATCACTGGATAGAAATCCATTCTGGTAAACATCTTTCATAGGAACATAACCCTGGGAACAGAGAAAGGAAGGGCAGCAAATAGTATGTTGAAAATGATAGTTTGCAAAAAAAATGACTGGTAGGGTAGTTGATCACATGGATGTCCTTTCCTAGACAGAATCCTTGCTATGTTGGGTGGAGATTCCAAGCACACTCCTGTCCCTGAAAGGAGTTTCTCGTGACAGAGAATAGCTGGGTGGTACAAAGTGAATGCTCAGCAGCTCCAGTCCACCCAGAGGAGACACAGAATAAAGACCTGGAGATCTATAGCTAAAAACTGTGGATCAGAGTTATATTCTGACATATATGGAGCCATCAGTCAGCATGGACTTGAAAGCAACCGGTGGGTCTTGTTTACATGGACAAAGTAGTAAGCTTAGCACAGATATCAGGCTATTGAGCGGGGAACCAGGCAAAACAAGAAAAGCAGGCAATGGGGTATCTTCTGCCTGTCCAAGCAGGATGAAAACAGCTCTGAAACTGGAAATTTGTTTCCATGGTGTCCCTCCCAGTAGACACACAGGACAAATCAAGTGAGATTTGATTAAGCCAGGTACAGGGGAGAAAAGGAGAAAGGAAATGTCATCCTCTGAATCACTAGTAAGGAGAAAGGGGAGGAGAAAAGGAAGGAGAGAGAAATCAACCATGAAAAGAAGGGAAATATAGCGGGAGACACATAAACCTGTCAAAGCTCTCCAAACTCTAACAAAAGCATAGGAGAAATAGTTTCTCTTTAATGAATGCTTTGATCAGCTACAGTTGATATAATAATTATATAAAACTAGAGCAAGACAGAAATAAGATGTGTTTTCCTTTCATGAAGCCTGTAACCTTTGTGATTGGTTCATTTATTTAAGAAAAGAACAAGGTCCTTGACAATGAAGGCACAGTCGGCTGGGAAACTGCTTTCGCCTATGACTTCTGCAGGGAAATCATGCACAACCTCAGGCCCTGTCCCTTCACAACCTGGGTGGGCTGCCTTGTAACCCTGCATGCAAACTAACCCTGTAATTTCTCAGCTAGCCTTGCCCTAGTTGACTGCTTAGTGATAGTCCTTTTCATCCTTTGCAACCCCACACCCTCTCTTCACTTTCCTTAGCTCCCCCATAAATCTACATTCTTTTGGTCACTTCCCAAGAAATAAGACACCCTGAGTCACTAGAGGCACTGACTGGGCTAAATTCCAGAGAAGGAGGAGTAACATCATCTTTTTGGATTGATACTTCCAAAAGCACGTGCTCTTTCGAAATAGCAGGGGAGAGCAGTGGTTACCATGGGAACAGAAACACACATACAAACAGACAAGGCACACTTCTCTCAAGGGGGTTGGAGCAGAGATTCCTCCCTACTTCTGCCATTACCAAAAGCTCTTCTGAAAGCTTCCTTCTCCTTAAGATAGAGCCCTAACTGGGAGAAGGGTAGTCTCTTTCTTCTTAACTTCCAAAGTATAGTTGAAGAGTCTGATAAAGTCTCAGGTTCCTAGCAAGATAACGCAACTGGCAGTGAGTGGACTAGGGTCTAGCAAGAAGGGGAGAAATAGTCTCTGTTTCTCCAATTAGTAGCTTCATGGACAAGTCAGAATTTAATAAAAGACTGATAAGAGTACACAACAACAAAAACTGCTCTCATAATGTCAACTACCCTTAACCAGTGGACAACTGAGGTGAAATCAGAGACAGACACAGCCGATGGCCATTTTGTCCTCAAAACTAGCTCAGGCTGTAAAGAAAATAATAGAAGAACGTAAAGGAAGGGGTGGCACACTGAGGGAGAAAATGAGGGAGTAGATGACATAAGTAGACCATCAGGGAGAAAGGAGGTCATGGTCAGCAGACACATTGCTGTCATGACGAGCAGTGAAGTTGTAGATTATGACTTCTTAACACCAATTAAAAATAAAAAGAAAAGGTTAACAAATACCATGCTTATGGAAACAAAAGGCAGCTGCTTGATGAAATGTATAAGCTGGCATTCCCTTTGTAAAGAACGGCTCCAGGATAACGAATTCTGCCTCGGCTGTGGGATGCGAGATGCTACCAGGAATGTTGCAGAGTTGAAGCTATCCTGCCACATGCTGAAGGCTGATTTATTGGGAGTGGGACAATTTGTCTAAAGCTGTAATTTTAACTACCTCCATGCTGAGGAGCCAATCAGGGGACCTGCTCCTCGCAGTTTTTATGAGTCCCCATAAAAACAGCAAAATGAAAACTCAGGGGCCCTTAAAATACACTCCAAGGGTTTCTGCAGTGCAATCGGAGGCTTTTATGACTCCTGTCAGGGCTTTTATGACCCCGTAAAACCAAGCAGCAGCCTGGTCTGAGATGAAAAGTGGCCCCTCTGTCTTTAAGTCTAAATGGTCTGCTACATTTACACGGCCTGGAGGAAAGAGAGGGAACTCTGATAGCAAGAAGCTCAGTATGAGGCAACTGCTGTGAAGCAGGGGCAAGCTGTGGGGTAAAAGAGGAGATGCGAGAAAAAGAAAGAAGAGGGCTGAGTCCAGAGACACACACACAGGGGCATCACATTACAGTTCACCACATCTGAGCACCCAAATGCCCAAATTCTGACATAATTCACCTAACACACCAGAGGTGGAGACCAGGAGGTGGAGACCAAGAGGGAGGTTTCTTCACAAAGAAAAAAAAATGCAAATGCCGGAGAACACAGGCTTCAGAGCACTGTTTCAAGGGCATCTTTCCAGTCTTCTGATGTTTTTCAAGGTTCAGCATCAGCACTTCTCCTCCCTCAGTCTTTTTGAGGCTTCATGTGGATATCCCAAGGTCTGGCTACACCTATTCTAGGCTACTGACCTCCCCCAGGGACTCTGGCTGAATCCTTACCCTGACCAGAGAGCAGCTGCTCATCCTTCAGTTCTGGTTCAGGACTCAGGCAGACTGTTGGTGGGTGGATGTGGCTTTGAGATTTCAAAGGGGTTGGCTGGGCCTTAGCTAAGAGCCTGTGCTCTGCAGAGGAAGGCTCACGGTGATGGATGACTCTTGGTTTCATCAAATCCATTTCCCACAAGACAGAGTTACAGTTCAAAACCATAAACTGGCCTTGAACATGGACACTGACCACGTCAATATTCCTTAACATTTCTTTAAAAGAAACAGAGGTGGTTTGTTTAGAGGCCTGAATGCAACTGTTTCACCGATAAAAGAACCAGATGAGCTGAGGGACATGATGAGATGACCAGTGTTCTTATCCAATGACTGACTGTGGAAACTGTGGATTGCTCAGGTCAAGAGAAAATGGAGATCAAGCAGTAAATGTGGATGAATTATTGTACTGATTCTCATTACAGGAGCAGTTGGCTCCAGCTAAAGGAACTGGGCATGGCAGAGCAGAAGGAAAATGCTTCACAGAGCATTCTTAGCACATCTTGGCATGGTCCAGACACACGTTAAGTGAGCAGTGTTTACATGTGACTGACAATCATTCCTCTTAAATCACTCATGAGTCTTGTATGGTGACAAGACAGATAAAAAGGAAAAGAGACACAGTCTCAAACAGAAAAGCTCACTATGTAACTCTGGGAAAGTATTTAGTCTTTTTGAGCTGCTTCCTCCTCGTTTGTGAATTTGAGAGAAAACGTTTGTTTCATATACTTGCTATAAAGATTAAAGAAGTGTGTAAGATAGTATACAAGAAGTATCTTAAATGAATGGATAGCCAATGGTAAAAGGAGAAGGGCACATGGGTAGCTAAGAAGGTATCATGTGATTCTCACCTAGGACTAGATAAGCACCACCTGCGTATCTTGTTAAAATGTATGTTCTGATTCAGTATATCTGGAGGTTATTGTTATGTGTCTGTGACTAATAGAAATCCTATGCACAGTAGCTCTGATCTTTATTATGAGCCAATCTCACTGTATCTGATACACTTACTCTCACTTTTCCAGTTATTGTGTCAATCCAACTCATCTGTGGTCTTACTCTCTTCCAATCATGATATTCTTTTTCCAAAGAATATTCTTCTCCTGGCTACATGCCCAAAGTATGTGAGATGAAGATTCTAAATCCTTTGCCTTCAAGCAGCAACTTGGTTTCACTCTCTTCAGGACAGACTTGTTAGTTCTCTTTGAAGTTCATGGTTTGTTCAATACTCTTCTCCAACACCACTACTCAAATGCATCAACTCTGCTGTCACCCTTGGTCATTGTCCAGCTCTCTGATACACAGCAAAGACTATGACCTGGCAGATTTTTCTAATGAAATTAGTCTTTTGACTTCCTGACTGTTGGTACCAAGAGTGTTGATTGTGGAACGAAGCAAGACGAATTGCCAACAATTTCAATCTCTTCTCCATCTATCATGATACTTCCAGTTGGCCCAGTGGTAAGAATCTCCATTTTCTTTATTTTGAGTTTCAATCCACATTGCAAAGTGCAGTCCTTGACCTTCTGCAGAAAATGTCTCAGGTTTTCTTCAGTTTCAGCAGTAAGGTTGTGTGATCTACATAACACAGGTTATTGATTCAACTTCCTACAATCCTGATGCCACATTCCTTCACATAAAGTCCAGCAGATACACAAATTCTTAAAAGGGAGATGAACTGGAAAGAATCAGTTTGAAGTGCTGGGACCTGCTTACATAACACTGGATGGAAAAATAAAGTAAAACATTTTCATAGTGTAAACGCAAGCAAGAAGTGTCAGTACCATGTAAGGATGTTGGAATGCTAGCAAATGTGCTTCACTGTCAAGCACTGTGCCAAGTGTGAGGGGTGTAATATGACCCTGGACCCTGTCACTACAGCTCAGCTAAGCAGCAGCATGTACGACAAGTAAAAGGGCTCATTCAATCCTCATTAAGTCTATTCTCCATAAAGTCCCATCATCTTTTAAAAACAAAAATTGACTATTATACAAGTTTTTAAAACTCTTCTGTTGTTTTCGGCAACTCATAAAAGAAAGTTTAAATTCTACAATTAGGCAATACTCTGTTTTGAGGACTGATTCGGATCCATCAGCAACTTCACATGGGAAAGACAGGCAATTTCTCATGCACTGTGTGGTTCCTGAAAACCCACTGGAGAATCAGTAATGAGTGTCATCCGGACTCAGTGGCAATGAGAGTTATGCTGTGTTGCGTGAGCTGGTACCTTCTATCACTCATTCTCATCTCTGCTTCCCCTTCTGTTTGCTCACTACACTCCAGCCACACTTTGACTTTCCTACACTTTTCATGTACCATCCCGTCCCTCCACTTTTCTTCTAGTTGACTCCTCCAGGTTTCAGCTAAGTCACAGCTTTCTTCTAAAAGTCTCCTAATTTAACATGCCACCCAGACTGTGTCCCTGACAACAGGAACTTCAGGCAAACACTGTATTCTTAACACCCCATTCCATTTCTTTCATCCACACCAGGATGCAAACTCCACACAAGTAAAGGAATCACCAGTACAAACATCTGGCAAAGGCCAAGGCAGATACCTTGTGGAAATACTGCAGAACACGTCACAATTGACAGATTACAGTGTTGCATGATACACTAAATTGCTTAGATGATATTTTTGCTTTGACCTGGAGACAGCACTGACTGAAATAAGGCCTTGACTCAATGGAGGTCAAAAGCTCACTGTGGCACCTCTGTGGAGAATGCACTAGAAATTGGAATGGTCAGAAGCAGTGATTGGTTTTAGTCCAATCAAGCAAGTGAGAAACAATGAGTTGAAACTGCAGCAATGATACATATATATAAATCCGAGATGAAAGTTATTCAGGCAAAAGCTCAGAAGAAAATAAAGAATAAGGGAGAAGAGGGATTCTAGGATATGCTCTCTTTCCCCACATTTCAGATCAAGGTGACTAAGAGATTAGGAATAGAATTTTAGAATTAGATAGATATAAATAAAGCCCAGGTTGGGCCTTGTTAAATATGATGTGCATGAGAGAAAAATACGTGGACATATATAGCATGTGGCTAGAAAAATAGGCATGATATCCAAAATAGGCCAGTAATACAAATAGGAAAAAGAATAGCAATGACTATAATCACTGCAAGAGATGATAAAGTACTACTAGGTTAAAAATCTTACAGTAAAACTCTAAAACAAGCATTTCAAAACTATGCAAGAAATTTTTACTAACAAACTTCTATCATGTTTCTATCATGTTTGCTTGCTCATATTGGCTGATCCTTTCCTCATGTACTTACTAAAGACACCACTCCCATTTTCAATAGCATGTGTTTTTCACTAACTTACGCAACATTTATTCAAGTGCTTATTTAGTTTTAAAGTTTTGAGAACCCGTCCTGTAGGCTCCTTCAATGCAGTCTTTTCTCTCTCAGAGGTATATTTTCTGCTGTATTTTTTCCCTTTCCATTGAATTATGAGGTTCTTGATTTTGAAATTATATATTTTAGGAATCTTAGCCATGTTTACAGTATATTTACTTGTGAATAATGCTTAACATTAGCTTTGAAAGACAAATTTACACAAAAAACAAGAATAAAATCACTCAGCCTATACCATGCTCTTCTTCCTGTACTGATAAGCAGATTAGGTGGTCTGAAGTCTACTGCCTTCTCAACAGAAACCATCCAATCAAGAAGACAATGAGATGGAATACACGCAGTTGAAAGAAAATGCTAACTGAAGATCCAGTACCCAGCAAAATTGTCCATCAAATATGAGAGAGAAATTAGATTATTTGTAGAAAAGCAAGAACTTGGGAATTCTTGAAAACAAGGCCAAGTCTACAAGAAATACTAAGTGAAGTTCTTCAAACAGAGACTGCAAAAGAAAGTGGAGAAATTAAAATAACCAGAAATAATTGGAAAAGTAATCCAGCAAAAATGTCAACAATAAAATAGGGTCTGTCAATATCACACTTTTACTTAAATGTGCCGATTAAAAGGAAATAAAATGATTACCTGAATAGATTTAAAAATGAAGGCCCATTAAAATGTTGCATAAAAGACACACATCTAAGAAACAAGGGGGGAAACAGACTAAAAATCAAAAGGTGGAAAACAATATATCAAGGAAATGGCATCTATAAGGAAGTAGGATTGGCATTACTAATCTCTGATAAAAATAACTTCAGATGAAAATCTGCATAAAAGATAGTATGAACATTACATAATGATTAAAGATAAAAATAAGTTAAGAAGACAAATCTTGGTTAACATCCATGTAAATAAAACAACAGTTAACCAATTTGAAGAAAAAATAGAAAGCACCACAATAATAATGTTGTTTCTATACACCATTAAGTTGAAATTAACCATAACTGACCCTTCAGCAGGTTTTCAGAGTCAGTAAATTACATGGAAGGAAATTGTCCATCTTTCTCCCATGGACCAGCTGGTGGATTTTAATACATTTCTTCAGGTTGGCAGCACAGCTTCTTATACAAGGCAACCAGAGCTCCCTATAATGGTAGTAGGAGACTGTAACACACCATTGTCACCAAAAAATCCCCCCCCAAAAAAAACCCCAAAAAACAAAAACGACCAAAACCAGGTCAAATAAAAAGATAATCAACAAAGATGCAGAAGAACTTAACTATACAATTAGCCAACTCAATCTTGTAGACAGATTCAGAGTACTTCACCCAACTGAATTTACTTTCTTCTCAAGTACACATGGTGCATTCTTTAGAACTGAACAGATATTAACATAAAGCAAGCTTCAACAAATTAAAAAAACACAGAAATAATACAAAAATATCTTTTCAGACAAGAATACCATAAAACTAGATATTAACAAGAGGATAAAGGATAAAAAACTACTCAGGTAGTATATAAATAACATTTTCTTGACCATTACTGGGTTACATAAATTTAAAAATCCGTGAAATGAATGAGAATTAAAATAAAACATGAAAACCTCTGGGATACAGCTAAGGCTGTTCTCAGAGGACAGTTCATAATAGCAGGTAAACACATAAAAAGGCAGAAAGGAGCAAAACAAACTACTTAACACCTTTATCAAACAAAAAATGGACAATAAGCTAATCACGCAGCCTTTAGAAGAAAGAAAATTTAAGAACAAGAGCTGAAATGGGATAGAAAAAGAGAAAAATAACTGAATCATTAAGCTCATGAGCTTCTTCAAAAGGGTCAATAAAATAGACAAACTATGGACAAATAAAAGAAAATAGAGAAAAGGTACAAATAAATCAAATATGATATGAAGGAGATGTCATGATATCAAAATCAGTTCAAATTAAAGCTATAATAATGATATATTATCAAGAATTTTACTCTGATAAATTTTTGAAACCTAGTCGACATGGGAAAATTTCTAAACACCTAACCAAATTGACACAGACAGAAGTAGAACACTTGAAGACACCCATCCATCATAAAATAAGAATTGAGTAGGTCACAAAAAGACTGTCCCACAAAAGTCCTGGTCCAGATGTCTTCATGGGTGAATTGAAGGCCTTTGACAAAATCCAACACCCTTTCCTGATTAAAACAATCAACAAAACAGGAACAGAAGGGAATTTACTCAAAATGTTGTTGTTGTTGTTGTTATGTGCCATCAAGTTGTCTGTGACTCATAGTTACCCTACGTACAATAGCTCTGAACCTTGTCCTATTCTAAGCCATTCTCACAGACTCCAATGCACCTACACCCTAGTTATTTTGTCAATCCATTTCATCCTGGATCTTTCTCTCCTGTGCTGTACCTCCACCCTTAAAAATATGATGTCCTCCAAAAAATGGTCCCTCTTGTACATGTGCCCAAAGTATATGAGACAGAGCTTCAAAATCCTTGTATCCAAGGAGAAACTTGGATTTCATCCTCTCCAATATAGAAAGACATATACTGAGAGGACCTGAAGAGCTTGCTGCATACAAGGACTGCAGCCTTCAATATGAATTGAGGCTCAATATAAAGAAAACAAAGATTCTCACGACTGGGCCAATTGAAAACATTAGGATATAGATGGTTAAGAGACTGAGATTGTTAACAACTTTAGTTTGCTTGGCTCCAGAATCAAAAATCTTGGCACCAGCAGCCAGGAAATTGAAAGACTTACTGCAATTGGCAAGTCTGCTGTTAGGGACCTCTGCAAAGTACTGAAGAGCAATGATGTCATGCTGGAGACTAAGGTTTACCTGATACAGGCCATAGTATTTGCAATCACTTGCTGTGCATGAGAGAGCTGAACAATGACTAGCGATGACAGAAGGAGAATTGATGCCTTTGAGCTGTGTTGTCGGAGAAGAGTATTGAATATTACATTGACTGCTAAGAGGACAAGCAGGTTTGTCCTAGAGAGGCTGCTCCTTGGAGGCAAGGATTCTGAGGCATTTTCTGACATATTTTGGACATGTTGCAAGGAGGGACCAGTATTTGGGAGGCTGGAGGGATAGGACAGGAGAGAAAGATTCTCTATGAGGTGGATTAATTCAATGACTGGGTAATCAAGGTCGGTGTGGCAGAGACAGTGTGACTGGCAAAGATAGAGCAGAGTTTACGGCTGTAGTACATAGGGTCGCAATCTGAATCATAATGGTGCAATGACTGGCACACAGACCAGTGACATAGAATTGAGAATCCAGAAATCTGTCTATCTACCTATAGTCAATAGGTATTTGAAAGAAAACAAATCTATCAAATGGGAAAACAACAACCTCTTCAATAAATGGTGCTGACAAAACTGGACATCTACCTGCAGAAAACTAAAACAGGATCCATATTTCACACCATACACAAAAAATGAACTGAAGTTGAATAAGAAACCTAGGGGTAAAACTCAAAACATAAAGGTCATACAAGATAAACTTAAAAGCCCTATTCTATGGCATAAATAGAAATGCAAATATTACCAAAAATGCACAACCAGGAGAGGATGAAATCTACAAATGGGACTTTCTAAGAATCAAATCCCTGTGTGCACCAAAACCATTTTCCAAAATGGTGAAAAGAAAGCCTACAGACTAGAAAGAAAGCATTTGACAATAATATATAGGAAATGGGTTTCAAAACTAAAGTGTACTGGATACTTGCAGGTCTTAACAAGAAAAAACTGAAAACCTAATAACAAAATGGGCAAAAGACATAAAAGTATTCTTCACAAAGGAAGACATACAAATGGCCAACAGACACATTAATGTTCAAACTCACTGGTAATCGGAAATACGCCAATTAAAACACAATGAGATATAATCTCACTCTAGTAGCAGTAGCAAAGTTTAACCAGACAGCAAGCAATAAATGTCGGTGAGAATGTGGAGAGACTGTAACTCTCATACACTGCTGGTGGGATTGTAAAATGGTACAAAGCACTCTGAAAAGTAGTTTGACATTTCCTCAAAAAGCTAAACATAGAAATCCTATAATATCCAACTATTCACTGTTATACAAACAAATAAATATATAAGACGAAGGGGAAAAGAAATAAAACTACTCTTATTAAAATCTTGTATAAAATCCCCAGTCACTTCAATAGTCAAATTCAATGTGTGTTATTGACAATAGGAATGCATAAATATCAAAATACTAGGCATTGTTGTTGTTGTTATGTACTATTGAATTGGAACAGATTCATATCTGACCCTCTAACAGGTTTTCAGAGGCTGAAAATCACATGGAAGGAGATTGCCCATCTTTCTCCCGTGGAGTAGCTTGTGGATTTGAAACCTGTGCCTTTGAATTAGGAGCCTAATAGTGAATGGAATTGGACTCATATTGGCCATTCTGATTTGCATAATCATATGAAAGAACATGGAAGATAAATTGTTTCACATTCATCCTCAAAAAAAAATTTTGAGACACCTTGAAGTCTAATGCTGTCAATGCTGGAATAATATTAACACAGCTACAAGGAAGACATGGTAATGTGACCATTATTCCAAATTTTGAAATCAATTATTGAAAGTAGGGATGAAGCAATTCAAGCTATCTATCAACTTCTTTGGTATGAAATTGATCAAACATTCCATACCAATACAATAATTACTAGTGATTTGAATGAGAACATTGAAATGAAGAAGTATCAATAGTTAGAAAAATATGGTCTTTGTGATAAAAACTATCAAAGATCACATGACTGATTTTACATGATTAATGATTTATTCATTCCACGTACCTTTTTGCTAACAATATAAATATAAACTTATAGCCTAGAGCTCTGTTGGCATAGTTTATAGGGATTTACGCTGCCATCTCAAAGACCTCATGTTCAAGTTGAAGAAAATAAAAACAAAAAACAAGAGTTAGAAGATAATCTTGGTATTACTACTCCACTTTAATTTAGAGACCATCTTAGAGATGAATTGGACTCTTTAAACATTAATAATCAAAGATGAAGTATGGTATGACAACAAGGACATAATACAAGAAAAAGCTAAAAAGTCATTAAAAAATCAAAGGATCAAACTAATGTCAGTAGGAAAATTTTAAGGCTTGAGCTAAATGAAATAAAGAAGACAAGGTTAAAAATAAAAAAAGGAATAGAGTATTTCAAAAGGCAACTGAAGAAAATAAAGTAAAAATACGTGGAGTAAGAAAACCAAAAGGCATACACAGCATTTCTAAAGTTGAAAGATGTTAACCAAAGGAAAAAAAAAAAACAAAACCAAGCTTCAAAATCAATATTGAAGGATACTATATGTAAAATTTGGAATGACCCAGGAAATATTAAAAGTAAAAAAAAAAAAAAGATGGGAGGAATACACAGAGTCGCTGTATCAAAAGAATTGGATGATGTTCAAACATTTCAGGATGTAGCATAAAACCAAGAACCAATGATATTTAAGAAAGATACTCAAGCTACACTGAAGGCATTAACAAAAGACAGGGCTCCAGGAACTGATTAAATATTAATTAAAATCTTTCAACAAATGGATGAAGCACTTAAGCTGCTCACTCATTTATGCCATGTAATTTGGAACACAGTTACCTGAAAAACCAAGTGCAGTGCAATAGATCCATATTCATTGCCATTCTAGAAGAACTGATCCAACAAAATGTAGTATCTACTATCACAGGCAAGAACAATATTATTCAAGATTATAAAAAATAATGGACCAGAGAACATCAATAGGGAACTGCCTGAAACTCAATCTGGATTCAGAAGAGGTCATGGGAAAAGGAATCATTGCTGATGTCAGAGATATTTTGGCTGAAACTACAGACTATCAGAAAGATATTTACTTGTGTTTTATTGACCATACAAAGATATTTGACTGTAAAGATCATAATAAACCATGGATAATACTGTGAATAATGTGAATTCAGAACATCTACTTGTGCTTATGTGGAAACTATAAATCGACTAAGAGTTAATCATTCAAAATGAACAAAGGGACATTGTGGTTATGTGTCACTAGTGGACTACAACTCATAGCAACCCTATGAACCTTGCACAATCTTGAACTAATCTCACTGTTTCTGACACAACTGCCCCCACTGTCATAGTCACTGTATCAATCCATTTCCACCAGGGTCTTTCTCTCTTGTGCTGATCTTTCACCCTTCTAAGCATGATAGCCTTCTCCAAGGACTGATCCTTCCTTGCAACATGCTGAAAGTATGTGAGACAGAGCTTCACAATCCTCCCCTCCAAAGAGCAGCCTGGTGTGACCCTCTCCAGGACACACCTGTTTGTTCTCTTGGCAGTCCATGATATGCTCAAAAACTCTTCTCCAGTACCACAGCTCAAAGGCATCAATTATTTTTCTGTTATCCCTAGTTATTATCTAGCTCTCTGATGTATAAGCAAGTAATTCAAAAGACCATGGCCTGAATCATTCTCACCTTAGTCTCTAGACTAATAGCATTGTTCCTAAGCATTCTGAAGATGAACCAATGCAATTAGTCTTTTGATTTCCTGACTGCTGGTGAAAAGAGTGTTGACCATGAATCTGAGCAAGATGAAATTGTTAACAATCTCAGTCTCTTCTCTATCATAATGTTCTTAATTGGCCCAGTGCTGAGAATCTTTATTTTCTTAATGTTGAGATGCAACCCATATTGAAGACTGCAGTCCTTGACCTTCTGCAGCAAACGTTTGAGGTCTTCTTCAGTTTTGGTCAGCAAGGTTATGTCCTCTGCATAACATACGTTTTTGATGACTCTTCCTCCAATACTAATGCCACATTCCTCCTCATATTGATTCCCATTCCAGTCTCCAAAATGATCTATTCTGCATATAAACTAAAATGGCATGGAGACAGAAAACATCACTGAGAGACTCATTTCCCTGTTTTGAACCACGCAGTGTTTCCTTGCTCTGTTCTGCTTCATGCTCTAAGTATAAGTTTAGCATGAGCACAATCAAGTCTTTTGAGATCCTCATTCTTCTCAAGATTAGCCACAATTTGCTGTGGTTCACACTGTTAAATGCCTTTGTATAGTCAAGGAAGCACATAAAGACATCCTTCTTGTATTCTCTACTTTCAGCCAAGGTCCATCTAACGTCAGCAATAATGTTTCCGGTACCACTGTCTCTTCTAAATCTGGCCTGTATTTCTGGAAGTTCTATGTACTGTTCTAGTAATTTTTGGATAGTCTTAAGCAGGATTTTGCTTGTGTGTGATATTTATGATTGTTGTTGTTATGTGTAATCAAGTCACCTGCAACTCATAGCGACCCTATGTACAATAGCCCTAACTCTGTTCTGTCCTGTGCCAATCCTATTGTCTCTGACATACCTATGCCCACTATCCCTGCCACTGAAACAATGCATCTTATCAAGGGTCTTCCTCTCTTGCACTGATACTCAACATTTCAAGCATGACATCTCTCTTCAAGGACTGGTTGGTCCCTCCTTGCAACATGTCCAAAGTATGTCAGATGAAGCTTCAGAATCCTTAACTACAAGGAGCAGTCTGGCTTCACCCTCTCCAGGATGAATTTATTTGTTCTCCTAGCAGTCCATGGTATATTCAATACTCTTCTCCAGCACCACAGCTCAAAGGCCGTAATCCTTCTATCATCCCTAGTCATCATCCAGCATAGCAAGTTAATGTGAAAAATGATGGTCTAGGACAGGCACACCTTAGTCTTCAGACTGACATCATTGCTCTTCAGTATCTTGGAGAGGTCTCTGACAGCAGATTTTCCCACTGCAATTAGACTTTTTATTTCCTGATTGCTGGTACCAAGAGTGTTGAATACAGAGCCAAGCAAACTGAAGCTGTTTACCAATCTCAATCTCTTCACCACCTATCATGATGCTGCCAATAGAGCCAGGGGTGAGAATCTCTGTTTTCTTGATGATAAGCTTCTATCCATTTTGAAGGCTGCAGTCCTTGACCTTCTGCATATTTGGGATTCTGTTTGATAATTTCCACACTCTGGTGGGTCAGCCTTTTTTGGAATGGGGACAAATATGGATTTCCTCCAGTCAGTTGTCCAGGTAACTGTCCTCCAGATTTCTTGGCACAATTTCTTGGTGAGCATGTCCAGGGCTTAACATGGTTGTGATTAACTTTCACTATACTTATTCACTCTGTATGTTGGGCCAATAAGCAAAGAAATAGGATCATATTAAGAAGGATGAAGCATTAAGAAAGCTGGAAGAATCATCAACAATTTGTAACATGCAGATAATATCACTTAGTTTGCTGAAAAAGTGAAGAGGCCTTGAGGAACTCACTGATGAAGATCATAGACTTCAATAAGACTTTAACATAAAGAAAACAAAAAGAAAATCAAAACTGAATCAATAAACAACATCATAACAAGGAAAGAAAAATTAAAATTTTGCAAAGATTGCATTTTATTTTAATTCACAAACAAATCCCAGGAGATAGAAGTCAAGAGATTCAATTACTTGCATTGTAAAAATCTGGTACAAAAGATCTCTTAAAGTGTTAAAGTATAAAAATACAATTTTTAGGATTAATGTGTGTATTAATCAAGTTATTGTATTTTCACTCCCCTCATTTGTACTTGAAAGTTGGGTAATGAACAAGGATGACCCAAGAAAACTTAATGCATTTGAATTATGCTGTTGGCAAAGTACACGGAATAAACTATGGCTTGCTAGTCTGGGAAGAAACCCTGCCAGAAAACTGCTTAGAAGCGAGGCCTTCTTTCACATATTCTGTACATGATATTAGGTGAATCCAGTTCCTCCGTAGAGAACTCTTGTCTACTGAGTGATGTGCTGACCCACATGCAATCCACCAGCTGCTCTGCAGGAGAAAGACAGATAATCTCCTCTTGTGTGATTTACAACCTCTGAGAAATCACTGGCATCTCATCTAGGAGTCCATTTCAACTCAAGAGTGTATAATAACTATCCCTGGAAAAGGAGATCTCATGCTTGGTAAAGCAGAAGTCAACAAAAAAGAGGAAGAATTTTAAGGAGACAGATTGACATGATGTTTGTGGCAACAAGAGCAAACATAATAGTAATTGTGAGAACGGTACAGCACCTGGCAGTGTTTCATTCCGTCACATACAGGGCTGGAACAAACTTGAAGACATCTAACAACAACTGGCTGCCTTAAGTTATACTCTGTTTGTACTTATATAACTAAGGAGCTCTGGTGGTTTAATCGTAAGGAGTTGCACTGCTGACCCTAAGGCAGACAAGTCCATCAGCCGCTCTGCAAGAGAAACATGACCAATCTTTTCTGATGTGTTTCACAGCCTCCAAAAGTCCCTCTGAGCGTCATCTATGAGTTAGTTCTGACTCAAAAGCACAGAACATTTATATGACTATTTAGTTATTTCTCAGTCTTTCATTCCTCCTTAATTTCTGATATTTCCAAAATTAAGTCTTTTATCTTTTTAATTATACTTTCCCTGGAAAATTGTATAGATATGCTTTTATCTGTCTTTTGCAAAGATTTACTATGAAAGTGTCACCTTTAGATTCAAAGTTCCATATACCCAAATGCTTCCTGAACCTGGACTCTTTCCATTAAAATTATCCTTTCTATGATAAAGCCTTTTAAGTGTCTCCTGGCTAAGTTCAAAACACTCCTAAAAAGTCACTTTACTCTCAACTTGCCGTGAACTGTGATATAAATCTATTCCAAACCATTTTCCTTTATTCCTCCTGAGGTTTCCTAACCCCTCTAAGAATATTACTTTAAAAAAAAAAAAAGATTGAGCATTAGAATCACTTACTGAAATTTAAAAATACAGGCCACAGATACCAACCCAGATGGACTGAATTAAAAGGTTTAGGAGGTAAATTCCATAAATAAAATGAATGATACTTCTGAAAATTGTAAGTTAAGAAGAACCTTATATAAATAGTGGTACTTCACACCTATTTATACAGTGACTATCTTTTGTGCAATGTCCAGTCTCCTTCTCTCTAGGAACATCCAAAAGCAAACCTCTTCCTTCGATCACAAAGAAGATTCTGATACAACATGACTTGCCCCTGTCCACAGTCACTGTAGTTTAAAGTTGGTACCAGACTCTTACTAACCACACAGACTTCCTTTGAAAGTGAATTTACAAGTTAACCAGAGAATGCTTTATGGGATGAATCCTATATAAAATATAACCTTGAGCGCTATAACCTAATGTGTTCACTCACATAGGTTAGACTAGGCAATTTTGTATAATAAGAATACAAAACCTCTGAACAGAATAGGAAAATTTAGGTTGTTCGTCTTTGGTTTGAGTAATTTTTTAAGTAAAATTGTTGTTATTTTTGTTGTTCGATGCTACTGAGTTGACTACAACTAATAGAGGCCCTATGGATAACAAGCCTGAACCTTTTGCTGTCCTGTACCTTCCTCATGAGATCTGTCTTCCTCAAATCCACTGTGGTAATTTGTCACTATGTCAATCCATCTCATTGAGGTTCTTCCTCTCTTTCACTGACTCTACCTTCTCCATCATGATTTCCCAGCCCTCTCCAAGGACTGATTTCTTCTGAAAATATATCTAAAGTAAGTGAGATGGTAGATTTGAATTGCTACAACAAAAACGACATACAGAGAGATCAGTTGGCCTAGTGAACAGAAAGTGATGCTACCAAGCCACAGGTGGATGACTTTAATCCAAGGCCCTCAGACCTGTTTTTAATTGGTTTTGGTCTAACATTCTTCTAGGTCATGTAACCCTGGTATGCCCACTTGCTGTACAGAGGTAACTTGTGGTTGCTGTGAAGCTGAACACTGTGACACGGATGTGTCAAATGTTATAATGGTTACCCATGGTGAACAGTGTTTGGTGGAGCTCCCTGATTGAAACAAACTTGGAAGCAGGAGTGGCATCCACTTCCGTAATAGCTTGCCTCTGGAAACCCTATGAACCTGGAGAAACAATGAAAATTATACAAGTGTTCAGGTCTTTAACAGCAACAATAACAACAGTCATTTTAGGAGAAAGATAGGCAAGCACCTCTTGTGCAACTTACTGTCTTACTGTCTTTGAAGCCCACTGGAAAGCCAGCTATAAGTCTGTTCTAACTTGACAGTTACAACTCCATGGTACACAGCAACAAAAACACTTGTCAGTACCAGCTATTTGTTCCCTATCCCACTCCCTCTGTATATGCCTACTATGTTCTTCTCCATTTTTATCTAATTAGTCTTTTCATCCACATAGATTCATTCTAAGCCTCAAGTCCTTTTGAAATACATCCCAAGTCCTAGAAAATTTGGACTTTTCTGGGTCTTAAAACAGTTTATGCTTATATTTGGCATAGCCTTAATCACATGCTAATACTAACAAAATTCACTGCCATCAAGTCAGAACCAACTCACAGATGACTTTCCAGCAGTGTTTCCAGACTGTTAATCACTTAGAAGAAGCTGAAAGCAGCATCTAAGAAAGATGTTTGTTTGTCTTTTATTGACACTGCAAAGACATTTGATTGCCAGAGCGTCATGGCCTTTGGGTTAGCAGCTTGATTCCCTATGGACTAGACCCAGAAAGCTCCCTTATCTATGATAATTTAATTTATGATTGTTGGCTGTCTTTCAGTTTTCCCCACAGCACTTGAAGATAAAGGGCGAGGGAGCTCTGGCGGGCTAGTGGCAAGAAGCTGCATTGCAATCATAGAGGTATACAGTTGGAATCCATCAGATGCTCTGATGGAGAAGCAGGGACAATCTCCTCCAGTACCAGTCAGATTCAATTTGATGGTACACAAATAATAATAAAACAAAAAAAATTAAAAAAAGATAAAGGGCAAGGGTTATGCCCTAATCATTTTTGTTTTCTTTTCTAATCACTTAGAATAGTTCTGGGAACAAAGAATGACCTCTTTACTAAAAGAGTTTTTACTTAATTAATCCCCTACTAATCACCAATTAATTCAAAGGAGGGTGTCAACAGAGAGAAAAAAGACTGACTGCCTGTAATGATTCAAAATCTGGCTTCTAAATCATGTCCTCTGGTTCTAGTATTGTTCTCAACTTTGCAACCCTGTTTTCTCCCAGATCAAGAAAATGAAAGTAGGTCAAAGGAAAAAAAAATTCAAATCATGCTTCTAGGATAGGTTTAATAGCAAGGATTCCACTCAAATTTCTACTTAATTTGTCTCTTCAGGAAAACCTTTTTGGTAGCTGATAGTGTATTTGCGAAGAAAGTTATACAGGTGTTCTTGTTTAGCTTAGGGAATGTGTATATGAAACATCTAAAATGTGATTTATCAAGATTTAGAGCCCACCACCTACAAAACAGACTAAGATTCAAAGTGAAATGCTCTATTTTTCTCCTTTTGAATAGAGCATGCATATGCAAAATAGTTTTTGGAGCTCAGTCTCTGCCTAACAGGAGATCAAAATATGATCCTTTGCCAGCTCAGACAAAATCCTCCATGCTACATTACACTTGATAGAAAATTTTGTACTTGCAAGCTTTTATCAAAACTGTGTATCTGAAATCTTAATAATGCAAAAAGGTGGCTCATGTCTCTCTTCTGTTCAGGTTTACAGCAACAGAATCAGAACTAATTCCTGATTTGAAAATCAGCAGTTTAAGCAAGATTCAGGAATATTTTGTTAAGGTCCTGCTGAGAGTGGAAGGAATTAGCCTTCACAGACACATACACATAGATGGTAAAAATTAGAATTTTAATGCTAAAAATGATGATATTCACGGACATCAAGAACTAACTCTAGAGCTCAGTGTTGGTGACCTGAGTGAACATCAGTACATACATAGGAAGTCACCCAGTAATGATCCATCTGATTTAACATACAACTCATAATTGTCCTTTGATATTAGGAAAATTTACTCACTTTGAAATAATTTCATTAGCCCATGCTTGAAACAATTTTCCCATTATAATCTCCTTCATGTGCTGCTTATATAACTTTAAAATCACTAGAAAGGAACCATATCTTTTGTTAAACTACAACAAAAAAAAGAATTCTACTGTACTTTATGGTACCAGCAACGAGGAAATCAAGTGACTAATTTCAGTGAGAAAGTCAACTGTCAGGGACTTCTCCAGAGTACTGAAGAGCAAC
>NW_006399870.1:8666561-8695945 GCF_000299155.1 Elephantulus edwardii
TGTGAGGAGAGACCAGTCCTTAGAGAGGGACATCATGCTTGGGAGGGTGGAGGGACAGCGCAGGAGAGGAAGGCCCTCTATGAGGTGGATTGGTTCAGTGACTGGGATAATTGGGTTGGGAGTGTCAGAGACAGTGCGATTGGCACAGGACATAGTGGAGTTTAGGGCTGTTGTACATAGGGTCGCTATGAGTCACAAGCGACTCGACGGCACATAACAACAACAACATGCTTACTCATGTAAGCTTACTTCCAACATGATGGGCCTTTGTCATCATTCAGGCCAATGAATTCACCCCAGTGGATCAACTTTCAGTCATACAACTAATGCATCTATAAGGGGAACCACAACAATAGGAGGTACACAGTGCTTAGGGTATCAACCATCTGAGATCTAAAGAGTATTTGTCTGAGGACAAAGTTCATAAGGCTGAGAGAGTTAGGAGAGAATAAGGAAGCAAGAGACAGAAAACTCGGGGATGAATGATGTGACATTTTGGAAGTAACAATCAATGTCATGAAACAAAATGTGTAGGGATTGTTGAAAGGAAAAACTGACCTGCTCTGTAAACCTTCACTCAATTCACATCAAAAGTTAAAACCAAAGCAACTAAAAAGAATTGGATAGGTAAACACACACACACACACACACACACACAAATCTCTAGCATTCACAATTAAACTGATCTCAAGATTCCTTTTGTGTTATTGGCATCACACACACATTCACATACATCGTTTGGTCACAGTAGGAATAATATCAGGTTTAGATTTATGTTAGAAACAAATTCAGGATTTGTCATTAATTAGTCATGAGACTTGAAAACTGAGATAAAAAATTCATAGCCTTAGAATTGTTTCTTTAAACATGAGATGAATATAAGGTACTCTTCAAAACATATGTCTAATTTTGAATATTAGAATCAGTGTAAGATTGCTTTCCCATCCCAGATTCTCACATGAATCAGTGTAAGATTGCTTTCCCATCCCAGAATCTTGCATTCCAGGTATTAAGAGTAAAGAGTTTCTATAGTTAGTTACCATCAATTTAATTCTCACTTCCAGAGACTGTATGAGTACAGAATAGAACTGATTCATACAGTTCTCAAAGCTGACCTTTCAGAAGCAGAACACCAGGTCTGTCTGAGGCACCAATCTTTTGGCTAACATTTGGAGAATTAACATTGTGTTGCTCAAGAACTTCAAGGGTATGGGATTAATTTTAATATTATTCTCAATATTTGAATGTTAGCTTCATGAAAAGATTATACTTTATATACATCTGACATCACTATTGACCATCTGACATATTTTGACCAACAGAATCAGAACAGAAATCACACATGGCATTACAAAAGCATGTTTAAGAGTTACGTATAGATTTCAGTGCACCTACTTGACACTAGGCTTTATGGGATACAGACTGCCAAATATAGCCAGAAATGCTGTATTTTATCTGGAGCGGATAAAATTGATGAATGGCACCTTCTAAAGGTTAAATCTCTGTGTACATCAAAACCTTTTTTCTAACAGAGTGAAAAGAAAGCCTACTATTTGGGGGGGGAACCCAAATATTTGCCAGTATCATATCAGACAAGGTATAATATAAGAAGTCTACAGCATCCTACAAGGCCTCCACAAGAAAAAGACTGATAGCACAATTACAAAATGGGGGGAAAAACATGGAAAGAATTTTCACAGAGGAAAATATATGGATGGCCAACAGACATATGAAGGAATGCTCAAAATTACTGGCAATCAGAGAGATACAAATCAAAACCACAATGAAGATATCATCTTACTCCAGTAGCAGCGGCAAAGTTTAACAGGACACTAAGTAATAAATGTTGGAGAAGATGTGGTTAGATAGGAAGACTTATATACTATTGGTGGGATTGTAAAATGGTACGACTACTCTGGAAGACAGTTTGGCATTTCCTTGGAAATGTGAACATAGAAATTCCATATGGCTCAGCTATTCCACTGCTTAGAATATATCCCAAGAAAATGAGAACTGAGGCAAAAATGAAAACTTGTATACCAACGTTCATAGCAGCACTACTCTCTATTACAAAGACATGGAAACAGCTCAAATGTCCAATCTCAATCGAATGGATTGAGAAATTATGGTACATACACAGGATGGAATACTAAACAGCAGGTAGGAGAATTTATTTTGTAAATTACTACCTAACTTGGAAGGGACTAGAGAACATTATGCTGAGTGAACTCAGTCCCAAAAGGTCAAATACTATAAATACCATTATTGTAGAAATAGATGACTATGTGTATGATAAAATGTGTATAAGGATCTAAGAGAGGGAGGGAGAAGCATAGGGGTGAGGATGGGTGGGGGCATAATCAAAGGGTCGCACAATTTGATGGGTAGAGGGAGGGATGGGTTAAGGAAGTGAGCAAGATAGAGTGTGAAGAAAACAGTGTATACAGAGTTTCTAAGGAAACCAATAGAAAATAAAAAGTTATTTTAAAAAGTTATATATTAAAAAAGAGTTATTTATGGTTCTGACATTCTTTAGTTTTCTGGTACAAGCCTGACTGGTTGCAGGTAAGACCTACTCCTTCAGAGCTGTGGTCCTGGAGTTGAGTAATTAAATGTGTGCATGAACGTGTGCCTGTGTGAGTGTTCTTACTGAAAGACAGAAAGTGAGATCAAGGGTGCTTATAGGGATCCAAGCACCATCTCTGCGGCTCTAAGTCATAATGGAGGAGGAAGTATTTGTTACTGAGCCTCAGCAGACTTATACAGCAGAACTTCTCTTACCTAATTTTTCTTACATGTTCATCAAACCAATGGATATTCTTTATTCTTCTGCAAAATATATTGGATGTTCACAATTATTAGACTACTCAGTCCATTAGGACTCTTCTGATATTACAAGTTAAAATGAATAATTACCAAGAATGTGGTGCTTTTATGTCATGCATGAGTACTACTATAATTTAAAAATTCAATAATTTGAATGTTAATCAATGGTTTATGACTATAAAAGAATGAACTTTTTTGATTCAATGATCTACCAGTGGCAGTTGAGTCACCTCTGATTTATGGGGAGTCTGTCTGAGGGGCCTGTCATGGCAGGGGGTGGGACTTGATCAACAAGTCTTCCCTCTAGGATGCTTCTGCGGCATCTTTTTTTAGTTGGCAATGTAGCATGTTAATCATGGAACTTTCGAAGAATAAGTCAAATTCTTCAGAAAAATTTCAAATAAACAAATGGTCAAATTATAATCAGATTGGTTTTTAAGAAAAAGAATATGTGTGAAAGTGTTACAAAACACAAATTGTTGCATTTGTATTTTATTCAATTAACATTATTCATCATCTATGTTTTGTAAGAAACCAGGCTGATGATAAAAATAGCTCACTGCTGTCGAGTAGGTTCAGACCCATAGTGACCCTCCATCAGCCTTCAGCGGCTGACACTTTAACTCTGTCCAGCAGCATGACCAGTGGGTCCACACCACGGGAGACTTGAAGCCTTTGGTCAGCACAACTCCCTATGCACTATATAACATGAGAGCTTAGTTCACAGTCAACAATATAATTTGTATATCCATCAAGCCATTGCTTTTCTAATAAAAAGAAATCTTTTCTTCTAGATACAGTTGTAAAATATTTCCTTTTCTTTACGTTGAAGTATAATCCATACTGAAAGCTGTAGTGTTTAATTTTTATCAGTAAGTACTCTAAGTCTTCTCCATTTTCAGCAAACACAGTACTATGTCACTTATATCACAAGTAGTTAAGGATTCCTCCGCCAGTGCTGAAGTCACGTTATTCTTTATATTGTCCAGTTTCTCTGATTATTTGTTTAATATACAGACTGAGTAAGTATTGTGAAAGGATATGGCACTGATCCACACCTTGGCTAATTTTAAGTCTCTCTGTACATCTCCTATTTGGACTATGTATGGATAATGTAATTAATTGTTCTGAAATTCTCATTCATCATGTTGTTGTGAGGTAACATCAAATGGAAACTGATGAATAGTTGACCCTCTAGCAGGTTTTCAGGGGCTGTAAATCACATGACAGGAGAGTGTCTATTTTCCTTTGACAGGGAAGCTGGTGAATTTGATCTTCATGCCCTTGGGCTACAACTTCTTGCCCAGTAAAACCATCAGAGTTTTCTGAGTCATCCAAACATTGATAATGTTATCAATAACTTGTTCTGATCAAATATTTTTACATTATCAATAAAAGACAAATCTCGCTCCCATTTACTGCTTTCAGACAAGATCCATTTGCTGTCAGCAATAATATAACTTGCTCCACATCCTCTTCTAAGTCACCCTGGATTTCTGGCAGTTCTCTGGTGATGTACTACTATGAAAAATTTTAATTATCTAGCAAAAAATGTACCTATGTATCACATTAATGCTATTATTTGATAGTTTCCTGCTTGATCATAATACCCATAAGCTCTATCACATCAATAAAATGAAGCAAACAAAAAAAAACTTGAGCAGAAAGTGTTAGGCTCACTATAGTAACATCTCTTTCTGTTTTATTCAATATATTCTGTATTTTAGTATGTTTCTGAGGAATCTCAATGATTAAGCACATGACTTTTAACTGAACTATCAGTGGTTTAATTTCACCAGTTGCTCTACTGGGAGAAGCTACAGCACTGGCGTTTACGGCATTGAAGTCTATGGGGGAGAGAATAGTTTAAAAATACTATATTTTAGGGCATTATGTTTATCGTAGGAGTACGCAATGAGGGTTGCAGAGTGGATTATATTTGGTGTTGGGGTGGGATTGGGGGAGGTGCAGTGGGGATTGTGTACCAATGAGGGAGTTTTTCTTTTGCTTTTTAGGGAGAGGAGCAAAGGGGGGGGTGAGGTGGGGTGGGCGGGGAGAAGGGTGCAACAATGAATGAATAGAATTCCAAAATCTCTGTAGATGTTCATTGAAATAAAAAATAAATAAATAAAAATATTTAAAAAAAAACCTACATTCTTGTCATTCCTATGAGAGTATTTTCCTTCATTCAATAGTGGAAGAATGACTTAGAATTGACTTGTTATCAGTGAGCTGAATTATTGGTTTGATATGCTTCTTTGTCTATTCCAAAATAATATTAGCTCAATTTTATAGGCTTAAAATAAGATGATATTTATTATCATTTTTGTTAACCTACTTTAGTCATTTAAGGTCTACTTAAGTGAGGGCTGGGGATCTCAGAATCATCTCCTAAGAGGCCCCTCTGCCCTGAGCTCAGATGTCAGTCTCTGCCAGCATCTAATCGATTTATGAGACCCTGAAAACTGTCAGAACGAAGGTACTGCCCACAGAGTTACATATCAATTTCTCTAGAGACTCTCTCACTTAAATAGATGTGGCAACTCTCATTTCCCTGACTTGGACAAGGTGGGGAGGGGGGGGAAGCTAATCTCAGGTAAAGAAATGAAAACATAACGTTACCTCACAGTGTCTAAATCTGTCATTCACATGGAATGCTTTTACAAATAAAACACACCACACCAATCAATATGTCATCAGCCACTAGGATAGTTACATTCTAACTTATAAATCCCATCTGAAGTTGGGAGAAGGTGGAAAAGAGGGCAATACCGTATCCAGAAAGATGAACAGCAAACAGGTACTAAAAATATCAGTTTCTCAGGGACAGTGAGGTAGGGGTTTATACTCCAAAGCAGTGTGTCAGTTGCCACATCAAGTTCACGGAAAGGCTATTATCATATTCACTCACTTATTCATTGACATTGAGCAAAACCTACTTACAGCTGAACCTCCTGCAGGTTTCTAAGACTGTAAACAACACCAGATGAAATTTCTCATCTGCAGAATAAATACTGGATTTGCAACACCAGAGAGGAGCTATCTGTGAGTTGACAGTAATTCAAAGACTACACTGCCAGAGCTCTCTGTTATCTTATAAAATAAAGAATTTTCTGTGAAAGGTGAGCATACTGGGTTTGGGGTTTTTTTGTTTGGTTGGTTGGTTTTGGTTTTTGATTATTTTTTTTAAAAATATGTGAGCTTATTACTGAGCAAAATATGAGCATACTATTAACAAAAGAAGGCAGCACATTGGTGTTGGTTATTCTCTGGTGTCTGGTACGTAACAAATGTTCAATATTCCCCAGGTCAATGACAAACACTGATTAACTGACTGTACAAGTGGATAAATGTATCTAAGCATTTTTTCTACCTCTTCATGAAATATCAACTACCTAGATGGGTGATAAATTATGGGATAAATTAGAATGTTGCTTATAAGTTGTTGAGTCAATCATATCTCACAGTGACCCAAGGACAACAGATTGGAACTTTGCCTTGTCCTGTGCTATGATAGGATATAATAATTAATGCTGTTGTTGTTATGTGCCGTCAAATTGCTTGTGACTCATACCTACACCAAGTACAACAGCCCTAAATCCTCCTCCATTCCCTGTCAATCTCATTGTCTCCGACACACCTAACCTCATTACTCCAGTGATGGAATCAATCCATCTCATCAAGGGTCTTCCTCTCCTGCACCATCCCTCCACCCTCCCAAGCATGATGTCCCTCTCCAAGGACTGGTCACTCCTTGCAACATGTCCACAGCATGTCAGATGAAGCTTAAGAATCCTTGTCTCCAAGGAGCAGCCTGGCTTCACTCTCTCCAGAACAATTTGTTTGTTTTCCTAGCAGCCCATAGTATATTCAATACTCTTCTCCAGCACCAAAGCTCAAAGGAATCAACTCTCCTTCTATCATCCCTACTCACTGTCAGCTTTCTGAAGCATAGCAAGTAATAGCAAAAACCATGATCTGTATCAGGTGCATCTTAGTCTCCAGACTGACATCGTTGCTCCTTAGTACCTTGGTGAGGTCTCAGACAGCAGACTTTTCCAATGCAATTCATCTTTTAATTTCCTGGCTGCTGGTACCAAGAATGTTGATTGTAAAGCCAAGAAAACTAAAGCTGTCAATAATCTCAGTCTCTTCACCATCTGTTATGATGCTGCCAATCAGCCCATTTGGTGACAATCTTTGTTTTCTTGACGTTGAGCTTCTTATTAGAAAGTTAGAATACACAGCATACTGTTCCTGCATGTGTGTGTGCTTGTGCACATACAGGCAGGCATCCATGCACATGCTTGTGTTTGCTTATGTTGGTTTACATTTAAAATATATTTGTTCTTATGGGTGTAAGGAATATGTTTCTAAATCAGTAATGTAAGTAAAATATGGTCTCTATCACCTGCTGGTTGTATAACTTTGGACAACTGACCTTGCCTTGTAAGCTCCTAATTTCTTTACCTATAAAACAGGAGATGTGGGAGATGTGCGATTAGCTATTCAAGACTAGTATATCTATTAAAATAAATTAAATATTATTAGTAAATTGTATTAATCAGTATTAAATATTATAAGTAAAATGCAATAAACCCTCAACTTCTGTCTTCTATTTTCTTCTTGGTTAACACAATGAATTCTCAGGTAAGTTCAGCAGTCTTCATTTACATTAAAATTTGTTAAATACATGACATATTTAACAAATCCATCTAGAATTTAAATCCTTAAGTTGTTGATGTTGATTGCTTTCAAATTGAGCATGACTCAGAGATCCTATGAACAAAAGGCACAAAGCCCCTCTACAACTATCGACATTTATCAAAGGTCATAAAGTTTCTGGAGGCATGTTATTTAGGAAGTGGATGCCATTCCTGCTTTGTTCACTGAAATCACCAAGAGCAAGAAATAAACAACATTCATTGATTCAGGTAATATTTCATGAGCTAGTGCTTAAGTTACTGAGGACAGAACTCTAAGTTTGTGTTCTAGATGATGGAGACAAACAAAAACAATAAAGTATGTTATCTATTCAGTAGCTCATAAGTTGAAAGGAGGCTTTAAAGTGGGTATGTGAGCTAGAAAGTGCAGGATGGAGGGAGCTAGGGTTTTAGATAGAATCGCCCAGAGAGCTTCAACTTATAAAGACAAGCATATGTGTTTCCTATATACTCAAAGACAAAATGCACACATACTTAAGTAAAAATGTAAAATAAATGGAGTTCTGGTGCCTTAATGGTGAGAAATGTGTTGCAATCCCAAAGCCATGCTGTTTAACTCACCAGCTGCTCTGTGGGGAGAAGAACAATCTCCTCTCAAGTGATTAACAGCCTCTGAAAACCTCTGGAGGGTTCTAAATGGGTCAGTCCTGACTCGACAGTACACAACAAAAACAACTGTAGAAAATTTGTGAACAAGTATAAACACAGAGTAGAGCAAAATCTATTATCACCAATAATGAACTATTGCTGCTGAATCGATCTAAGTTGATTCTGACTCACGGCAGCCCATCTGTGTTTCAACAGAGCTGTGCTTTACAAGGTTTTCAAGAAATGATGTTTCAAGGGATAAAACAATTCACCATGTCTTTCCTCCAAGATGTCTCTGGGTGGACTTGAACTTCCAAACTTTCAGTTAGCACCTAACAGCTTTAACCATTTGCACCCTGAGACTTAAAGCAAAATCGATCCCTTTATAAGTCTTTAGTTTTTAAAATTATATAAAATCTGGAAGGGAAAAGATTCAAGCTTTAGGAAACATATATTTAGAAGAAGGTATAAAGTATATTTAAAGAGTATGCAAAATCCAACACAGCAGATGGCTAACCCCCAATTTCTGTTATATTATTTGGTATTACCAGGCAGCACAGGGATGCTCGAGGGACTGAATCTCCTGTGGCCAAAGGACCTGTCAATGTTGATGTTTCAACTTGCAAACAGTTTCCAATAGACCAGATGGGTTTCTTTGGAACAGAGTTTAGATTTTCTGAGATGTTCCTAATTCAAAGAAAAATTGGACCCAAATGATTTAGCACACAAGCATAGTTCAATCCAAAACAGAATCAGATTTCAAAAGCCTTCATTTTAGAAGAGATGAACTATAAATAGTGATTCATTTAGTATGTGTTCATTAAATGCTTAAAATGTACTTTGGAGACTATATAGAGTAAAGAGAGAGGTGACGAGAACAACTCTTACCAAATGCTTACGCGTTGTGTCATCATGGCCCTTTGAACATGCTCTCAGTCCCTACAATGATCACGTATGTAAATACTGGTGAGAGTTCTAGTTCACATAAACTTGCCTTCTGCCTTCCCTTCCTTTTTGGCATCTCAGTAAATTATCTTACTTTGTTATTGTTAGGTGTCATCTAGTTGATTGTGACTCATGGTGACTCTATGACAACAGATCTGAGCTCTATAATATCCTGTACCTTTCTCATAATCTCTGATTTGAGCCCATTACTGGGTCCTCCTCTCTTTCACTGACCCTCCATTTTTCCAATAATGATGTCCCTCTCCATGGAATAACCTCTCCTAGAAATGTGCCCAAAGTAAGACAAAGCTTCACCACCTTTGCCTCCATGACGCCTATTATTTATCCAGTAAGTGATATTACCTAGTTTATATTATCTAAGCTACCCAGGTCGGTGGCTTGGTGGCAAGGAGATGTGCCATCAACCCTAAGGCATGCATTTGATCCACCAGCTCCTACATGGGTATATGAAGAATCATATCCTACCATAGAATTTAATGTTTCTGAAAAATCTTTGGAGGATCAGCTGAGGTAGGTCTGACTTAATAGTATACAACAACAATAATATCCTACAATTAGGTATCACACTATAGCTGAGTTTCAGTCAAATGAGATGATAAGAGAAGTGATATGTAAAACATTTCATTCCTGATCCTTTAAATTCTCCTTTTGTGTGGCTCTCTGGTCTTCTTTTTTGGCAGTCCAATGTCATCATCCACAGAAAATTTGGAAGCCGCATATTTGAGGTGAAAACACACCGATCAAGCACTTGAGCAGAGTTTTCAAACCTTAGTTATCTGCAAAGGCTACATTCAACTATTACATACATGAGAGCACTGGAAATTAATATATTTTGGTAACTATATGTGTACCAACACTGAAATTGGTATCAGGATTAGGGTTCTGCCAAAATTTAAAGATATGTGTAAATTACTTCCTTCTTAGACAAATGGGTTTCAATGAAACAATCAGAAGACTGAAAATCCCTGTTATGAAGCGACCCTACCCATTGTAATAATTTCTAAAGCAAACTTTTGTTCTTGTGTGCCTTAAGTTGGAAGAGAACTGTATAAAAGCAATATATGACTAGGTATTATTGGCATGACAAGAGTGCATAATAAGAGCTGCATAATAAAGTAGTGGGGGTGGGGGAGGAAACTGTATAATAATGAAAGACTTTTTTTCCAAAGAAAAAGCAAAGTAGGGAGGAGAAGGTCACAGAAGAAAATGTGCAACAATGAACGATTTGAAATCCAAGTTCTCTATAAACTTTCATTAAAATCTTAATTTTTAAAAAAAGCAAGGGGGAAAAAATTGAGACCAACCCATAGCTCATCCTTCAAAAGGTTTTCAGAGGGTGTAAATTGTAAAGTGAGGAGATTGTTCATCCTTTCCATGAGGAGCAACTCGTGGATTTGAACCGTCATGATTTCAGAGCAGCTTCTTAACACTAGGCCACCAGAGCTCCTTAAAGCAAACTCAGTATCTACTAAGTCTGTAGCTCCAGAGAAATGAGAAGGAAAAGTCAGTGTCTGTATTTATACCCACAATTATGAAAAAGAAATGAACTCAGGAACAATGCACCTGTTTTTCTAGTAGGTATTAGAAAGAATTTTAGAAATTTACTGCTTTCTAGATTTGGAAGAAACAAGTGACTCTAAATATCATACATCAGGACAAAGCTATTGTTTGTAGCTTGGAAATTATTCTAACAAGCAAAGTCTCAGAAATCTATTGTCTTGTTTATCAATTATTTTCTTTTTCTCCCAGATTAATTAATGTAGTCACATTGATTTGAGAGAGAAGAGCACAAAACCAAAAGAATAATGCAGGCCTGAGAATTTTGTTCAGGAAATAATCTTGCCTCTGTTATGCATGTTCCATATATCCAACACATTATCAATAGCTGCTAGTCTCTTGATTTGATAAGGACATCATCCTTGGAAAAGCAGAGAGAGGGTCAATGAAGGGCAGGCAGACCATAAAAGAGATTAGGTGATACTGTGGATGCAATGATGAGCTTAAGCAAAGGAATGATTATAAGGATGGTGCAAGATTGTGCAGGGCTTGTTTCTGTCATGTGTAAGGTCACTATGTCTTGGAGTCTACTCAACGGTACCTAACAACAACAAAGATCTTCTGGAAATAAAATTGTATTTAACTATTTATTCTACTCTAAAAGAACTGAATGGTTGCTGTGAGGCAGGTAGTGGCGCAGCCTGGCACCCACAGTACTTTGGAGGGAGTCACTGCTGTTTTGCTAGAACATGCAGGACCCCTTAAGCTCAAGTGGAAGGAAGTAGGATAGCTGGAGCAGCTCAGTTGAAGTGAAGAAGCCGGTTTTGGTAGGAAAAAACCAAGGCTTCCTGGTTTGCCATTCAGGTGCTTTGGTGGAAGCTCTGCTGTCTAGCTACGCTACTTGGGGCCCTTTAAACTTAAGAAGGGAGCATAAATATACAGATCCTTCACAAAACATTGCCATACTCTTGGTTAGTAATAGTTACAATGACCTAAAGTCTACTAAGACCCACATAACATCAAGAAAGCAGCACTCTGCCTCAGTTATAATGAAATAAACATAATTAACCCTTCTCCTAAAAAAGCAGACCCAATGAATACCCCAGATAGAGAGAACCAGAAGTATGTTGATATGGAGTTGTTTGAACAGCTATAGAACAAGATGCAAACGATTGAAGAAACAATTAAGAAACCAAATACCCTAGAAACAACAGTCCAGAAGAAATATATTAAGGAGGCGCAATTTAAAATATATTGAGGAGGGCATATTCAACAATGATGTCTTAAAGGATGATGCCAGGGAAAAGAGGGAGATTAAAGAATTCACTCCTGAAGAGCAAAACCGGAGTCTAAATAAGGAATACTTCCAAGTACAGGGACAGAATGTCATTATTGCTATGTACCAGTAACTGTTTTATAGCTGGAATTCTCCCTTTTTCCAGATCAGAAGTCGTATTGTGATAATAATTTCTTCTCACTCCCTAAAAAGGACAGTTGAGTAAGAGGCAATATAGTAGTACATTATTCATTCACAAAAGCCATGTAAGCAAATAAACAAACATTATAAAGTACTTCTGGACTACAAGCTAGATGAGTGATTTATCAGAATTCTGAATTGTCATATTTGGGCCATGTGTATTTTAAATATGTGAAGAGGTTATGAACGCATACAATAGGGAACTCCATGCCAAAATCTATTCCTATTTTTATGAGATTGCATTTTCTGTGCTCTCTGAAGTCAGATAGATCATGAGAAAGCATTTAGCTTAAGGGATGTGAGGGGAAATAATATACACTATTAGGATCCTAACACATTTCCTGCCTGTGCTCTCTGTGTTTTCCTTTCCTCTGGCTGCCTGTTAATGCTCTAAGGGATTTTTACTCCATGTGTTCAAGATGACAGAACCTTTGTCAGTCAAAGTCAGTCTAAGTCCTAGAGTGTCTGTGGAAAAGATATTTTTCTTCTCAACAAGGAGAAGTTTCACTTCTGATTGTTACATCAACAACACATACATTCATGCTATAATATCAGGGAGATTTTGTTATTGAAATAGTAGCTACAATATTATATTCTCCAACTGAAGGGTATGAATAATGTTATCTGGGGAAATATTTATATGAGTTAGAGAAATTAAACATAAAGGTGTTTGGGGTCAAACCCGAGTCTTTCTGCCCTGCAGCATCTAGTCTCATGGTATCACACTATTTTTTGACAGTGTAAGATTCATTGAGAAGTGTATGGACTCGAGATGAATCAAGCTTTTTCTTTCTTCAGATAAAAGGCAGATATGCTTTTGTCCCTAATTTAAGTCTCCAGTTTCTTCTATGAACACATGCATACACAGATTTTTTTTTTATTTGACAACTTAAGGGAGTAGACCCGGCTCTGTGTGAAGAAACAGAATCCAAGTGAGTGCTGCAAGCTAATAAAAGACGCCCCTACCCACCCCCATCATTGTTCCACAGAGATTCTTTAAGTCAATGAAAATCTTAAGCCATTTAATCCTGATTTTTTTTTCTGCAAAAAGGCAAGATTAGGTTTTTCTTCTTTGTGTTAAATCTTACCTTGATTAAATTGGCTTTTTTCTTGGTGAATTTCTGAAGCACTGTATTATTAACAAGAAATTATTTTAATAGGGCCCTAGATTTTTAAGGCCCTAGGCAACACAGCCCGGGTCCTTTATGATGAGTAATGCCTAAAATGGTACAAATCACTGCTTTTTAAAGTCATCTTCTGAAGGATTACAATCATTTTCCTTTTATCCCACCCTCCTTTCCTTTCCCTTTGTATGTCCTCAATGTTTTAAAGGCGCACATTAGGGAAGCAGAAACTCTGCTTTTCCTACATGATCACCCTGGCTGGAAGAACGCTTCCTCTTCTCTGGGCAGATCCTGTTGCCTGCACCCAGCTGCTCTTGCAATTGAGAAGCAGCTGTATCCATTTCACTTCCCCACCTGCTCCCTCCACACCCCTCCTTCCCATCCATACATGCAATTGCCATTCCTTTCCAGTCTCCAGCTGGTCTCCCCCTCATCCACAGCCATCCCTTCTACATCTCATTCCCTGTCCCTTCTCTTCATAATTTCTACAGAGAAACTCCATACTGGTGAGAATTCTAAACTCTTGTCCTATCAGAGTTAGTTATTTGTCCTCTTACAAAGCATATGTGTGTGGTGGGCGGTACTTCCCTCTGGCAGGGTTACAGCATGTTGCTGTTTGAAAGGGCCTGTCAGCTTCAGGGCGTTTCTCATGGTCTTGTTCTCCTTTCAGCATACGGGGATTGTCTCAAATCATTCCAAGGTATTCCTTTTTCCTTTCTTTCTTTCTCTCATAGGGTCCCTAGAGCCCATGCAGGTAAACTAAACTGAACTACAACAATTTTATCTTAGCACATAAATATATGGTATTCTAACAAAGGAAAAAAAGATCAGTGTACTGTGTGTCCCCTTTAGACTTCTCGTGCCAGAAACATTATAGAGATGCCAACAAACACAGGGTAAGCAGAACATTTCCATGAAAGTGTTTTGTTTTAATCGTTTAACTGCTCCATGCCAATGAATCACTCCTTGGTGAGGAAGAGGCACCTGCAGTGATGCAGTGAGCCCACGCTGCCCATGATTGGAGGGGGAGTATGTAAAAATGACTGCAGGGGCATCCAACTGTAGCCAGACAACCAGGAAGCTGCCTGGCCAGTGAGGTGCATTGGATGCTTCTATGTAGAAAATCATTGTTTACTTAAAACTTAGGCAACTTGGAATATAGTATAAAGACACTTTGAATTTCTCTTCTTCAGTCCTCATCAGGTAACCTTACATAAAGCAGAGCCAAGAAAGAGCTGCAGAGTATTACTAAATTGTCCAAGCGGTGCCCACTTTCCTATCAAGGCTGAAGTCATCCTTACTGAACACCTACAGAGTGCCAATTCTCTTCCTCCCTTATGTCAAAACAATGAATCCCACAAAGGATTAGTGCAGTTATAAGAGGATCAAGTTATTTAAACTCTCTCTCTCTCTCTCTCTCTCTCTCTCTCTCTCTCTGTGTGTGTGTGTGTCTGTGTGTAGAGAGAGTCACACACATCCAAATTACAGCATTAGAGACACAGCATTTCAAAGAATGACAGTTGGGTAGATAGGTTTGAAGAATAAAGTCTTTCCCATCACTGATACAGATCTGATTCAAATCTGTTTGAAAAGAGTATTTGTTCCTCTTTGCCTCCATACACATGTCTGTTGTAGAATTCATCACTCTGGATTATAGTTACTCATTTACCTTCCTTTCCACAGACAGAATGAATATCTTGAGGACATTTTGAAAAACTTACATGTTTATACACTCAGGGCTCAGCACTGTGTTTGGTGGATAGGAAATAATAAATACTTAGGAATGAAAGAATGTTTGTATTAATGTGGTTCTGTACCACTTGCTTTTGAAATTTAATGAAAAATCACTCTATTTCTGTGAAGAAAAACACAAACTTCAGGTAATTATCCATTTAAGAACATTCTATTTTGAAATTATATAAGTAGAACATCATAAAACAATTTGGAGAACTTGAGATGGGATTAAGAAAGATGATAAAATTCAATTTCATGTCTCTAATTAAATTTTCCATTTTAAAAGTGGCTCCTTGGCAAATAGTCATCAGTTATAGCTACTAGAACCAATGAAATAACATATAGTCTAAATTCTATTTGGCAGTAGAATTTAACATCTTTAGGGCCCTGTGGGGAGATAATAAATTAACTTTCTTCTTGATGCACTAGATAGGACTTAGAGAGCTCCGGTGGCCTAGTCCACAGAGAACTGCATAGTTAATCCAAGTGCAGTGTCTCCCTGGCAATTCAAATCCACCAATGGCTCTGAAGGATAAAGGGAACAGTCTCTTCCTGGTGTGCTTCACAGCCTCAGAAACTCAGTGATGGGGCAGCTAGGAGTTGGTTCCAGCTCAATGATAACAGGAGAGAGAAAGAGAGAAACTTCGCCAAAAGCTTATCAGTTTTTCATCTGACTCGCAGTCCAAGTAAAAAATCTCAGTTCATGGTTTAGAAAAGTCTGAGTAGAATTAAGGAATGTAAATAGTTTAATTCTATCATGAATTTTCTCTTGGAATCTCTTTCCTCCATTCTTTTCAGTTCTTACTCCTCATCACATATTTGAAATATGTAATTCCTGTGGTTTCAAGTCAACAAACATGAGATGAGTATTTATAAGGAATAATTTGAATATGACTCAGTTTGCTTAGCAGCAATAAAGTGATAAAGCCACCTTTCTATCACTAATCTACTTACATTCATTAAAAGTGCCAAGAGTAATAAGTTCCTTTTAGAGCATGGCTCTACATATTTAAAAGGGCTATTATCATTAATTGCCATTTAGCAATTAGATGGAACCATTTCCATTATCATATCCATAGATTTGTGAGTACTTATACTGTAATTTCTGGGTGTTGTAAAGTATTATCAAAGGCTCATACTGAATGCCTTTCAAATTCATGTCCTCCTGTGGGTAGATAGAGTGGTATTTTGGGCCTGCCTTTCTGGGCAATTTTGAGTTAACAATGAAGCAAGTTGTTCTCAGATTCAAACAATAACCCCTTATTGGACTGCCAGATAATGAACTAATGTTCACAGAGAGATTGGCTGATCATATCTCAATTAAGCAGAGTAGTTGAGAGAGTTTCTATGGCTATCTCTGATTGCAACTCCACAGCTCATATGGATTGTACTTCACCTTGGCCAGAAGTCTGCCTGATTATTGAATGGAAACTTAACAAAATCCCTTAAATCACAACAACAATAACTATGCTAACTGTGACCATACCAATTTCTACTAATGCCATCAGAGAGTTTAAGTTTACTTTTCAAACTCAGTATACCCTAAGACGTAGTCTTCTAGCAGCCTTACCTTCTTCCCTTCATCTGAAATACAATCTAACTTATCAGCACCCAGAAAAATCATGCTGAAGGAACACTTGGTGACTTAAGAGTTGGCTGTAAATAAAAAGATAAGCAGTTTGAACATAAGGGCACTCCAAGGAGGAAATACGTGGAAGTCTGCTTTCAAAAAGAGTAGAGCTTTGGAAACTCAATGGGGCACTTGTCCTATAAGGCCTCTTTGAATCAATATTAACTCTATGGCAATGGTTAATTGTATATTGAACTGTGGTGGCACAATTAAAGTTCTTGAATGCTAACTAAAAGTTAGTGGTTTGAACTAACTGCTTTGCAGGACAAAATGTGGAAGTCTGCTTCTATAAAGATTCCCTTGGTAACTATGAGGTAGTGCTTTTCTATCCTAGAATGTCACTATGAGTTGAAATAAAATAACTCACTGGCATTGAATTTGGGTTGCTTTGGGCACCATATTTCACAGAACAGAGGGCCAATGAAAATCTTTAAAGAAGACTGAAAAGCACAAGAACCACAACAATGAACATGATCATGACGATGGGCAGAAGTAAGAAATATTTTCTTCTGTTCATATCATGAGTCAGGGATGACTCAAACTAAACCTACAAGCAAACTGGAGCACAGTACGGAATACTAAACCCTTCAGTTTAACTGGTAACCTTGCCATTCTGTGCTTCAATACAGAGCATCAACATGACAATCAGACAGCCAGAGATGTGTGGGAGTGTTAAATAACATAATATATCTGTAAAGGATAGTTGTTGTTGTTGTTCTTGTGTGCCATCAAGTCACCTGCAATTCTCAGTGACCCTATATACAATAGCTCTGTTGCCTGCCCTTTTCTAAGCCAGTTTCACTGACTCCAATACACCAAACCCCATTTCCCTATTTACTTTATAAATCCTTTTCCTCTGAGGTTTTCCTCTCCAACACTTCCATCAGCCTTCTGAGCATGATGTCCTTCTCCAAGGACTGGTCCCTCCTGGTCACATGCCCAAACGAAGCTTCAAAATTCTAGCCTCCATGAAGAAATTTAGTTTCATCCTCTCCAAGACAGACCGATTTGTTTTCTTGACAGTCCATAGTATGTTCAAGATTCTTCTCCAGCACCACAACTCAAAGGCATTAGTTCTTCTTCTATCCTCCTTAGTCATTATCCAGCTCTCTGATGCACAGCAAGTAATTGTGAGGACCATGGACTGGATCAGGTGCATTTTAGTCTCTAGACTGATATCATTCCTTCTCTTTACTCTTTACTCTTTACCCTGGCAGTGATTTACCAAATGCAATTTGCCTTTTGATTTCCTGCCTGTTGGTGCCCAAAGTGTTGATTATGGAGCTGAGCAAGCTGTAACTGTCAACAACCTAAATCTCTTCTCCATCCATCATACTGCTGCTAATTGTCCCACTGGTGAGAATCTTTGTCTTCTTGATGTCGAGCTTCAATCCATTTTGAAGACTATAGTCCTTGTGAGACCTTCTGCAGCAAGCACTTCAGGTCCTCCTCAGTTTCAAAAAGTAAGGTTGTGTCATCTGCATAATGTAGGCTGTTGACGAGTCTTCCTCCAATCCTGATACTATATTTCTCCTTATAAAGACCAGCCTCCCAAATAATCTGTTCTGCATATAAATTAAAAAGGTGGAGTCAGGATGCATTTCTGACACATTCCTTTCCTGATTTTGAACTATGCAGTTAGTCTTTCCATGCTGTGTTCTGAGGACTGTTCCTAGTCCAAGTACAGAGTAGGGGAAATTGAAGGCCCAAACTCAAAAGGATAAAAAAAAAAAAAAAAAAAAAAAAAGACCAGGCTCACTTAGTCCATGCAGATTGTCAGAACCCTCAAGACCATGATCTCAGTTATTCTTTTGGGCTCGAAGTGAACTCATCCCCATGGCTCAACTTTCACCCAAACAACAGACAGGTCTATAAGATGACCGTCCAGTAATGTCAGGGAGATACTCCCCAGAATAATCAGTCAAAGAAGGTCTCTTTTGTCTGATGTTGTTGATGTCTTGGCTTTTCTCTCCTAAGTTAATTCTGCTTCTCACTTTTCTCTAATGAGAAATTCCATAGAGAGTTGCACTGCTAAACCTCTCTACTGTAGTAATTTAAATCCATCAACAGCTCCATGCGAGAATGAAAGGCAATCTCTTGTCAAGTAATTTATAGCTTCAGAAAGCTCACTGAATAGTCAGTTATGAACCTGGTCAGACTACAAGACAGTGAGTTGAGTTAGTATTATCTTTATTTCTGCCCTTTTGTGTGTTTCCTACGTTTGCATTATTGTTTTCATTTCTTGTTTTATGAAGTTTAATAATTTCATAATGAATTCTCCTTGATTTCCACACCATTTTGAAATTCTGTCACTACTTATTCCCTCTTCTTTGCATTAGAATTGTCCTTATTGATGAACTGATACTTTTGTTTAGTTTGTTATACTTTGTTTATTCCGGAGTCTGGGGCAGTTTCTGAATGATATTTTCTTATATCTTCACTTCAGATTGTTGTCTGTCATTGTTGGCTTTCAGTTCAAGGAAGTTCCTAGTCCTGTAGTATTTCTTGCAGGATTTCTCTAGTTTTGGTTTCTATTTTTTTTTTTTTAAATTAGTCTTAAATGCACCATCATCTGTGATGGACAATTTTGCTGTATACAGAATTCTAGGTCGATAATTCTGTTTTCTTTCAGTCTTACATATGATCTATTATTGCCTTGTTAGGGAGTGCTGGTGGCCTAATTGGTAAGAATCTGCACCAAAGGAACATGGGTCAAATCTGCCAGCAGCTCTCCTGGATAAGAACGAGCAATGTCCTCTTGTATGATTAACTGCCTCTGAAAAACTGCTAGAAGGTCAGCTATGTGTTGGTTCTGACTTTGCAGTACACAACAATAACAAAAATCTTGCCTTCTAGCCCACATAGTTTCTGCTAATAATTTAGAGTTTAGTCTTACTGGTTCTCCTCTGTAGGAAACTCTTTGTTTTCTCAAGCCAATTTCCGTATTTTTCCATTGTTTTAAATTTTGGAAAATATGATTACACTATGTTTTAGTGTTTTTCTTTTGGAAACCATCCTGTTTGGAGTTTTCTCATTTCCTCTATATTTTGTCATTTTTCATAATGTTTAAAAAATTTTCTACCATCAAATCTTCATTTATTTCCTATGTGTTTTTATGGTCAAAGGCGTATCTGAAACAAGCCATGGTCTTTTAAGTTTTTCCCCTGCCTCTGAAAGTTGGACAATGAATAAGGAAGACAGAGACAAATTGATGCCTTTGAGTTGCTGTGTTGGAGAAGAGTACTGAATATCCCATGGACTACCAAAAGAACAAACAACTCTGTCTTGGAAGAAGTACAACCACAGCACTCAGTAGAGGCAAGGATGGTAAAATCTCAGCTCACAGATTTTAGGTGTGTTTCCAGGAAAGATCAGCCCTTGCGAAGAAACATCATGCTGGAAAATGTAGAGGGTCAGTGAAAGAAAAGATAACCTCAATGAGATGGACTGACACAGGTACTACAATAATGGGATTGTACAGGATGAAGATTATGAGAATAATATAGGAGAGGGCCACGTTCCTATCTGCTGGCTAAGGTTGATTTGATAGCACCTAAAACACCTTGCTCTGGAATCCCAAGTACATGCTATTCCTCTTAAGCCTATAATTCTTAGGTTTGCTTTCATTTTTTTCTCTTTCTGAGTGTTCCTCCAACAGATTATTATTGATGGTTTTGACCTCCAATTCAATAATTCTTTGTTCTGTTGCTTCAATTCTGCTTTTCTATTCTTTTAGTGTATTACCTATTATTTCTGAAATTGTAGCCATGATATTTTTAATTTCAAATTGCTCTTTTTGTGTTGCTTCTAATTGCCCATTTATTTTATGTAGTTGGTCTTACATAATTGTTTGGTTGTATGTGTTTGTTGTTTTTTTAATTTTTAAGTCTTCTGTTTTTTTTAATATGTAAAAGTCATTTAATTATAATAATTATTTCTAACTCCTTATCAGGAAGTTCTAATAGCCTTTCTTTCTCTGCAAGAGTTTATGGTCATTGTTTTTGTTCAAACTTATCTATTTTTTTTCAATTGACTTACAGTTTTCTGTTGCCTGCTGGACAATGGTGTTCTTGCTTTTGTCTGGTTTGTTTGTTTTGGTCTTGGTTTTGCTTTGGTTTGGAGCTTTGGGGGTATATCTGATTGAACCATTGGGTATGTTGCATTGCTTGCTAGTCTGGTAATTCTTAATGTTTTACTTCCTGTCATCTGATGGGTGTGATGCAGGATAGTGGTGTTTGCAGGTCTCTGCGTAGAGCACTTAAAGGGAGACTGGACTGGAGTGGCTGCAGTCTTTTGATGACCCAATGGCATAGTATCAGGTCTTTAATCTTGGATAATTTGCCACTCTGTAGGAAGTGTCTGTGTAGCTGGCTATTTGTTGTTGTCTATTTTTAAATAGGAGAAAGAAGCAAAAAACAAACAAAAAATACCAAAACCAGAAAAACCAGGACAAATCTCCCGCCCCCCCCAAAAAAAAATAAAGACAGGGAACTTAAAAAAAAAATAGAGAAACTAAAAATGACAGGACTACAAAATGAAGAAGACTCAGAATAGAAGGGCAAAAGAGAGAGGAAAGTATAAAGAGAGAGAGAGAGAGAAAAGAAAGAAAGAAAGAAAGAAAGAAAGAAAGAAAGAAAGAAAGAAAGAAAGAAAGAAAGAAAGAAAGAAAGAAAGAAAGAAAGAAAGACCAAACACTTGCAAAAAAAAAGGGGGGAAGAAGAGAAGGAAGAAGAAAACAGAAGAAGGGGAAGGGAGCAAAAGCAAAATAGAAAACAAGCAAACAAAAATGCAGCAATGGAAAGTTGAAAAATGAGAGGAGAAAAGGAGACTCTGGGGATGGGGGGATAGACTGAGCACACTGATTGGTGCTCCTGCCATTGCTGTGGAGGCTGGAGACAAGATGTTTGGCCTGACAGAGAGTTTCTGTCAGTCCAGAAAAGGCTGGGGTGCCCAGTCAGGTCAAGTCTCTATGTATCTGAAAGGTGGCTAAGACTGGGTGAGATGTAAGCCGAGCCACAGGTAATACTTCCTCTGGTCTACAGGACACTGAGGACTATATAGTACCCAGCCTGTGACAGTTTCTGCTGGCCCCAGAAGAGTCTTGGATAATAATCTATCTGGCAAGGGACTATGTTTGTGCCCATCTCAGGGTTGAGTGATGTCAATGTACCAATCAGAGATGGCTAGCATGAAGAAATAATCACTGCCAAGTTAAAACCTCTGAGGATGGCACAATCAGAGAAGGGTGTGTTATACTCAGTGCAGAATCTATGAAGTGCCAGACACTAAGTGTCAAATTAAGAGTCCTCTATTAGCCAGTGGCTGAGGGCCAACTCATGCTCAGAAAGACCCTGAATCCCAAATGATTTCATACTCAAGCCTCATAAAGAAGGGGGGAACACCTGCAAACATCTGAGTAATAGTTAGGCTTTGTTCTGGAACATGTTGACCCTACTCTGAAGTGGAAAAGCGACTTAGAGAAGCAGAAAGCATCCAGAGAAGTGCACACACACTCAGCTCCCTACAGAGGCAGGAAACCCTCTGCCTTGTGGTTTCACAGAACACCTTGTTTTGCTCTCTACATTCAACCAAGCAGCATATTGAGCTACACCAAATAACCTTTTCATGGCAAACAAGGCATTTCTGAGAAATGGACTGACTTCTGGTCTAAGATGGAATCAGGCTAACTCCAATACTTCAGGTGCTCTGCTCCAGGGTTTTCACTGTGTATGCTGAGCAAGGGCTCTTTGCTTTAATTTCTTACTTTTGGATAATATGTTTCCAGGTTACAAGTAATGTGATAAAAGTAATTTAAAACCCAACTGACTTAATGGTTTAAAGTAATTTCTCTTTCTAAGTATTTGCTATGGATAAATCATTCATTGTACAAAATTTAAAAAAATAAAGTCACCTCCATTTCAAATATTCTAAAAATGTATCATTATTTTGAATAAAACTATGCAATAAGATAAAATGATGAGCTTGGGTTCTCTATACTTGTGATTTTTTTTTTTTGTGCCAAGATTTCTAGATTTACAACCAAGTTGCAATAATGTTCCTTTTAATCATGTTCATGAGTTAGAGCACACTTAGTTTTTGCTGGTTTGGTTTAATTTTCTAAGGAATCTTGGTATTTCAACTTAACAAAGGACACATGTTCTCCTTATTAAAGTTCTAGGAGATATGTCTAAGTTTGCACAGCTCCCTGCTTTCCTTCTGATCATGGATAAGTCCTCAAAAAAAGTGCCTCTCTTTTCAGACATAATGTCAGTTGCTTTCACCAACATGTTTGCAATTAAAACAAGCAACCTTCTCTTTATCCCATGATTGATTTTCTTCATAAATTATTGTTGACTGTTCTTGCATATCAGAGGTCAAACAAAAAGCAATTGTGCTGCATAGTTAATGGCTTCTGATAACAGAGATCTTTTTCTTCCTTACAGTGAATTCATACTACATCAGTTTACAAAGGTTACTGGTTCAGATCTTAATTGAACATCAGATTTCTATAGCATTGAGTCAAAAGAAATAAAATTTCTTCTTCCTCCCTTTATTTTGTAATGCCAGGCCTTACCAGATAAGTTTATGCAAGCCTTTAATGATGTTATACAATCACAAACTGAAAATGGTTTTATATATTCATGGCTGAGAGTAAATGAATTGATGAACTGACAAGATTTTAAACCCATAACCTTTCTTCCTTTACGTGTGGACAGCAATTGCTCATGAATGACCTAGCCTCTGTTGCCACAGGCTGAAGTAACAGCACACACCTGAATAGAGAAGCTCAATCTGTGAACCATTAAAACGTACAGAATCATCTGGCACTGATAGATGAGTCATTGCATGGCATACATTGTTTTCACAATAGGAACAGCAGATGCTCTTGGGGAATTTGGCAGCACAACTCATGAAGAGAGAAAAAGAACACCATTGATAGGGAAATCAATAATCTTCATGGTTGTTTGTTTATTTGTTTGTTTGTTTTGTTTTCCTAGCTAAAAATACAGAAAACATTTCACCCTTCCCAACTCTACCAAGAAGCCATGTTGATTAGAGAGCAATGATGTACTTCTGAAGAAATGGACACTCAGCGTGTGATCAGCCAACTTTATTAAACTTCCAAGATGCTTGAATTTAGCTCCCAGTGGATGGGAACTGATATTATCTCCAGATCCTAGGACTGGTAGGATTGGTTACCCTCTGTGCTCATGTTTGAAAGTGAATGTTGGTACTGACTTTATATTCTGATGGCATCTTTGTCCTCCAGAGAGCAAAGTGGATTCATTATATTTCCAGAAGGAATTAATTTATAAATATACTTAAAACTAAGCCCCTCTATGAGGTGGATTGATTCAGTGACTGGGATAATTGGGATGGGAGTGTCAGAGACAGTGCGATTGGCAAAGGACAGAGCAGAGTTTAGGGCTGTTGTACATAGGGTCGCTATGAGTCGCAAGCGACTCGACGGCACATAACAACAACAACAAAACTAAGCCAAGGGATAATGGGTAGAAGAAAAGGGACTGACTCTGAATTACCCTTCTTAATTACTGTTGTTAGGTGTCATCTTGTTGGCTCAAGGCCATGAGCAAAAAAAGTCAAACCCTTGGGCATGTTGACAATCTCTGCTGTTTGAAAGCCCACTGTTGCAGTTAGCATATCAACCTATCTCGTTGAAGGCCTTCCACTTCTTTACTGACCTTCTACTTTTCTAAGCATGATGTCTTTCTCCAGGGATTAGCCCCTACTGATAATATATCCATATGTATATGTGACAAAATCTTCCTACCCTTACTTTATATTATCTAAGGAGCCTCTATAATATCACTATATTAATCAGTGTGTTGACAATCTATAGATAAAATAAATAAATAAAACCAGAAAAAAGACACGAAGAATTCACAAATATTTTAGAGGATGGATACTGTAGGATAGAAGAAGTGAGGCAAACATTAAAATTCTGTCAAACAAAAAAGATTACTTAGAAGTCAAAGCTGAGTGATCACTTTCCAGGAGGACACTGACCACATCTTACACCATGACTGCACAGACACAAAGGAGACTGAACTAATCTCCTGCACTTACACCATTCTTAATTCTAAAGCTTCCCATCTCCCTCCTCTCACAACTTCAACTTTAACAAATAGTAATGAAAGAATTTTTTCTCTTACTTTTCAAAGAGAAGAGTGAACTGGGTGGGTGGGGGGGTGGTGGGGAAGGGTAGGCAGGGAGAAAAGTGTAACAATGAATGAATGGAAATCTAAAGTTTCTGTAAACTTTCATTAAAATAATAATAAAAAAGGAAAAAAGACAGTAAAGTCAAAAGAAAATCTGAATTCAATGGCATTTGAGAATCACCAATTTTTTTAAAAAACAAATAAAAGTAGAAATTAAACTTCTCAATTCACATGATCAAAATACTTCCTAATGGTACTTATTGTTGCGTACAGTAGAGTCAGAACCAACCCCCAGGATTTCAGAGGCAGTTAATCGCAAGAAAGAAGATTTCCTTTCTTTTCTTCCACAGTGCAGCTGGTGGCCTTAAACTGTGTGACTTTGGGATTACAACACTGCTTCTTGCCACTAGGTCATCAGAGCTCCCCAAAAGGTACTTAAGTTCTTTATAAAAGAATGGTAAGATTTTATGTAAAGTTAGGCTTTATAAAAGATATTTTTTAATATCTGTTTTGCTGCATCCAAAATCCTGCATAGAAAAATGCCAGAATATTCTCCAAAATAAACTACAGAAATTTCTGAAATGAGTTTTCCTTTTTTCCTAGTAACAATAAAGATTTAAAATTCCCCTCTAGAAATGTTTCATGATATTCTTTCAAATAAAAAAAGGATAAATTTATGACTCTCTCAAATCCAACATGCATATTCTCTCACAAGAAATACTATGTTGGTAAAAGACATTTACCAACTCAGATGGAAACAGTACAAAACGAGCACAGTATTAGCAGGATGGAAAGGCACCCCAACATGCTCTTCTCTAATGTGATAATGTGCATGAGTATGGTTCTGATATACAGACTCAAACACATACCTCTTTGTCTGATCTTAGGAGGGTAACACAAGAGAAGGGAACTTCAAATTAAGGGGGTGGGGGGAATCACTCATGGAGATATCAGGAGATTTGGGTTTTGATTGCATGACTTTCATATGAGTGTGAAACCCCTTATTTTTAGCTCACTTATTATTTGAAGATGTTGTTAGGGGCTGTCAAATTAAGTACAACTCACAAAGACCCTAAGAAGAGCTGACCAGAATCCTGCCCTGTCCTTCACCATCCACATCAGCACTGACACATTAGATCCCACTACTGTCATCACCTCATTCTATATCTCCTTTGGGGTCTTCCTCTCCTTGATGACTCTCCATTTTCCAAAGCATGATGTCATTTTCCAAGAAATAGTCTCACCTGTTGTTGTATTACGATTGGTTCTCTTGTTTTGGTTGAGGCTAAGGTGTGGACTGTTTGCTTGGTTTTTTGTTTGTTTGTTTTGTTTTGTCCACAATTGGGTATGAGCCTTGTATTTAAAAGGTCATTGGTCACCAGTTTGGGGTTGATATGTGGAGTGGTTGGATTCTACAAAGTGGATTCTCTTGTTTTGGTTGAGGCTTGGGTGTGGATTATTTGGTTTTTGTTTTGTCTAAAACTGGTTTTAATTGTATTTGGGATGAACACTCTTCCAGATGGTATAGCAATGGTCTGTCAGTTTACTGTACAGAGGTAACTTGGGGTTGCTGTGATGCTGAACACTGTGACACTGATGTGTCAAATGCCATAATGGTTACCCAGGGTGGACAATGTTAGGTGGTGCTCTCAGATTGGAACAGACTTGAAAGCAGGAGTGCAATACACTTCCTAAACCCCATACCTCTGAGAACTCTATGAACTTAGAGAAACAAAGATAGTTAGACAACAGGGTTCAGGTCTTTTGTTCATAGGGTCACTGTGAGTTGTCTTTGAATCAATGCCACTTAATGACAACAACATTGTCGAAAAATAGAAAAGATAAATCTTTGCAACTTTTGCTTCCAAGGACCACTCTGGCTGCACTTTTTTTTCTACAAAGTATATCTTTGCTCTTTTGGCAATCAACAGGATATACAGTACTGTTCTCAAACACCACAATTCAAAATCACCAATTCTTCTTCTGTCATTCTTTTTTTAAAATTAATTTAAATGAAAATTTACAGACAGAGACTTTGGATTTCCATGCATTCATTGTTGTACTTTTCTCCCTTCCCACCCCTCCCCCCCCAGTTCACTCTTCTCTTTGAAAAGTAAAAGAAAAATTCTTTCATTTTTGTACAATCCCTCCCTCCAAGTCCATTTCACTATGAACCCTTCATTCTGGACTCCTGTCATGACAATAATACCTAATCATATATACCTTTTAAACCATTTTCTCCCTCATCTGTTTCAATGTAGTATACATAATTTATCCCATCTTTCTCAATATCCCCACAACCCTGATGTCAGTCCCGTTTTACAACAGTGGCACTATGCAGTATTTCTTCTTTTGTGACTGAGATATTTCACTCAGCATAATGTCCTCCAGGGTCACCCATTTTGTATAATATTTCTTGAGTTCTTTGTTTTTCAATGAAGCATAGTATTCCACTGTGTGAATATACTACAGCTTCTCTATCCATTTGTTTTTTAATGGGGATTTAGGTTGTTTCCAACTTTTTGCTATTGTGAACAAAGCTGCAATAACATGGGTGTGCTTATATCTGCTTGGGTAGCAGTTATGGTTTCTTTAGGATATATTCCCAGTAGTGAAATTGCTAGGTCAAATGGTATTTCTATTTGCAACTTTTTGAGAAAGCACCATACTGCCTTCCATAGTGGTTGCACCATCTTCTGTCATTCTTATTCATTGTCCAGTTCTCTGATCTATAGCAGGAAATTGAGAAGACCCTGGCCTGAATCAGGCGCCCTTTTGTCTTCAAACTTACATCATTGCTCTTCAGCATTCTGGAGAGGTCCTTGACTGTGGACTTGCACACTTGAGTGTTTCCTGATTTACTGGCTGCTGATATGATAGGTGTTTATTATTGATCAAGGCAAGATTAAATCATTGACAACTTCCATCCTTTCTCTGTCTATCATAATATTGACTGTTAATCCTGCAGTGAGGACCTTTGTTTTCTTGATGTTGAGATGCAGTCCATATCTAAATCCATAGACCTTGATCTTCTGCAGCAAGACAAAAGCATATATAATATCCTCTTCACTTTCAGCAAGTAAAGTTGTCTCACTTGAATAACATAGGTTGTTGATGAGACTTCTCCAACCCTGATGCCACATTCTTCTTCATAGAGTCCAGCTTTGTGAATTATTTGTTTAGCATAAAGATTGAATAGGTATGGAGAAAGGATATGACCCTAATGTATAACCTTCCTCATTTTAAACCATGCAGCCTTCCTTTATTCTGACAATAAACAACTTCTTGGTCTAGGTATAGATTCTGTATGAGCACTAAAAAGCATTCTGGGAGTTTCAGTCTTCTCAATGTTAGCCATAATTTGTTATGACCCAGACAGTCAAATGCCTTTGCATAGTCAATAAAACATAGATAGACATTCTTCTGTTATTCTCTGCTTTCAGCCAGGATCCATCTGACATCAGTAATAATATCTTTGGTGCTATGGCCTCTTCTAAAACCAGCTTGAACATCTTATAGTTACCTTTCAATGTACTGTTTTAGCCATTTTTTAATGATCTTCAACAATTTTGACTGCAGATATTAATGATATTGCTTGATAATTTCTATACTCTGTTAGATGTTTTTTCTTGGGAAAGGGGACAAATATGGGCATCTTCCAGTCGGTCAGCAAGGTAGCTGTTCTCCAAATTTCGTTGCATGAACTGGTGAGTATATCCAAGGCTGCATCTAATTGCTGGAGAAAAAAAAAGTCAATTGGTATTCCACTGATTCCTGAGGTCTTATTTTTTTGCCCATGGCTTCAGTATAACTTGAACCTCATCTTTCGTCACCACTGGACCTTGTTCATGTAGTTCTTCTTGAAATTTTTCAGTGTCAAATAATTATTTTTTGTACAATGACCTATAATTGGACCAGGATGTAATCATCAGAATAGAGCACGGAAACACTGCATGCTTCAAAATTAGTAAGGAAGTGCATCGGTGATGCATCCTGTCTCCATGCATTTTCAATCTATATTCGAGACAGATCATTCAGGAAGCAGGGCTTTATGAAGAGGAATATAGTATCAGGATTGGAGGAAGAGTCATCAACAGCCTATATTACACAGATGACACACCTTGCTTGCTGAAACTGAGGAAGACCTGAAGCACTTGCTGTAGAAAGTCAAAGACTACAGTCTTCAATATGGATTGAAGCTCAACATTAAGAAAACAAAGATTATCACCACTGGGTTAATTGGCAGCACCATGCTAGATAGAGTCGAGATTGAGGTTGTTAATAATTAGAGCTTGCTCGGCTCCACAATCAACACTTATAACATGAGCAGCCAGGAAATAAAAAGGTAAATTGCATTGGGAAAATCTGCTTTTTTTCCATCTTCTGTAATCAGGAGCTTCTCCAGAGTGCTGAAAAGCAACAATATCAGTCTAGAAACTAAGGTGTGCCTGATTCATGCCATGATCTTCATAATTACTTTCTATGTATCAGAGAGCTGGGAAATAACTAAGGATGCCAGAAGAAGAAGAACAGATGCCTTCAAATTGCGGTACTGGTGAAAATCTTGAACATACTATGGGCCACAAAGAAAACAAATAGGTCTGACTCGGAGAGGATGAAACCAAGTTTCTCCTTAGA
>NW_006399870.1:8696715-8704635 GCF_000299155.1 Elephantulus edwardii
TTTTTTGGCTTCTCAATGCTCTAATGTAATTTTTATATTCTCTTCTAATAGCCATTTTGTGTTTTTTTCTTTCACCTTCCTAGTATGACCTTTTGCTCTTTTCATATATGATGTTTTTCGTGTCCTCCCACATGACTTTGACCATTTGTGTTCCATGTCTGAAACTTGTTCTTAAAATGATTCTTATATTCATCTGGGATAGACTCAAGATCATGTTTTGGTTCCTGTGGCCTAGTTTTCATTTTTTGTCAGCTTCAACATGAACTTGCCAATGAGTAATTGGTGGTCTGGTGGTCTGTTCCACAATCAGCACCTGGTCTGGTTTAACTGCAGATACTGGGTTTCTCCAATGATTCTTTACACACATATAATCAATCTAGTATAAATAAGTATGAAAAGATCAGGGAGAACAAGAAACTATACTACTTGCATAGTATCTAAAGAAATAAATGAATCATATTTAAATGCATGAAGTGCATACAATGAGAATAGACTACTCAACTTAGTATAATGAGTTACTTTTTATGAATATCCAAGCTAAATGGGATAGTTATTCAAAAACAAGGGCATGGGATTGGCACTAAAAATTCGCACAATGGAATACTATGCAGCACTAAGGAGTAAAAATTTTGTAAAATACTATATAACATAGGAGAGATAAAGAGTATTTTTATGAGTGAATTAACCCAGCCTCATAAGGACAAATAGAGCATAAGAGACTATTTAAAAAACAGAAGGATAACTAGTAAGAAAAATAGAATGATAACTAGTAAGTAACATCTTACTAGTTGTCCAAAAGAGAAAATTGTAAGGGGGTAGGGAAAAGGGAAGGATGGAAACCAGCCGAGTTTAGTGGAGGGAAGATTAGAGGAGAGGGGATTTAAAGGAATAGAAAGGATTCAATAGGGACTCAAAAGGATGAAGCATTAGTAGACATAGATCAGCAGTAATTAAATATATAAAATACAGTGTATGTGAATGACTGTATGAAATACAATGTAAATGAAAGATTATATAAAATACAATGTACATAAATGAAACACAATTTAAATTAATTACTGTACAAAAACCAGTGAAAATAGAAATAATCCTCATAGTGTTTGTGATATGGTCCAGATTTTTTAAAAATTTTAAAGTGCTACAGACTATCTTCCTTCCCTATGTATTTTTAAATATCTTACAGTTTAGACACTAAAGGTACTAGTATTTAGTAATGATACAGTGTTAAACACATGATAGGCCTCAAGGATACAAAGGAAAACAACTAAATCCAAACAATGAGCAGGTTTGAATAAACGCTTCTAAGACATAAATTCGGCTCAGAGGCATATGGGAAAATGGTCAATGTCATTCTCACTTATTGCCGGTGAGTTGGAACAAACTCAGCTAACTTTCCAGTGGGTGTTTTTAAGAGGCTGTAATCAGACAGGAAAATATAGTCTGTCCTTCCTTCCTTCTTGGAACTTCTCGTGAATTTGAACTGGTCAAGAGACATGCCTTTCAGGTTAGCATCACACTGTCTCTGAACTATGCCACTAGAGCTCCCTCAATGTAATTTCTGAAGTTCAATTCAAGATACATATCACCTACAGAATGCCAGTAGGAGATCAAAAGATGTATTGTGGTGGGAAAGCCTGTAGTCAGGGACCTCTACAAATTATTGAAGAGCAATGATATTAGTTTGAGAACTAAAGTTTGCCTAATTCAGATCATTTCCTTTGCAGTCACTTGCTGCACATCAAAAAGCTGGAAATGAATAAGGACAACAAAAGAATTATTGAACTGTGGTGCTGGAGATGAATGTTGAATATCCCATAGACTGACAAAGAACAAACAGAGATGTCTTGAAGAAGGTGCAGCCAGAGTACTCCTTGGCAGTGAAGATGATAAAGCTTTGTCTCACATACTTTGGGCATGTTACTAGGAGAGGGACATCATACTTGGAAAGGTGGAGAGATGGCAGTTGATTAACATTGACTGCTGCAATGGACTTGAGAGTGTCAGAAATTGTGAGAATGGCACAGTATCTATCAGACAGGGTTCAGGTCTGCTGTTCATAGGGTCACTATGAGTCATATTCAACTTGATGATAGTTAACAACAACCACAAAATCACCTACAAGGGACTTAACCTGAGTTATTAAATAAGATTTGAAAGGTCTCTCTTTTAAAATGTTATAAAAATTATTATTCAGATAAGTAAAACCTTGTCACACATAAACACACACACCCCAACACCCTTCCCCATTAATTCACTCATTCATCTCTTTAGTCTCAGCTTATCTCATTGTTGCTCACTCAAAATCAACTCAAAGCTGACCCTCCAGCTTTTTGGGAAGCTGTAAATTGCACAATGCTAGAATTCTCAGCATTCTCCCTTAGAGAAGTAAACTACCAGAGAGGCACCCCCATTGGATTAAGAACACAACTTTCTATAGCCCAGGCCACCAGAGCTCCCATCTATTTATAAATTTTTTTAAATAGTGTTGAATGCTTTTTGTGTGTGTGTGCTGATTAATCTTCTCAATAACTATGAAGAACAAAATGTGGAAATTATTGAACAATATTATTTATATCTCATGCAAGCAAAATATTGCTGAAGATCATCTAAAAATAGCTAGAGCAGTACATTGACAGAGAAGTGCCAGAACTTCAAGCTGGATTTAGAAGCAGCCGTGATAGCTGGAATATCATTGCTGATGTCATATGGACACCGCTGAAATCAGAGAACACTAGGGGGGGGGGAAGGTCTATTTGTGTTTTATTGATTATGCAAAGGCATTTGAACGTGTGGATCACAACAAACTACGGCTAACATTGACAAGAATGGGACTCCCAGGATACTTAATCATGCACGTACAAAACCTATAACAAGACCAAAGAGATGCTGTACAGAGCAAAGGAAAACTACATGGTTTTAAATCAGGAAAGATGTGCATTAAAGCTGTCTCCATTCCCCATACAATCTGTATGCTGAGCAAATCAACTGAGAAGCTGGATGGACCCTCTTAAGATGGTTGCATCAGGATAGGAGGAAGGCTCATCAACAGTCTGTGTTATGTAGATGAAACAACCTTGCTTGCTGAAAGAGGACTTGCAAAGTTTGCTGTAGAAGATCAAAGACTTCAAAATGGATTGCATTTCAGCATCAAGAAGACAGCAATCCTTACCATTAGAAAGGATAAGCAACATCATCATAGACATAGAAATAATTGAAATTGTAAATTATTTCATCTTACTGAGATTCACAATCAATACTTGTGGTATCGACGACAGTTTGGAAGATCAAGAGACATAGTGCATTTGGACAAGTTAGCGACCAAGAAATCTCAAAATTACTGAAAAGCAATAATGTCAGTTGGAAGACTAAGATTTTTTTTCCTAATTCAGACTACAGTCTTTTCAATCACCTATTATGCAAGAAAGCTAGACAATGAATACGGAGAGCTAAAGAAAAATCGATGCCTTTGGTTTGTGGTGTTGAAGAAGAGTATCGAATATCCTAAGGGCTTCCAAAAGAACAAAGAAGTATGTCTTTGAAAACGTTCAGCCAGAGGGCTCCTTGGAACCAAGGAGGTGAAGTTTCATCTCACTTTTGGCATGTTGCTAGGAGAGGCTGTTCCTTGGAAAGGAACATCATGCTTGGAAAGATGGAGGGTCAGCAAAAGAGGAAGACCTTCAACAAGACAGATAGATTCATACAGTAACTGCAATAATGAGTTCAAGTATGTCAAAGAAGATGAAGATGACACAGGATAGGACAGGGTTCAGAATCTCTTGTTGACAGGCTTTCTGAGTTGTACTTGACTCAATAACACCTAATGACAATAACAATTACTTTTCTAAATGGAGCCCTTGTGTGGTGCATGTGGCTCATGTACATAGCCACTAATAAAAATTCTGTGGTTCCAAAATAAAGATTTGGTAATCATCTTCTGGGGGAAATAATCCTTTAAAAATAGAGAGTACAGTTCTATTTTGCCAAACTCTTGATACTGCTGTAAGTTATAGTCTAAGGCACGACAACTAGATGAATAATTTCCTGAACAGCACAGCATACAAAAAGAGCAAGACACATCGCTGTTGTCCTTGAGACGTTTACTGTAAATGAAGGCACAACATGTGATACTTCACAGAAAGGTAAGTACTATTCTGGAGAAGTACCAATATAACCACAAGAGCCTTCACTTGAATACTGAAGAACTGACTAAATCCACAGCCTGGGGACAGAAAAGCCCACATTTAGAAATCTAGGCTGGGTATTTGACAAAATGTCTGAGTTATTATAGTGGAGTCCCGAGTTAGCTTTCTTCTGCCATCCATTGGAAGGAAAAGATGAACCAACCACTGGAAGGATAGAGGACCCAGTCTTCTTGTTCCTTTCCCTTATGTATAATCAATCTTGCTATCATAATTACAGATGAAAACTGAGGACAAGTGACATTATGGCCAACAGAGTGCTCTTTAGAGAACTCTGGCATCATTATAATTAGAGTCCTTCAAGGGTTCTGAAGAATGAGTCTTTATTTTTACATTTATTTTTAAAAATCACTTAGTTAAATACCTAGTATTTCCTTTCTGCTACAGTTTGACTACTTGTTTACTCATTTGTCTGAATACATTTTGGTGTATTTGCACTATTTGGCACACCAAAGGCATCATCTCTGTAAAGACTAGGCAACCACAGATCTCTTTAGCTCCCTCAGGAGCAAAGGGGACATCATGACTTAGATTTTTGAACCCACAAAGTGAATTCATAATGAAAATTGTGTTATAATTCATAATAGTGTACCAAAAAAATTAAAAATATTCTAATTTAGAAATTAGGAGATTACAATTATTTTTGTTGGGATTTTTTATCCTTAAAAATAATGTTTATTAATAGTTGAACCTGATGCTATGCATGATCATTTAGAAACTAATAAGGGATATACTGATGCTCTTGATTTTAAAGACTGATAACCTAGAATGGAGGAAGTATTAAGGATCCTTTGGTCAAGGGAAGTTTCTAGGGTAAAGCTTCAGAGCCGCGGTAATTCGAGGACATGGTATCTCAAGCTCTGTCTTTCAGGTATGCAGAAAAAAAATCCCAGATCTTCTGGGAAGAACATAGCTACAAGAAATCAAGCAAAGTAGAAGAAAACAGCTGACTAGAGGGCAAAGTCCAATCTTGAAGCAGCATTTTCAAACCCAAGAACAGATCAATGGGACAGAAAGGAGCACTCAGGAAACAAACACAGACATGTAAGATCTTAACATATAAGAATAGCAGCACCACACAGCACTGGAGAAAGGACAAGCTGTTTGGTAGAATATCCTGGGAAAGGAGTTCAAAATGCGAAGTGACAAAAGCTAGATCCTGACCTTTTGGTATATACAAAGGCAAACTTCAGATTAATTATGTAATACAAAAGACACAAATTACTAAGCTAAAAGTCAAAATTATTACTTAATATGCTCTAACAAATGCATACATCATTAGGTGCTGTCTAGTTTACTCCAACTCACCAGGATCTTATGTTCAAAAGATCAAAATTTTGCTGGATCTTGCACTATCTGCACAACCTTTGTTTTGCTTACAAAGAGAACATACTAATTTTCAGCTAGATATTTTAAGTACTTTAAGGATTTTCACTCATGTAATGTCAGTGACTTTAATATACTCATTTTGTAGACAGAAAACTAAAGAACATTTACAGGAATGTGAACTCAAGTGTCTTAGAGTATATGAGCTTACTATACAAATTAATAATAATATCACTGATAAAGGTAATAATAGAAGATAAAATTTAAAAAGTACTTTTAACATCTAAAACTGATGAAGACTTGTCATCTAGAATATTCCAAGAATTGCTGCAAATCTATAACACAAGGAGAGGTAGTGTGATAGAACAACCCAAATGTAAAAGTTAAGAGTAGGCACTACTGACTATGGTGCTTTGAATGTTGCCAACAAAATTGAAATCACCTAAACTCAGTCCAGCCGGCTAATTCTAAATACAAATTTTTCTCATCATAAAAAAAAAAAAATTCTAACACCTGAATTAGACAAAAACCCAATACATTTGAACTGTGGTATGTGCAGGTAATGTAGATGGTTAGTGTTAGGCTCTTGTGCAAAAGTTAGGTTGTCTGAGCCCACCAGTGTTGCCTTGAGGAAAGGCCTTGGAATCTACTTTTGAAACAGCAGTGCCTGAAAGCTAGAGCTCTCCAAGACACAACTTAGGTGGCATCACCTTGAGTCAGAGTCCTCTCCATGGGAACTATTTTTAACTACTAGTGAACAAGTGAGGAGTTGGGGAATCATCCTCTCTACAGTGGAACAAATAGCAGTAAAACAACACGATAGGTTTTAATAAAATAAAACCTGCAAAGCCTCATTACCAGCAACGTCATTCTTAGCTATGAGAAGTTCCACATCCATTTATAAAGAGATATTTGCTTGTTTAGTATAGAGGGCAGTTGGGAAAAGTCTCGAACTATAGGAATGGATTAGTTATTGATACAGATACACAAAATAACATCCCATGGTTTAGAAACATACACACAAACGAGCTTATGGAACACATATCTGTGAGTAACTGTGGTGGCAGGGAAACAGAAGTGGGTATTGTGGAGAGATATATATAAAATCTAATAGGGCCTTTCAGGGATCAATGACTCCTTTTTCAAGAATGGTAATATACTATAAACTGAGGAATGTGATTGATTCAATCTTCTGTATGTATGATGAAAATAAATGGGATTAGAGAAGAGGGTTCAGTAAGAACCTAGGCATAAGACTTGAATTACAAAGTACAGCAAGACAAGTTATGTATTGTATTGTATTGTATTGTATTGCTGAGACCTGGATTCAAGGAGCACCACTATCTAAAAGCTCTAGTAGTGTGGTCTATAACAAGTTGCACGCTAATCCAAAGGCTCAACACATCTCCAACATTTCTAATCCAAGGTGCTGAGATTCTAAAGGCATGTGGTTCAAATCCACAAGAGAAGGATGGGTCCCTACAAGTCAGAACTGACATGGCAGCTTTAAGTCTTAAGATTGAGTTGGAACTCCTTGGTCTGTAGGACCTAGGTTTTAGGAGATAGAAGGGAAACATTTTACAGAAATCAAATAACCCCAGGAATGGTAGGATGACAGATACAGGAGAGAGGTTGGTTAGGCTCAAAACTAAACTCAACCTCCCAGTCATTTAGTGGGTCCCAACTCACAGAGACCCTCCATCAGGTTTTCCAGGTGTAAATCACAATGGAAAGAGACTGCATGTCTTTCTTAGGTAGCGCTGCGCATGGATTCAAACCATAAGAGAGGCATTCAGCCTCTGGGTGAGCAGTGCAGCTATGGAGGACACCAGAAGTCCCTGCTGCCTAGGTCATTTGTGTTATATGCTGTGAGATGTTGTTGTTGTTGTTGTTAGGTGCCATTGAGTTGAGTATGACTCAAGGTAACCCTATGAACAGCCAACGTGAACCCTGACCAGTCCTGTGCCAGCCTCACCATTACTGACACACTCAAGCCCATTGCTGAAGTAACCATGTCTACCCATCTTACTGGGGGTCTTCCTCTCCTTTGCTGACCTACCATCTTTTCAAGCATGATGTCCCATTCTAAGTAATAGCCCCACCTAGCTATATGCCCAAAGCATGAAAGATGAAGCTTTGCCATCTTTACCTCAGAACCGATTAATAGCTGACCATCTAGTGGGTAATCAGAGGTTTGAATCACATGGGAGGAGATTTCTCATCTGTCTCAGAGCAGCTAGTGGGTTTGAACCACCTGCCTTTGGGCTGTAGCAGAACCCTTACCCTGTTATTTAGGATGTTGTTGTTTTTGTTATGTGCCGTCGAGTCGTTTGCGACTCATAGCGACCCTATGCACAACAACCCTAAACCCTGCTCTATCTTGCGCCAACCGCAC
>NW_006399870.1:8706345-8710208 GCF_000299155.1 Elephantulus edwardii
GCAATCTTCAGAGTCTCTTCTGACATCCATTTTGGTCTTTTCTTCCTCTTCTGTCTTTGTAATGACCGTTTGCACTCTTCCTGGATGATAGTCTTACTAAAAGAATGAGAACTGAGGCTATCAAACTGTGAGATCCATTTGGAGATCTATTCTCACTCTATTCCCTGAGAAAAGAAGCAAGAAGGTGAAAGATGCCACCACAGACACAAAGCGAGCTCTACTTGCTAAGGTAGAACAGGGACATGGACAGGAAACACACAATTAAATCCTCTGATGGACACAAGCTGCATAAGTCAGCACAAGGTAACTCCAGTTGTGATGAATAATGTTTAGACTCAACTTTGTTCATCTAGATGGTGTGGATTTGTTTACTATAGGTGGAGTTTCTACTTGCATTATTTCCACTTCCTTTATATCTTTGGCTACTGGTGCTGTGGTCTGTAAGGAAATGTGCTGCTAACCCAAAGGCAGTTCGAATCCACTACCAGCTTAATGGAGAAAAACAGGAAGTGTCCTCTCATGGGATTTCCAGTCTGGAAAAACCAGTGGAGGATTAGCAACAAGTCATTTCAGACTCATCAACAATAAGTTTGGGTTTACAGGATTTATCATCTTAAAGAAATATCACATTTATATTGAAAACCATTTCTGTTGAGTCAGTCTCTACCCATAATGACCATATAGGACAGAGCGGAATGGTCACACAGTATTTCCAAAGCTGTAAGTATTTATGGACGTCACCTGCCCTGGAGTGGCTGGTGGGTTCAAGTGGCTGATCTCTCAGCAGCCAAATGCTTGACCAGTAGATTGTCTGGGCTCCTCTCTGTCTTTAAACTATGATGAGAACATAAAAAGGAGAAAGGTTGCCTGGGGTTAGAGAAAAATTTCAGCCTAGGGAACAGGCTATAATTTTCAAAATGTGGGAATTGTCCACTTCATGTAGGACTCAAAATTAGATGCAACTGATGAGCTTTCCAAAGTGAGACATGCTCAGTGTCTAAAATACTTCTAAAATGTCCCTGTCATCCCACCCAAATCATGAAACTCTGACATTCAGGATGTGGTAAGAAAGTGGAGTACTCGGCCTCCCTCTCTCCACTCAGCCGCCAAAGGCAAAAGATTAAAGGCGGTACCAACGACTTAGTGCATGTGGAGTTGTGTGGCTAATCTACACAAAGGTTTTGAGCTGTATTGAACTCTAGGAGTTCAAATCCACCAGCTTCTCCCTGGAATCTCCTCCAGTGTGATTTACTGCTTTGAAAACCCACTGGAACATCTGTAATGTCATGGGTCCATCTCTACGACAGTGAGTTTAATTTATGCTCTCCAGTGTTGGTTTAGAATGATTACACACAAAACTGAGTGAGGACACATGACTCTTATAAAAGGGCACTGCACGCATTGAGTGGATTTGTGGCCATAAAGAAACCACCCCTGAACGACCTGGAGAATGCAAGCTGCTTCCTGCCACCACCTTCACACAGAAGACCCAACCTTTCCTGGGTAACACAAACACCTGAGTAAACTTTCTGTACTTCTGACAAAATAACCCAACAAAGACTGACTTATGTTCTGCTCTTCCTTAAGCAATCTACTACCCAGACTGGAAAGAGAATTAGCCTCTTCGGTTTTTCATCTTGAATTGCATGTTAATTGATTGTTAAAAGCCCAGCTGCTATATTGTACTTGCCCTGTAATTAACTGTGCTTGATTACAGATGTTTCAGGTACAGAGGTGGTGTCCCCTTGCCAGCTGACAAATGAATCCATCAGGTAGGTCTTACACACCATAGATCTTCAGCAGACACAAAATGCAGCAAGAGAAACAGTCTGTGGGGAGATAGCTGAAATAACCCTTAGGAAAATGAGGGGGTGCAAGGCCATTTGTATTCAGTCCCTTAAAAGCCTTATTTAAAATGCCTTTTGGGGAGAATGCAAGTGATTTACAAAACTGAAAAAGTAATTGTTACCCCATGTGGCCTGTTAGAGATAAAATATCCCAGCAATAACCCTACAGGAAAAAACAAAACCAAAACACAACAAAAAAGCCAACATCCAAAAACAAAACAATAAAACAACCCAACCACACTAGTATATTCTTACTGCCACACATATGGGCCAGTGTAGGGAGACACAGGGGCAGAGCTGCTAAATAAAAAAGACACAAATCCGGAGCATGCTGGGAAGCATCACCCAGCTCTCACCACAGGGAAGGGACACGGAAATTGCACACTCCAGATCCTGTGAGCCCAGATTTGCTGGGCCCACCTGTACACCAGCAGTAGCTTGATACTCTTGTTTATGAATATTTTCAAGAAACATTTGTCAGCCCTAACTCTGGAGAGTCACGATGATATGTAATGGACTGGAGATGCTCTAGACATGAGGGTCCATCCTCAGTAGCATGCTCTTGCTCCCGTGAGAGACCATGGCATGTGAAAAAGCAAACTTAACTTGAAAATGGCTTTGTTTCTTGGTCCCATTTTTTTATGAAATGAGCAAGTCACTTAATCTTATGCCTCAGTTTCCTTATTACCAGTAAAGTGGGAGGAAAATAATATTTATTTATTTCATAGAATTGTGATAATTCATTGTGATAAAGTATCTAAGGTGATTTATAAATGCAAAACATTTTATTAGTATAATACCATTCTGTGTGTATTACACACATGAAAAGGAACTTTCTATATACTGTGTTTAATCTATTTATATATAAGATGGTATAATTGTAATTATTTAGAAAGCTAGTGACAAGAAGGGGATGATAACATTCCCATATTTTTACCAGAATGTATTTAGATCAATCTGACTCATAAATTCTCTCCTAGATTTGGACTATGCTAGGCAATTGATGAAGAGAGTAAGAGATAGCTCACAAAGAAACAGATTTTTTGAACCAATGGAAACCTCTGTTTTCCTTCCTTACTGATACCATCAACATACCAGAAAGCAGCACACTGTAAACCACAGCCATCTGTCAAATTGTGGGGGGAAAATACACAAGAAAACACCTATACACACATTTGAGGCTTATATTATGTTTTCTATTGATCTGGTGATTTCTGTTTTAAAATGAGCCAAAGAATAAGTTCTTCCTGTCCGTGTCATTTATCTTTCCCCATTCTGTCTTCTCTGTGCCCACTGTCCTCACTCTGTGTTTAAAGGCTCACTGAGGAGGCTGCCTGCAGCGTCTCACCTGGACATCCTTCACATGACCACCACACTGGCATTTTTACAAACCAGGAAAACAACAGTACTGGGAAAATAAGTCTCATCAAGATTACACTGTTCTCATCCTCCAAAACTATCAACAGGTCCCTGTCAATCAAAAACTGATGTTCCAAACCTGGAGCACAGCTGTCAATACCATCTCAGATTGTCAGGCTTCTCTTTTCTAATTTCATAGATGTAAATGCCACCTGTATGGGTATTGACACTGCAGAGTAAATTTCTGTCTAGACATCTCCCTGAAGTTCTAGGCTACTTACTCATCTGTCTAACTGACATCTCTACTGGGAAGCGTAATAGTCAGCTCACCTTGAGAGGCACTAAATATCCCCTCATCTTCTACACAAATATTCTCTTTTGCTCACTACATTTCCCTTTGTGGATACTGGCAACTTGAGCCAACAACCTTGAAGCTAACCTTGATTCTATTTCATTTTTCTGTTTCTCAGTAGCCAGAAAATCAAAAAACGTATTGCGATGGGAAAGTCTGTGGTTAGGGACCTCTCCAAAATACTCAAGAACAACAGTGTCTCTCTGGAGATTAAGGTCCGCCTGATACAGGCCATGGTTTTTGCAATCACTTGTTATGCATCAGAGAGTTGGACAATGACTAGGGAGGATAGAAGGAGAATTGAC
>NW_006399870.1:8710509-8711043 GCF_000299155.1 Elephantulus edwardii
CCAGGATTTTGTTTGCTGGCTAGGTAGAGAGCATAGACATGGGAATGCTTAGCTCCCCGTGTTGCCAAAAAAGTGAAAGAGGAGCCTACATATTGAGACACTATCTTTAGAGCAACATCACTGGATAGTCTTGCGGCAAGAAGCTGTGCTGCAATCTCAAAGGCACATGGTTTGAATCTACCAGCTGCTCCACAAAAGAAGGATGGGCAACATTCTCCAGTGCCATTAACTGCCTATGAAAACCTGCCAGAGAATCAGCTATGGGTGGGTTACAACTCGACAGTGCACACACATACAACAACAACAATCTCTAAAATACACATAAAACTTTCAAAACTCAGTAACAAAAAGACAAGCAATCCAGTTAAGGACATCAATAGACACTTCAATGAAAAAGACATTAAAGGAACCAAGAAACAAATTAACAGGTTCTTAAGATCATTAACCATTCTCTCCTCTCTCCTCACTCTTTGTTCCTCTCTCCCCCCTCTTCTCTTCTCTTCTCTTCTCTTCTCTTCTCTTCTCTTCTCTTCT
>NW_006399870.1:8711143-8715279 GCF_000299155.1 Elephantulus edwardii
GGTTTAGAGCTGTTGTACATAGGGTCGCTATGAGTCGCAAATGACTCGACAGAACATAACAACAACAACAACAACTCAATTACTAGCTTTTGGTTTGATGCTCGTTCAGTGAGCACATTAACTGAATCCACTGGTGTCACTATTATCTGTTGCTTGGCCAAGTGTGGCTGCTTCCTAGCTGGTCCTCCTACTTGCTGTAACGCCCTCACTAGAGTCTGTTCTCAAGAAATATATCACAGTATTCTTTTTAAAACACAATAGCAGAATCCAGATGATACATTAGACAGATATATTTATCTACAACAAAGACTATAAACAAAGCAAAATTGATATTAACAATGATATAAAGGGGAGGTTGAAAAATTGGCATTGGAAAGAGATAGTAAAATCAGTACAAATGAAGAGAATCTCAGTCTACAACCAAAAGACTCAGCACAATCTGATCATTTTGAGATAACTAAGCACACTATCTTCACTCAAAAAAAACATTGATAGGCAACTTCATGGAAAACAGGAGGAGGCAGACATACTGGGTAAAAGAACGGGAAAATGAATTAAACAAGTTATTTCCTGACTCCAAACTAGCCATCAAAGGATATGGGGTGGAGGAGGAGGCTTTGAAACTAGGGAAACGTAGGGAAAGGAGTCTCACTACAAAAAAGTGGTAAGATACGGAATGAACTTCTGCAGGTGGGCAAGAGCTCCAGAACTGCTGGCTAATGCAGAGGGAGTGGCCTAGAAGTTAGTAAAGTAATATCTATTAGTAAGAGTGTACTTTATGTTATCAATACGGGAATTCACTTGAGCTGGAGTCTGGATAGTCAAACTCCACCAAAACAAAACTCACTGAGATCAGAGTGTATGCCAACTTACAGCCACCATACAGGACAGAATAGAATGTCAAAGAGTTTTGCAGGGTGTAAGTCTTTATGGAAGCAGACTGCCATACGTCTCCCATGGAGCAGATGATGGGTTCAAACTTCCAATCTTTTGGTTACCAACCGGGCATGTTAACTATTGTGCCACCTTGACTCTCTTTAATAGTGGAAAATACATGCAAGCAAAATATTGCAGATTATAAAAGAAAGAAGAAAGAAAGAAAGAAAGAAAGAAAGAAAGAAAGAAAGAAAGAAAGAAAGAAAGAAAGAAAGAAAGAAAGAAAGAAAGAAAGAAGGAAGGAAGGAAGGAAGGAAGGAAGGAAGGAAGGAAGGAAGGAAGGAAGGAAGGAAGATAGATCAGCTGAATTAGTGCATTGGCAGAGAAATACCAGAAGTTCAAGCTGGGTTTAGAATAGGCCATAGCACCAGGGACATCATTGCTGATGCAGATGGATCCTACCTGAAAACAGAGAATAACAGAAGACTGGCTATCTATGTCTTACTGACTATGCAAAGGCATTTGACTTTATGAATCACAACAAAATATGGCTAACATTGAGAAGAACAGTAATCTCCATCTAGACCAAGAAGCTGTTGTTCGAATGGAACAAGAGAACACTGTATAGTTTAAAATCAGGAAGGATGTGTGTCAGGGATATATCCTTTCTCCATACCTATTCAATCTGTATGCTGAGCAAATGATTCTTGAAGTCAGACTCTATGAAAAAGAATGTGGCATCAGGATCAGAAGAAGACTCATTAACAACCTGAGTTATTGCAGATGATATAATCTTGCTTGCTGAAAGGGAAGATGACCTAAAGCCCTTGTTGTCGTAGATCAACACCTGCACCTCAACATCAAGTAACAAAGGTCCCCGCAAGTGGGCCAATGGGCAAAATCATGATAGATGGACGAAGGATTGAAACAGTCAATGATTTTGTCTTATTTGAATTGACAATTAACACTCTTAGTACTAGCAGTCAAGACATTAGAACACATATTGCTTTGGGAAAGACTGCTGTCAGGGATTTCTCCAAAATATAGCAATGATGTCAGTCTGAAGACCAAGGTGCAAATGATTCAAGCCATAGGATTTTTCATTACTTGCTATACATCTAACATCAGGAAAACAAATAAGGATGACATAAGAATGGATGTCTTTAAGTTGTGTTAGAGAAGAGTATTGACTATGTCATAGTCTGCTAAAACAAGGAGCAGGTAAATCTTGGAAAAGGATCAGCCAGAATGTCCCTTGAAGGAAAGGATAGCAAAGCTTCATCCCTCATACTTTGGACATGTTGCTAGGAGGAACTACATTTTGGAAAGGGACTAGCCTGTTTAAAGGGTGGAAATTCAGGGAAAGAGACAAAGAACTCTGATGAGATAGATTCTCACAGTAACTGAAGCAAAGGGCTCAAGTGTATCAGAGATGATAAGTATGCCCCAGGATAGGTCAAGTTTCAGATCTGTTGTTCATAAGACTGTTATGAGTCCTATTCAACTCAATGGCACCCAACAGCAACAACAACAACAATCATAAGCCCCCTCTTGCCCCCCTTGCCAAGCCTCCAGTTAATCGCCTTTCCCTCCCATTTAAGCAGCCTTCCTTCCCATGACTTCCAGGGTGAGATGCCTTTAACAACCCTCCTACAACTCTTTTTCCTGAGCTGTGAGGAGCCCCAGAGTTGTACTCATTGCACACCTTGATTTGTCCGTGTAAGAAGGTATATCAGAGGCATTTCTCTCCCCAAATCCAACTCTACCTAGTACCCCACATGGCCTGTCCAGAGAGACATACCAGAGGCACTCCTCACAAACTTGCCCCACTTTGCCCAAGCCCTCTATAAACCTAGTCAAACCATAAGGTGAGATGTCCCTAGCAACCTGTGTCCTAGCCCCCTGCATCCTTTATAGGCTTTTTCTATTTCTTTTAGCATCTGAGCACAAAAGGACACCACCAGGCCCTCCTCCCTATGTTCCTGCATCACTGGGATACCACTCCAAATCAAACAAAAGGCTTACTCTAGCCACTAAACTTGTACTGCCCACCTGGATCTGTGAAGATTACCCAAACTGCTTTCAGGAAAAAAATAACAGCGCATGACAATGTGGAAGTACTTCATGGCCCCATAAAACTGTGAGTGCCACAACAGAGAAAAATTCTGTTTGATCCATCCATGCAGTCCTACAAAGGAAGAGTCCCATGCCCAATGACTGAGGATCCCTGTGTGTATGCAACCCTCATGCCCAACATGGGAAAAATTACAATCGCTTAATAAGATATACGATAGTTATACTGCTGTTGTGGTTGGTGTGTGCCACCAAACTGGTGACTGACCCATGGTTAACCCTCCAATGAGTTTTCAGAAGTAACAGATTACACAGAGCAGATCCTTCAGACCCTAGAAAAGGATCTCATTTTCCTTAATCAGCCAAGATGCCTTGTGACACTTTGGTCCTCTTTTGCAAAGTGTTTCTTCTACTAAACTGTTTTAGCTTGCATAAGAAAAAAACCCCAAAAAATCAACAACATACCAGTTCTAGATTGTCAAACCAAACTACAAATATACAATAAAAGAAAATAGATAAATATAGGATTCTAAAAATGAAATACTGATAAATGGCAATTAATGTCCATTTGTTATTATATGCCATCAAGTTGTCTGTGACTTATAGTGACTATTTATGTACAACAGCCCTAAACCCTGCTCTATCCCTTGCCAAGCCTATTGTCTCAAACACACCTATCCCCATTACCCCAGTGACTGAATCAATCCATCTCATCGAGGGACTTCCTCTCCTGTGCTGTCCCTCCATCCCCCTCAAGCATGACGTCCCTCTCCAAAGAATGAGCCTGCCTTGCAACATGTCCAAAGTATGTCAGACAAAGCTTCAGAATCTTTGCCTCCAAGGAATAGTCTGGCTTCACCCTCTCTAGGATGAAATTGTTTGTTCTCTTACCAGTCCATGGTATATTTAATACTATTCTCCAGCACCACAGCTCTAAAACATCAACTTCCTTCTATCAACCTAGTCATTGTCTAGCTCTCTAATGCATAGCAAGTATTTGCAAAGACCATGGCCTGTATCAGGCACACCTTAGTCTCCAGACTGACAACATTGCTCTTGAGTACTTTGTCGAGGTCTCTGACAGCAGACTTTCCCAATGCAATTCATCTTTTTTAAAAAAATTAATTTTAATGAAAGTTTACAGAGACTTAACATTTCCAGTCATTCATTGTTGAAATTCATCTTTT
>NW_006399870.1:8720709-8726678 GCF_000299155.1 Elephantulus edwardii
CCTCCTCCTCCTCGTCTACCTCCTTTTTCTTCTTCTTCTTTATCTCTCTTCTCTCTCTCTCATTGCCATATAGAGTCTGGTCCAGCTCAGCTGACCTTACAGCTGGTTTCTGAGTAAACACATAAACAATGCCTATCTTTCTCCAATGGAGCCTCTGATGAGATCAAATAGTCAAAGAGCTATGGCCTTTGTGTTAGCTGCTAAGTCCCCAGGGCCTGTGCCACCTGAGCACCGTCTTTAGGTATTTTCTTAAATAGTTGAATATTCTTTTTTTGTATGTTGCTATTGTGTACCACTGAGTTGGAACTGGCCCATAGCTGGCTCACCAGCAGGTTTTCAGAGACAGTAAATCATTTAAGAGGAAATCATTCAGAGTTCTCCTGCAGAGCAGTTGGTGGATTCAAACCATGTACCTTTGTGTTGGCAGCACAATTCCTTACCACTAAGTCACTTTATATATTCCTTCTGTCTTCTTTGATACTGTCAGCATCATTCAATATCATAAATTTTCATAGAATTTTCAGTATTGCAGCTTGAAGCTTTAATTTGTTCTTTGTTTTCTTATAGCTTGAGAAATGCCAAGAGTGTTCTTCCCTTTGGTTTTCTAACTCCAGGTTTGAAAATTTTGTCACAACATTTTGTTTTCTCAAGCTACCCTTTGAAACCTGATATTCAGCTCTTTTAAGTCAGTATTCTTCCCTTTGTTTTGATTTCTCTGCACAGCAGCAATCAAGAAATCAAAAGATGTGTTGCATTATGGAAAGTGGTTGCCAAATGTCTGAAGGGCCGAGATGTCACTTAAAAGACTAAAGTGCACCAGACTCAATTGGTATTTTCAATTGCTTCCTATGCATATAAAAACTGGGCAATGGGTAAGAAACACCAAAGGGGAACCAATGTATCGTCAATGAGTATTGAATATACCATGGACTGCCAAAAGAACAAACAAATCTTGTCTTGAAGAAAGGTCAACCAGTGTACTCTTTGGAGGCATGGATGGTAAATCTTCATGTCTTTTACTTAGGACATGTTTACTAGAGAGAACCAATCCTTGGAAAGAGACATCATATGAGGAAAGGTAGAGAGTCAGTACAAGAAAGAATCCTCGCCTCCAAGGAGCAGTTTGGTTTCACCCTCTCCAGGATGGACCCATTTGTTCTCTTAGTAGTCCATAGTATATTCAATACTCTTCTCCAGCACCACAACTCTTCTTCTATCATTCTGAGTCATTGTCCAGCTCTCTGATGCACAGCCATTGTCCAGCTCTCTGATGCACAGTAAATAATTAAAAAGACCATGGCCTGGATCAGGTGCATCTTAGTCTCTACACTGACATCATTGGTCTTCAGTACTCTCTCTGGAGGGAGACCTCCCTGAAAGTAGATTTTCCAGTGCAATTTGTCTTTGAATTTCCTGGTTGCTGGTACCAAGAAGGTTGAATATGGAGCCACACAGCCTGAAGCCATTAACAATCTCAATCTCTTCCCTTTTTATCATTATGCTGCCCATTAGCCCAGTGGTGAGAATCTTTGTTTTCTTGATTGAGCTTCAATCCATATAGTCCATCATATAATATATTTTTTCACTAAAATCACATCACATTTTACGCTTTGGTTTCTGTGTGGCAGTTTGAAATGAAGTTGTAGAGAACACACAAGTTTAGAAAGTCTAAGAAACTGAAATCAAATTCTATTTTCATCATTTATTAATGGGCATACTCAACCTCTTCGAGCTTCATTTCATCACCATTATAATGCAGATAATAATTCCTACCTTAAAGCATTATTTGATAATTAAATTAACTAATGCACAGATGTCCATTTAGCATATAATTGTCACTCAAGCATTAAATTTCTCCTCCTTGCATCTTAATATCCAGCAATTACCTCAGTCTTTAATTTCATCCTTACTTTACTCTGCCTCACTCTCAATGTTTTAAGTTGCCTATTTATTCTCATAGGGGAACTCTGTTGGCATAGTCCATAGGAAGCTGTGCTATTTACTAAACAAAGGCTGTGTAGTTCTAGTGGTTCAAGTACACAAGTTGCTCCAAGTTCTCCCTTGGAGACGAACATCCTCCTCCCATTGTGATCTGCAGCCTCTGAAATCTGAGGGAGGGTCACTGTGAGTCTAAATCAAGCTGATGAAAATAGGTGTGAGTTGTGTTATTACTTATAAGATGAAGCCAAGTTCCTGAATACATATTCACAGTATCACATAATAGCTTTGCATACTACTGGTGTTAAAGTCATGGGAATTAAGAATGAACCTCCTTCCTTTCCAGGGTGCCCTCCATCTGTCCCCTCTGTTTCTGGTTATTACTCTCGCAAGCTCTTTCCTCTTTGTAAAACTCTTTTCTATCCCTTCAATAAGTTTTTCTTCTCATCCTTTTTAAAAATTCTCTTACTCTCTTACACTCCAAATGTGCTCCCACCCATCCCTCACATACCTCCTTCTTCTTATTGCCTAGGTTAAAACAATATCTCCCCTCCCCTCCCTCACAATCATCACTCTCTGTCAGGCGTCTGTCTGTTCTCACAGTCCAGCCAGGAGAAATTTTATGGATCTCTCTGTAAGCCTGAATGACTCTGAAGGCTAAGGTCAACAAGACTAAAGCACCCTGCGAACCACAAAACCTAAACTCTACTTCAGTCTGGATGGACAGCTATTATTCAGAACTGTCACATCACATGGCACTCAATCTCTGACACACTGAGCAGGAAAGCAAGAGGTGATAATATGGAAGGTCAGAGAGGGGGAAGACCATATAACTCAGCCAGTGCTTACAAGTCGAAGAGCCACACCAATTGTCCCATGTGAGGGAGGCTACTCATTTACTCATTCACTGCCATCAAATCGATTCCAATCTATGCCAACCTTCCATTGGGTTTTCAAGGCTGTAAATCTTAAGTTGAAGAAATTACCCACAACTACCAGGGACCCATGGTTAGCAGCACAGTACACCTTAGACTACAGCTCCAAAGCTCCTTATGATAGGAGTTGTTATGTGCTGCAGAATCAGAATCAATTTATAGCTGACCCTCCAGTGAGTTCTGAAGAAGTTATACATACATTTGTGGGAGGAGACCCGCTTATCTCTCTCTGGATAAATGGCTGGTCATTTGAACAGCCTGTCTTTGGGTAAACAGCACAACTCCTTACCTACAAGACCACCAGAGCTAATGATTGCACTGGCCAAACACTGGGAGGAGGTAGGTAGCACCTAATGGAGCCCCAAGATGCAGAAAGGCCACCACAAGAACTATTAACACTCAAAGCCTTCCAGGCTTTGAAACTTACTGTTCTTTCTTAGAAACTCACATAACCTTGGTTTTAATGTCCTTACTTGTTAAACACCAGGCACCTGGCAACTTTCAGTCTCACATAAGTCAGAATAAACTCATACACTATTTTTGGGTTTTTTTTTTTCTCATTTCCATAATGCCGCCTGTCCAGCTCCAACTTATTTTGCTGATCTGCCATTTTAGAGGCCACTGAGAATAAAAATATGGAGACTTTTAGTTTACAAAAATACAGTTAAAGGAAAGAATTGTGAATTAGATAGAAATCTAGAGAAATATCACAAACCTTAGGTTAGGCTCATGGGAATGATGCCACTTTAGTGAGCCCTTGACTTTGGCCACGTGCTTCTTTGACATCATTCCCATGAGCCTCAGTACTCTCTGCTCCAGGCCTTTGCACCCAGTCATCCAATCAGAAAATCCTCTCCGACTTACAAGTGTATAATGCCACTCTTCCTTCAGGAATGTTGGTTGTCACTGACTTTAGTGGAGTCTTTAAAGCTAGCTTAGATACTCTTCTACATGACTCCAGTTCCTCTTGGTTTATAAAATGACACTATTCATGACACTGGGTGGCAAATTCATCAGAAGCACTAGAAGACATAATGGTTAAAAGCACAAATCTAAGAGCTGCATGTGCTTGAGGCTAACTCTCTTCCTCAGTTCCTAAGTGTAAATGGGGATGACAATAATTGTGCTTAGTTCCAAGGCTTATGGTACTAACCAGACAAGTCAAAACTCAAACTCAAACAGACACCCCATCACATTTCTGAAGCTGGAAATTGCAACTGGAGGAGGTGGATTCAAACTGCAGGAGGTGGTTGGCCTTGGTGTTAGCAACACAACTCACTAAAGGCTATACTGTGAACAACAAGCCACTGATGTTGCTGTTTCTAGATGCCACTGAGTAGAGTATGACCTGTAGCAACCCTATGAACAAAAGATCTGAACCCTGTTTTATCCTGTGCCATCCTCACACTCCCTGACATAGTCAAGCCAATTGCGGCCTCATACATGCTGGAGTCATACAGTCCTCTATTTCCAATGTCTCATATCTACTGCTGGCATCCATGAAACTGTGGCAGGTTCCCTTGTTAGCATGAAGGCAGGATGAACCTCAGACCTTGCAGTTCTTGACAAGTACTGGTGATGAAAACAATATACTGTCAACTTTATGGTAAAAACCTCTCTGGGATACTGCAGTCAAGGTTATCTTTGTAGTGGTAGTAGTGGGTATAGCTGTTAAAGAGTATTTAGAGGCTAAGTGATAAGGATTGAAATAAACTCCATCCCATAAGGATTTGTTTGTTGCTTCCACTATAAGTGACATGAGAAAGGGACGCTCTCTCCATTGTGGATCAGTAAACCTCACAGCCTAGCTGAAGTTAGCTGTATTTGCTAAGTCCAGGCATTCCCAGAGCAGAAATAAATAGTAATTGGTAATAAGGTCACAGAGCTCTGAGAGAAATGAAAATACTAAGAATGTGTGGGTTGACTCAGATTAGCCCAAGTCATCTGAAATGGGAAGTAAGCATGTTTTATTTGTTGGGAGCTGCTGTCCACTTGCACAACCTTGACCCTCCCCAAACTCTTTACAGGTGCTCCTAAAGTTAAACAGAAACCCCAGTATAAGTAACAGAAGGCCATATACTCATCCAAGGGAAACTTGAAGAGGGGAACAACTCAGAATATTGTAGATCTGTGAAACACCCTCCATCCCCATGTCATTGTCCCACTTAGCATCATGGCAGAGGGTCACACAGATTCAGTTAATAGGATTTAGGCAGGATTCACTGTGAAGAAGGAAAGCTGATTTGATCATGTGGACTAATTTACTGTACTGTTGTTGATTTATATCAGTGGCAGGTGCTGTTGTTTTATTCATACATTTCCCATCTTCTAAGTGCCTGAGGGCATCCTCCAGATTGATGCTGTTTTTGTTAGGTGCCCTCAAATCCAGTATGACTCATAGTGATGCTATGAACAACAGATCTTAACTTGGATTAAGAAAAGCGAAAATCAACCTTCTCTTCCCAGAAAGATTTCCAGTCTTGGAAACTGAGCTTTCCAGCCTAGGAAATCTGAGTGACAGAAGCAACTTGGCAGCAATGGGTTTGAATTTGGCACAGATATAAGTGCTAGCCAGACAAATTCCCTGTCATTGGATGGAGCAAGGTTTGCACTCTAGTGTCTCTGATGTCCAAAATTCTCAATGGCCTGTTTGTTTGAAAGTCTCAATGACCCCAACAAAGATGTGGTATACCTATCACAACTCAGGCAGCAAGTGGGCTGATAAAGGTCTACAAAATTCAAGGGTCTTCTTGTCAAGTACTTTCTTCAATGATGTGGACAGAAAGACAATGATCAATTTGCGGTTGTTGTTGTTATGTGCCATCGAGTCATTTGCGACTCATAGCGACCCTATGCACAACAGCCCAAACCATGCTCTATCCTGCGCCAACCGCACTGCCTCTGACACACCCATCCCAATTACCCTAGTCACCAAATCAATCCATCTCATAGAGGGTCTTCCCTCTTGCACTGTCCCTCCACCCTCCCAAGCCTGATGTCCCTCTCCAAGGACCCGTCCCTGCTGGCAACATGTCCAAAGTATGTCAGATGAAGCCCCAGAATCCTTGCCTCCAAGGGGTAGCTTGGTTTAATCCT
>NW_006399870.1:8726778-8727811 GCF_000299155.1 Elephantulus edwardii
CCTTATTTTTTGCCAATTCTTTCAGAGCAACTTGAACTTCTTCCTTCATCACCATAGGCTCTTGCTTCTGTGTCCACAAATTTTCTGAGTACAATGACTGTGTATAGTCTTTCCATCTTCTTTTAATGCTTCCTGGATCATTTAATATTCTGCCCAAAGCATCCTTAAATATTGCAATTCGAGGTTTGAATTTGTTCTTCAGTTCCTTCAACTTAAGAAATGCTGAATGAGTTCGGCCCTTTTGATTTTCCGACTCCAGCTCTTTGCATATTTCATTGTAATACTTTGTCTTCTCTCGCTGCCCTCTGGAATATTCTATTCAACTCCTTAATATTCTTGTATGTGTATGGATATTATCCTGTCACTCACAACATTGTGCTTCAAGACAGATCTAGAAATTACTTTTTTTTATTGGTGAAAGCAACCCCATTTTTCCTCACCTTTTTGTCTCCAGCATAGTAAATCATATGATCCTCAAAATGATGACTCAAAATATCCCATGCTAGTCCATCTCATCTCGCCAATACCTAGTATGTCAATATTTATGCGTTTGATTTCCTTCTTAACAATATCCAGTTTTCTTACAGTTATGGTTCTTACATTCCATGTTCTAATCACTAGTTTCTGTTTACAGTTCTTCCTCCTCTTATGTGTTTTCATACTTAAGGGCTCGGCCTCAATTGCCATATCTGCTAGTCTAAGCGTGCTCTGTTTCCAAAAGCCTGCTATTTCAGAAGTGGATGGTCAATTCTTCTTCCTAGTCTGCCTTAATTTGATTGCTCAGATTTAGAACATTATCTGATAGACAAACATTTTATAAAAGGGCAGAATAAAGATATGTCCCAGTAGTAGGAAAAAAAACCCCCAATAGATTCTGTATTGTTGCATATTTGCCACATATGTTTTGAGCCACCCTTTGCCACCAGCATTTACGTCTACTCCCCCTGCTTGCTGAAACTGAAGAGGACCTGAAGCACCTGCTGCAGAGCGTCAAGGACTGCAGCCTACAATATGGATTGAGGCTCAATGTCAA
>NW_006399870.1:8727911-8747831 GCF_000299155.1 Elephantulus edwardii
TTTGTGTCTCTTATAAAATGTATTTGCAATGAATAAGTCATTGATTTTACAAAATTCAATCATTCTATCTCCAGCTTCGTTCCTGTCACCAAGCCCATGTTTCCCGACTACTGATTCTTCTTCTCTGTTCCCAACTTTTGCATTCCAGTCTCCCATTATTATCAATTTGCAGTAGTCAAGGAAAAACCACTCTCTCTTCAGCCACACAACATCTAAAAGCACAGGTCCTGCAACTTTCTAACAATGAGCTGTAGGCTATAAGCCTTTTGTTGAGAGCAAATTGGATCTGGTGCAAAGGCCTGGGTTGTTGGTAGTTTTCTGTTGTTTTTGTTGTTTGTTGTGTTTTTTTTTAATTCAGTTCAGCCCAAGGGCCCCAGGCCCTCAAGTCTGGTGTGAACTGTGTTTGAAATGAACATTCTCCTATGTGGTAAAGAACTGGTCTGTTAATTCACTGTACTGAGGTAACTTGAGTTGCTGTGATGTTGAACACTATGTCACTGGTATGTCAAGTATCATAATGGTTACCCATCATGGACAGTGTTTGTTGGAGCTCCCAGATTAAGACAGGCTTGGAAGCAGGAATGGCATCCACTTTCTAAACAACATGCCTCTGGAAACTATGAACTTAGAGAAATGACAATAGTTATAGAACAGGGTTAGTCTTTTGTGCATAGGGATACTATGAGTCATGCTCTATTCGAAAGCACTTCAGAACAACAACTGAAAATTTTCTCTTTTTTACATATTTTTAATTGTGATTTTAAAGAAAGCTTACAGAAAAAAATGGAGTTTCATTCATTCATAGTCGAGTGCTCACCTTGATGAACCTTGCTAGATATTTACTAAATCTTGGCTTACTGCCAAGGCCTATCTAGTTAGTTTGCCACTAGCACTTGGCCCCTCATCTGAAGAGTCTAGCAATGGGTAGGGGAGCAAGGTATGATACTAAAAGATTAAGTTATGCTACTTGACCATTATATTCTCATTTTGTGGAGATTGAGAGTCAGAGACTCAATCACTTGCGGAAGGAACACTTCTCAGCTAGAAGGCAGTGGGTGGAATGGGGATTAATGTTTTCTGATCACCTCTGGTGCTTTCCTTCTGAAGGAACATGCCCCATCACAACTCACAAACTGATGCAGGCAGATCCCTTAGATTTAACTCTATGCTGAACATGCCATGCCCTCTTTAGACAACACTGATAATGTATTTCCCTTCACCCTCAATCCAGTTTCCAAAGAGTCAACTCAAACTCCTGGACACCTACATGTGCCAGATCAGAAATGCTCCCTGGACTTCCCAACTACTGCTGAGTGCCTTAAGCACCAAGCGTTCAGTTAGAAACCTAGCATGTTAACCATCTCTACCACCTAGGGACTTCTTTTTACCACAAAGCTTACAAAAATAAAAGGTAGCGCCAGTTGCTGTATCTTCCACAAAACTTATCTGTCACCACTGCCCTTGGCTTCCCACTCCCTTTCCATGGTTGTTACTATGTCCATAGAAGGGTAAACGTTATCTGGCTTATGTTGTGAATAAACCAGGAAGATGGAGGTTGTGGTGTGTCTATATGGGGTTGGAGACAACACTGTGTACTTTCCTTAAGACAAAGTCATTTATATGAGGTTAACACTACAGGGTTGTTGGTACAGATGAATTTTTGTTTTTCTTAAGTTTTTCATTGAAAATTAATGCTGTATTGGAGAAGTGCCTGAACTGAATGTTAAAGTATGAGTTCAGATTCCATGTCTACACATTTGGCTCATCTATGCAGTGTCCCTGACTAGCACACTGTATGCTCACCAGCAGCTATTTCTTTCACCAACCTTCAGAATCTGAACTTCACATGAAAGGTCTGTCTCCCTGTCTCTTGCTACCCTCCTAGGACATTACGTCCCAGGGTTGCTTTTTGAATTTTTATCTTCTGTGTCTCTAGACTACTAAATTGGGTGGGATATGTGGGATTAAGTTCACCTCATAAAATTTGCCTGAGAAAATCTCAGATCCATTAATGCTTCATAAAAATTTTACAAGGTTTCTTTCTACTAAAGGAAGGAAAACAAACAAAGGTAGTGTTGGCATCCAGGCACTCTTTAAATCAAACAGTCTCTCTCTAATGCATATTTTTTTATAGTACCAATCAGAAAAGCAATCAACCATGAAGCTACGGCTTCGTTGACTTCCATTCCTAGAGAAAAGAAGAAGAAAAAATCTGAATTTTTAAGCATTCTCTAAAAAGCAACAGCTGAAGCTTCTCTGTTAACATATATTATTCTCTCCACACACAGGTACAGGTGCATGTGCGTGCGCGCACGCGCGCGCGCACACACACACACACACACACACACACACACACACACACTCTTCCATTTTTCCATGCTATGGAATGATTCTGACTCTTAAAGGTTTTTACTATGAATTAAATACCACATCTTACAACTTGGAATTAAAAACTAGGACGAAATTGTAAATATCCCCTGTTCCAAAATCCATCACAATTGAGTCAAGTGTTATTCAGTCTGCCTCCACTGGGTTTCCAGAGTAGGAAGATACTGTCCATCTTTCTCCCTCACAGTACTTGGTGGATTTGATTTGGCTAGCAGCTGGACACATAATAGGCCTTTATTTTGTTGTACACAGGATCACTGCATCAGAACCAACTCAAGGCACTTAATAACATTCCAAAATATTCCACAGTAACACGAAGGAAGAGTACATGGAAGCAGAGGACAATTAACAGTAGTGAGGTAACAAAACATTCATGGTTTTCACCTTTACTCTTTCATTTATTGTTTCTGTAAGCAAATAAAACAAAAAAAAAAAATCACAGGTATAACTGAGTGGAAGGCTGTAAAAATGCACAAGAACCGAAGTGTTGCAAAGGGTGTTTCAGAATGATTTTAGCATAAGTGAAAGTGATCCCTGAGTCTGGCCAGCAGAGGCCCTGCCCCAGCAGCACAGCCTGAGGATGCCGAACTGAGCTGGGCACTCATCTTCAGTTTAACAGATGAGCACTCCTGGAGTGTGACTGCAGCAGAGCTGGGTGGCCGGAGTGAAGACAGTGAATATAACCCCCTCATCCATTTATTTCTCCAAGTTGTGTTGTTTTTCTTCAAAGTCATGGCCTCTGAAAGTCGGCTTTTTTCATAAAAGAAAGATGAAATGAACACAGAAGCAATAATAACACAACCAAATATTTGCTATCCTTTTGTCTTTGTCCTTCATATATATTATAATTGCTTGACTCTCAAAACAACCTTGTGAAATAGAGCAACTGTATGTAGTACTTTGAGAAGAAAAGAAGATTTGCAATAAAATAACAACTTGTATTTAAATTCCACCATGGATGACACACCTAGCTCTGTGACATCAGTCCCTACTTAATAGATGATTAACAGGATTAAATTAAATAAAATGCAAGACATGAAATAAACATTAAGCTAGGCATTTGAGAAAGAAATGAACATGTGCTCACCCTTTTGTACAGACCCTTGGTGTGTAAGCCCTGCTGAATCAGTTCAGAATCCTAGACACACTCTCAAATGGAATGACACAATCCCTGGTCCTGCAACACCTTCAAAGTTCCTTCTGCGCTACTGTATCAATCCATTTTCAATGGTGTTCTTCATTCTCTTTTCCCAGGTATATCTTTCTCCAGGGACCAGCCACTCCTGATAACATGCTTAAAGTAAATTAGACAAAATCTCACCATCTTTCCTTTCAGAGAACATTCAGGCTGTATTTTTTACAGTATAGATTTGTTTATTTTATGAACAGTCCATGGTATACTCAACATTCTTCACTAACACATAATTTAAAGGTATCAGGTCTTCAACACCCTCCATTAATCACTGTCTGTGTTTACATGCATATGAAAATATCATTATTTAGGTCAGGCACACCAAAGTCTCAAAGGGGTACATTGCTTTTTTAGTTCTTTAAAGGTAGAGAATTTTGAACAGAGAAGGAATCTAACTATCCAGAGCTGGTCAGAGGCAGGGTCTCAAATGCAACAGTTCCTCCAGTTCTAGTTCCTGTATGTTTATGGCTTGTTGGTTTTTTTTACTTTCTTTTGTTTTGTTTTTACTTGTTGTGTGCCATGGAGTCAGATTTGACTGGCACAGGAGAAGATTGCCCCTTTTTATCCAGCAGAGAATCTGGTAGATTTGAACCGCCCGTCTTTGTGATTGCAGGACAGCTTCTTGTCATTAGGCCAACAGAGCTCGCTTGGTTTTGGTTTTTGTTTTGTTTTTAATTTACAATTTGAGTCTGTACAGCATTGGTTGGAGCCATTAAACAGAGGTAGAAGCTGACTTTAGAGACTAGAGATTATCTGCTCATCCCAGTTTCTATCAGTTGAGTTTGGAAAACTAGCTAAGAGAAAATGCAAATTTTAAGAGAAAGGAGAGCTAATGATTGTGATGGGCAGAATATCATCTCTGAACTATAGCGAGGACTTTGTGAAAAGTGCCTATGAAATATAGCATAAGCCTTCCAAATAATCTGCGAGGAGCAATCCTTACAGAAAAGACTCTATAAGGCTTCTTACAGAAGACCAGTGGTCAGCAGAAGTAGCTGAACACTAAGACTTCTCCAAGGTTTCCTCAATTCTAAAAGCATGATTTGAAATCCGAAAAGGTGTACGTCAGTATTACATCTTTTCATCAGGCTTATTCAATCTATCAAAAGCTGAGCAAATAATCAGAGAAGCTGGATTATATGAAAAAGAAGAGGCATCAGGATTAAAGGAAGACTCACTCATTAGTAACCTATGATATGAAGATGATATAATTTTACTTGTTGAAAATGAAGAAGAACTGAAGCAATTACTGACAAAGATCACAGAGCACAACTTCAGTACAGACTATCTCTCAACATGAAACAAAATGCTCACAGCTAGACCAAAAAGCAAAAGCATGATAAACTTCTGAAATCTTTTTGAAAACATTGAAGTTGTCAGGATTCGATTTCACTTGGCTCCATAATCAATGGCCATGGAGACATAGTTAAGGAACCAAAGGTCATGTTCTACTGGGCAAATCTGTTCTCAAATGTCTCTTTAAAGTTTTAGAAAGAAAAGATGTGATCTTGAGGATTAAAGTGTGCCTGACCCACCCTATGGTATTCCGGATTGTCTCAACATCTGTGACAGCTGAACAATAACTATGAAAGATCAAAGAAGAAATAATGCATTGAACTATGCCTTTGGTGAAAAATATTAACTATACCATTGACTGATAGAAGAACAAACAAATGTGTCTCAGGAGAAGGAGCAGAGTGTTCCATAGAATTGAGTACAGTGAGACATACTTCAAGCATGATATAGAACAGACCAGTCCCTAGAGAAGGGTATATCTGGTAAAGCAGAAGGCCTGTGAAAAAGAGAAAGACCCTCAACAAGGTGGATTGACACAGTGGTTACAACAGTGGGCTCAAATGTAACAGCAATTTTGAAGATGATACAGGATCAGGCAGCATTTTATTCTATCACAATTTTAGTTGAAACTGACTCAGTGGCATATGTCAACAAGGGTGTCACAACTGAAAAATTAGAATAAAGACACAACATAAAGATTGTGTTATAAATTGTCAGAGGAAGTATGCTGAAATCACTTCTATTGAGAATGAATCAACATAAGCAACATGTCTGTTGGGTTTTTCCCCCCTTATGTCCCATTCCCAAATGTCTTTTTAATGTGGATTGCTCTAATTGTATCTTTAATAACTAGGACTTTTAAATGCTGAAATTTAGTACTCATATTTAGAGGCGGAGTGTGTCTGTCTTCCCCAGTTCCTCTTGTTGCCATTTAGATATGGAAGATAAAAGCAGCCTTTGCCCAGAGCAGATTTGAAATCCGTTCACGGAATCCCCCATTCTCTTAGCCTGGCTCTTCCCAGGTCTCTATAGTGCTGGCTAATGGAGGTCTGTGGCATTTGCAGAGAGGATTGTTCTAAAGAAAATCAATGGCAGACTCCCTGACACCAAGTATCAGACATTCTCGAGACACTGGCTTCCCTGCCTGGCCCTGGGAGATCTTGAGCATGTTCAGAAAAGGAAGTACATCCACTCGGCCTCTGCTTCACAGGTTTTGTAAATAATTCAGGAAAATACAGGCAGAACTATCTTAAGAAAAGGCTTCAGGGGCTGTCTTGCCTCAGGATTCTTAGACTTAGCATAACAGAGAGCCTCTTCGGTCATTTTCCGTTACTTTTAAAATCCAAGCATAGATGATCTAGTTTGGGGAAGGATATTTTTATATTTAGTGAGCCAGGGTAGGCAGATGGATGAAACAAGGGTTGGGTGGAAATTTGGGGAGAGATTACTTTTCATTTCTCTTGATGTAGCTTATCTAGTAAGAGATTCTTTCCTAATACATGAATTTCCTGAGAATTTTGTACTTCCTTAAGGAAAAGTAAAGTTTAAAAGTTGGCACAGTCCAATGTTCCAAGAGCCCAGCAGCATGCAGGTTGTATGCAGCTGAGAAGAGAGATGTAACAGCCAATCACCACAGGAGGGAAATATGCAAGCCCCTTTCTATTACTAGGTGCAACTTAAAACAATAAGAAGACATTTTTGCAAACCAAACTAGCAAAGCTAAGCAAAATGACCCTTTCAAGTGCAAAATGGCATGGAGAAAGGTGCAATCAGGAGTGCAATTCAACAGCAGATCTCAAGAAGGACCGCTCTTTTACGTATTCCCTCATACAATCCACTTACAGGAGTTTATCCTGAAGGAATAAGGAGGTTGTGAATAAAAAATTAACAACAAAGATGTTAAACTCAAAGTTAATTCCAACAGTTAAATAATTGGGAATCTTAGAGCAACTTAGTGCCTGGATCCATGTGGGTCAGAGTAGAATTGCATTCTTCAAGATGTTCAGTGGTTAGTTTTTCAGAAGTAGATTGCCAGGACTTTCTTCTGAGGCACCTCTGAGTGTCACAACCAACCTTTTAGTTTGTTGTTATTGTTAGATGCATCATGTCAACTATAACCCAGAACAACAGGTTGGAATTTTGCCAAGGTTTAAAATCAAGAAAAGTGTACTTAGGGCTGTGTCCTTTCTCCATACCTATTCAATCTGTATGCTGCATAAATCATTTAAGAAGTAATATTTATGATGAAGGATATGGCACCTGGATCAGAGGAAGACTCATCAAGAACTTGTGTTCTGCAATTTACAGAACTTTGCATGCTAAAAGTGAAGACCTGAAATGCTGGCTATAGAAGATCAAAGACTACAGTCTTCAATATGGATTGGATCTCAACATCAAGAAAACAAAAATCCTCACCACTGTACAACATCAAGCTAGACAAAGATGGAAATTGTCAATGATTTCATCTTACTTATATCTGCAATCAGTACTCTCAGTATCAACAGACAGGAGGGCAGGAGACCTACTGCATTGGGAAAGTCTGCTGTCAGAGACCAAATTACTGAGGAACAATGATTACAGCTTGAAGACCAAGGTGCACTTGATTCAGGCCATGGCCTTTTCAATGCATCTGAAAACTGGACAATGAATGAAAATGACAGAAGAAAAATTGATGCCTTTGAATTATGGTGTTGGTGAAGAGTACTAAATACACCATAGACTGCCAAAAGAACAAATAGGCCTTAAAAAAAGGACAGCCAGAGTGTTCCTTAGGAGCAAAAATGGTGAAGTTTCATCTCACATTCTTTGGGCACATGGCTAGGGGAAGCTATTCCTTGGAAAGGGATATCATTCTTTGAAAGGTGGGGGGTCAGCAAAATAGATCCTTAACAAGATAGACTAACACAGTGACTATAGAAATGGACTCAAATGTGTCAGAGATAGTGAGGATAGTACAGAATAGGACAAGATTCAGATCTGTTGTTCTTAAGGCCCCTAGGAGTCATACTTGACTCGCCAGCACCTAACATAAAAACAACAATGACAGCAGCAAGTATGCAATGTCGGCCTCTCCATTTCTAAAGAGGACTCAGTTAGTCAAAATCACTGCCTCAAGGCTGCATTGTCTTCATAGCACACTAGTCATTCCTTTCCTTTTTTTTTTTCATATCTGATCTTTCTTATGTTTTCTTCTCTTGGCTTAACAAACTTGTATTAGCCCACCAATAATTCTCCATTTTGACCACTCTTTTCTCCACCCCACTTTTCATTAAAAACTAAGTTGCTACTCCCCAGAATGTGGGTGACTGATTGGTCAGCATGCACGGCATTGAGTGCTAAGTCTCAACCATGGTTAGTGGAGCCCTCTGCAGCAGCACCACAGAAACGAATCTTGTCACACTGCCAACTCAAAGGCATCACTTGCGAGTAAATTTTTCTTGCTTTGGATTTGGTAGGTGGGCTCACTCTCCTCCCACAGAGGTGAACATAATTGTAATCCCACACTACACATCGTTTGTGAATTTCAAAGGTAAATTCTGTGGTCTGCAGTATCAGTTCTCAATACGGAGTATGCCTATCCACACATGCACGAATGTACATGAACACACACGCACACAGAGTCCCACGCAAACTTACTTTCTGCTATTTCATGTGGCCTTTTGTACCACATCCAACCCAGCTAGGTAACCAAGAAAACAATTTTTTTTCTAATTCTAAGATATAGTGTGAAAATATCATATAAAATATTTTTTAAAAGGGATGTAGCATGCCTCTATTTTTGGAAGATTTAGCACCTCATTTTCCATGCTTATTGGAACATCTGAGGTATGTTGCCATGGCAACAGACCACCCAGCCTTTTCCTGATGCCTGAAAGCCAACCAGCACCCCACTTCTCTGCCTTACAGATCTTTGCTGCTAGCAGCTGGAGGACCTGGATTGTATGGATGGCTTCTGTCTAGGAGCTATGTTGTGTAGTCACTTTCTGGTTTTACAAAACTGAACAGGTTTGTGTATGTTACCAGGGTCAGGGACTGTAAATCTGAAAAATAACAAAATCATCAATTGCTTTTCTTGTCTATACTTTAGGGACTGAAACTTAACATGATGGTACATATAGACAAAGTAAAGGGGTCACAAATGCATGAAATGAATTACTCAAGGAAAGTTGGGAACGATGCCTGCTGTTCTACTTTCTGTGGTTCATGTACTGTCCACCAGCATAACTAGTGATACTGACTAACACAAAGTCGGCTTTGCTGTGATTTGGTGTGGAGTCAATGTCTTCTTGCTTGGTGGCATTCAGGTGACAGCGGTGAGCAGAAGTCAGACTTTGCCAGCTAGCAATGACCCTTTTTCCATCTCTAGAAGCTTCATAATGCTTATTCAGGACAATCCATTGTTTCTGCAGAGAGGGTTCCTTATTCACAGGACCAGGTTAATAGGGTGGAGAGGGAACATCTGCTTCAGAAAAGGCGAGCAAGTGAAAGGCAGGAATATTGTCTCCAAACCAGCTTTTCATAAGCTCTTACTTATTATTTAATTTGGCTGCAGTGTATGGAATTAGGCTAATGGTTGTTAAGTGGTTGAGACACAAACATGGTCCATCTGCCGAGAAGGCTATAGGCTATTGTCTATTTCAAAGGCTAAGAGAGGGAAAAAGATGAGTGGGACATACTGTTACACTAAAAGCCTTATCAAATACCTTTTTATTCACCCTCTGATCTTATTTCTTTCAACTAGTGATTTTCTTGGTGCCATATTAAGAACTCAAAGCAAGGCCTATTTGCCCAGCCATTACGAAAGCAAAAAAATAGACTACCCATAAGTCCCTATAGGTGTGTGTTAGGGACCAGTCAGGGCAAAGTGATTTTGATCATTAAAAAAAAAAAAAAAGAGTAACAATATTCCAAGCACTGTGGAGAACCTGAAACCCCATGTCGGATTCAAAGTGCTTCTTGTTCAGGAAGCAAGACAGAATCTGTACGAATGAAGGAGTTTTCACACATGGTCAACTTTGTCACAAATCTAAATGAATTGTTGAAGAAGAGAGACCCTGTTGTGGAGATTAGAGGAGAGGCATAGTGGAGGGCATGTTCAAGTGCGGCTCTGTGGATAAATAAAGGATTATACCTACAGAGTGTTCATACAATGCGAGCTGTATACAATGTCAAATTTAACTTTCAGAATTTCCCTGAGGTAAGTGAAATTATTTTCTTCACCTTGTAAATTTTTTGACCCAAACTCAGAGGTGTTATGTTGCTTGACTGTTTCAACCTCATTAGGAAGGCTACTGGACTCAAGCTTTGATCTGATTCTCTGTTCATTTCAAGCTAGGACCCGAACCTGCCAACAACTGGGTATGTTGAATGGCAGGCTTTTCAGATTGAGAGTACTTTGTGAACAATGTCTTTGAGAGAAAATGCAGAGTGAACCTAGTGCAGGTGAGTCATGTGGGTTTGCTAAAGCGAGAGTACAAAGATGTAGGTGGCAAGGTAGAAATAAAAGTTGAAACCAAGAAAGCCAAGGGAAGAGTCTTGGTGCTGCCTGACAGCGTAGCTCTGTACACTGTGGAGAAAGGTGCCCACCATGGGGGCTTTACGGCCCTCTGGCATCATAGTTTGTAGGGAGCTATGCTGCTTACCCAAAGGTGGCATCTCTCTGGCAGTTCCAATCCACCAGCTCTAAGGGGAGAAAGATGCACAATTTCTTCCTATGTATTTACAGTCTTTAAAAGCCAGCTGGAGAATCTGCTTTCAGTTGGTTCTGCTGTAAGTTTGAGGTTTTGCTTTTTGGGTTGTTTTTTGTTTGTTTTGTTTTGTTTTAGTTCTGGAAGTTTTGCTGTAGAGTATGACCCACGCAGGAGTCCAATGGAATATCCTAAGGCAAAGTTACTGAAGACAAGATTAGGAAAAGTTGATGGTTTCTCCTTACCCTTCCTGGGGACTACAGTATGGAAGGAAAGGAGAAACAACGTCAGTTTGGTATGAATGCCTATTAAATATTATCCGGCTAAGAAGAAAACAAACAGGGTTCTGCGCAAAGTTTATATAATAGTGGCTCAAAGAGACACTGTAATTACAAGTAATAAATATAGCAAGTGTACAAAGTGCTGGGAAAAGAAGAATCTGTAACTGTGAGTTTCTCAACAACATGGAAAGGTAGGGGGTGGAAGGCACCAGAAGGAACAGTAAGTGCCTATGAACCTTCCAAATAGAATGTCCTGTCATCCCAAGATCTGAAATAATAATCTGCAAGGCTAACTGAGCTTGACCTGAGGGGACAGACACCTTCAAATAAAAACATATTTGTATCATTCTCTGGCCTGATACAGGGTGTTATTTCATGACATGAGAAGAGGGATCTCTTAGACATGAGAATGTGGGTTACTGTCAAGAACCAGCACTTGGCGTAGATCAGGCCCAAGACTATAAATTCCCAAAGGTGCTGAAACTGATCCTGATTTCTCCAGTTACTCCAGAGGAGTCTTTTACTAAATGTTCTACCTTGGGCTGAGGACAATCAATCCACTTGTCTTAGTAAACAATAATGGGCAAAGGAAAAAAAGATGCTGGTATCAGAGGCAAGAAAAGCACATTGCTTTAAATACGGAGGCCAAACATGTAATAAAAAAAAAAAAACAACAACCCAACAAAATCCAAAAATACAATATGTATAGACATGGCTGGTGGCAGGAAGTGCTGTGTGGATAAATAAGATAAGGGAATTGCCTAGAGTGGAGGTTGGCTGAGTTACCACTGCCATTTTATATGGACCGTGAGTGACAATCTCTCTGATATGCAGTACTTTTGAAAGAGAGATGAAAAGTAACCACTGGGGGATCCAGGTCATCTTTCCAGGAAGAGGTGATGGCAAGTGGAAGCCCTGAGGCTAAAGTGTCAAGTCTAAACCTAGCTCCCTTGCACAGTAGTCAATGTCATCAACTTGATTCCTTCTAGCAGATTTCCAAAGCTGTAAATTTCACAGAGGAAAAGAGAATTTTCTCATCCTTCTCCTACAGAGAGCCTGGGAGATTCAAAGCGCCCATCTTTTCACTCAGCACCTCAATACTAAGCCTACCATGGCACTGTTGTTATTTTATACTATTGAGTCAGAGGGAGAGTTTTTAGAGACAGTAATGGCAGAGGTGGAGACTGCTCATCATTCTTCCATACCAGAACAGTTGGTGGACTAGAACGCTTGCCTCTTGTCTGGCAGTGTGACTCATTACCACTAAGCCAACAGAGCTCCCTACTGCACTCCCACAGCAGTAAAGTGCTAAGTCAAAGGACGAATTCTACCTGAAATGAACATTCCTTGTCGACACAAAGTAAATTGGTACTCTGGGTCACACTATTTCCTACGATAACAAGTCTGTAATGAGAGAACAGCAGTGTTTTGGTATTTGGTATTTTGAAAAAATAAAAAAAAAACCAGTTAAGTTTTAAAACTCTCCCAAAAGTGGCTTTTTGGATATAATAATCAGGTGTTGTTATTGTCATTAGGTCCCATCAAGTACGACTCATAGCAACCCTATGAACAAAAAATATCTGAACCCTATTCTAGCCTGCACCATCCTCACACATCCTGACACACAAAGAGCCCATTGCAGAAGTCACCATGTCAATCCACCTGGTTGAGGGTTTTCCTCTCCTTCACTGACCCTCCACTATTCCCAACATCATGTTCTCCTCCAAGAAATAGCCCCTTCGAGCAACATGCCCAAATTATGTGAAGCAAAGTCTCATCATTGCTACTTCCAAAGAACACTCTTTGCTGTACTCTCTCCAAGACATATCTATCTGTTCATTCTCTTGGCTGCCCACGGGCTGTTCAGTGCTCTTCTCCAATACAACTCAGAGGCATAAATTCTTCTTCTGTCATCTTTATTCAGCTCTCAGATGCATAGCAAATAATCAGAAAGACTATGGCCTGACACAGACTCACCTTAATATTCCAATTGACATCATTAATTCTCAATGATTTGGAGAAGTCACTAACTGTAGATTTTCCCAGTGCAATGTGTCTCTTATTTTGTGACTGCTAGTACCAAGGGTGTTAATTATGGATCCAAGCAAGATAAAGTTACTGACAGTTTCAATTTCTTTTCCATCCATCATGATGCTGCTTATCAGTCTAGTGGTAAGAATCTTTGTTTTCTTGACATTGAGATGTAGTCTACACCGAAGGTTGCATTCCATGATCTTCTGCAACAAGTGCTTCAAATTCTCCTCCCTTTCAGCAAGCAAGGTTGTGTCAAGTTACCCACGGTGGACAGGTGTTGGTGGAACTCATTGATTAAGACAGATTAGGAAGCAAGATGGGCTATCTTCTTAGTAAACCCTAGGTCTTTGGATACTCTATGAAGTCAATTGAAATGAGGAAAAACAATAACAAATATCATTTAATAACTGGAACATGGAATATACATAGCTGAAATATTGGAAAACTGGAAATTGTTAAAAATTAAATGGAACACATATTAGTGATTATACTAGTGAGATGAGATGGACCAGCTCTGGCCACTTTGGCTCAGATTAACATATGGTATACTATGGTATCCATAGTCAAAAAGTAAATTTCAAGTTCTATACTGAAATAAAATACTGTGATTGATAGGATAATATCTGTATGCACACAAAGAAGATTTGTTAACATAACTATTATTCAAATATACACTCCCACAACCAGGCCAAATGCTGATTATGTAATAAAACACTATACTACTCATATGCAAGTTCAAGCTGAAGTTGAAGAAAATGAAATCAAATCCACTGAAACAAAAATTTGACCTTACGTCCACCCCACTTAAATTTCAAAATCACCTCAGGAACAGGTTTGAGGCCTCAAACATCAATGATCAAAGACCAAATGAGCTGTGGGAGGTTATCAAGAATATTGTCCATGAAGAATGCAAAAGGTCATTACAAAGGCAGAAGAGGAAGAAAAGAAGAAGATGGATGTCAGATGAGACTCTGAATATTGTACCAGAGTGCTGAGGAGCCAAAGCTAAAGGAACAAATCAAGAAATTAAGGAGTTGAACAGAAAATTTCAAAGGGCAGCTCGGGAAGACAAAGCAAGGTATTATAATGAAATGTTCAAAGAGCTGAGTCAGAAAAATGAAAAGGGCCAAACTCGCTCAGCATTTCTTAAGCTTAAGGAATTGAAAAACAAATTCAAACCATGAGTGTCAATACTTACGGATGCTTTGGGCACAATGTTAAATGATCCAAGAAGAATTAAAAGAAGATGGCAGAAGTATACAGAGTCACTACTGGCTAACACAGAAGAATTTCATGAAACAATGTATGAGCAATAGCCTTTGGTGATGAAAGCAGAAGTGAAAGCTGCTCTGAAAGAACTGGCAAAAAACAAGGCTCCAGGAATTGATGGCATACCAACTGACATATTTCAACAAACAGATGCTGCCCTAAATATGCTCACTAAATCGTGCCAAAAAATCTGAAAGAGAGACACATGGCCAACTGATTAGAAGAGATTGATATTTTCCCATTCCAAAGAAAGAAAACCCAACAGAGTGCGAAAATTATCAAACAACATCATAATATCACATGCAAGCTAGATTCTGCTGAAAATTATCCAAAAACTGGAGCAACACGTCAACAGAGAACTGCCAGATGCGCAGGCTGGATTTAGAAGATGTCGTGGTACTAGGAATATTATAGCTAATGTCAGAAGGATCTTGGCAGAAAGCAGAGTACACCAGAAAAATGTCTATCTGTGCTTTATTGACTACGCAAAGGCTTTTGACTGTATGGATCACAACAAGCTGTGGCTGACTCTGAGAAGAATGGGAATCCCAGAACATTTGATTGTGCTAATGTGAAACCTATACTTGGACCAAGAGGCAGTCGTCAGAAGAGAACAAGGAGACACTACATGGTTCAAAAATCAAGAAGGGGGTCCATCAGGGATGTATTCTGTCTCCATACCTTTTCAATCTATGCAGAACAGATCATCCGAGACACTGGGCTGTACCAGGAGGAATGTGGCATCAGGATTGGTTGAAGAGTCATCAACAACCTGTGTTATGCAGATGACACAAGCCTGCTTGCTGAAAAAGAGAACCTGAAGCGCTTGCTACAGAAGGTCAAGGACTGCAGCCTTCAATATGGATTGAAGCTCAACATCAAGAAAACAAAGATTCTCACCCCTGGGCCAACTGGCAGCATCAGTATGGATGGTGAAGAGATTGCGATAGTTAACAGTTTTAGTTTTCTTGGCTCCACAGTCAACAAGCAGCCAGGAAATCAAGAGATGAATTGCATTGGGAAAGTCAGCTGTGAGGGACCTCTCCAGAGTACTGAAGAGCAATGACGTCAGGCTGGAGACTAAGGTGCGCCTGATCCAGGCAATAGTCTGCAATTATGTGCTATGCATCAGAGAGTTGAAAGTGACTAGGGATGACAGAAAGAGAATTGATGCCTTTCAGCTGTGGTGCTGGAGAAGAGTGCTGAATATACCATGGACTGCTAAGAAGAAGTACAGGTTTGTCCTAGAGAGGGTGAAGCTTCATCTGACATACTTTGGGCATGTTGTAAGGAGGGATAAGTCTTTAGAGAGGGATGTCATGTTTGGGAGGTTGGAGGAACAGTGCAAGAGAGGAAGACCCTCCATGAGATGGATTGATTCAGTAACTGGGGTAATGGGACTAGGTGTGTCAGAGACAATAAGGCTGGCACAGGATAGAGCAGGATTTAGGGCTCATGTACATAAAGTTGCTATGAGTCACAAGCGATTTGATGGCACATAACAACATCTAGAGCCAAAGAGGAAGCAATCGAGAATTTTTACCAAATTATGCAGTAAAAAATTAACCAAACATGCAATCAAGATGCATTAATTATAATTGGTGACTGGAATGCAAAAGTAGTAAACAGTGGAGAAGGAATAGTAGTTGGAAAATATGGGCTTGGTGATAGAAATGAAGCTGGAAAGAGAATGATTGGAATATGAATTTACAATGACTCATTCATTACAAATACCCTTTTTTAAAGACACAAACAGCAACTATACACATGGATCTGATGGGCTGCATAGGAATCAGATTGATTAAAGTAATTGAGTGTAAGTTTTATTATTTCTTGCTCTATGTAGCACTTCTAAGGTTATGACTGTAAACATTGCATTTATCACCTTACTACTCAATACTAATAAAATCATAATAACAGTAATAATATTACTAAGAGGAAACATGTACTGAGTGCTTACCATGTATTAGGTTCTGGATCAAGTGCTTTCAATGCATTAAAATGTAAAACTCTCTGTCATCTAGTTAGCTCTAACTCCTAAGAACCCCCTACCAGATTTCTAAAGCTCTAAGTATTTATGGGAGAAAACTGTCCATCTTTCTTCCTTCTTTGGAGTGGCTGGTGGACTTGAGCAGCTGTTCTGAGGATTAGCATCTCTAATGTTACACACAGCATGAGAGCTCCTTCCAATGCATTAATCGACTTACGCATGCCTACCTTCAGTGTGGTTTACAGGCCCAAACTCACCCAGAAGGACCTGGAAGAAAGGTTTGCTGGTCTGCTTCTAGGAAAGTTATGCTTTGTAATACAGGGATCATCATGAATCAGAACTGATTGTGTGGCAGCAGGTAACTACCCTCAGGAGAAAATAACCTGAGGCAGAAAGAAAGTAATTACTTAAAACAACTGCAAAAAACAGAAGACAGCTCAGCCATAGCTGGTAGTCAGATCTTAATGATTCAAAGTCATTGTAACTATCCAGTAGAATAATTATACACCATATAGGCAAAAATAACTGGTATCAATGCATGATGCCTACCAGGCTCCTAAATTCTAGAGAACCAAAATAAGATTCTTTATTAAGAAATTACAACAAACACCAAGAAAAAATCTTAGCTTCATTATGTATCACTGACAGTCACTCTAGGATGCCTGGAATATACTTACACCCTGCGCCTTCCTTCTCTCCCTCACCCCCGTTATTCCTTTCTTCATCCCACTAGTAAGTGCTTTTTGAGTGTTGTATGTGCTAGCATTCCATGACTACTGCAAACTCTATAAAGAAAAGTCCATGGAGATGTCTGACTGTGAATAGTCCACAGGCAGTGGGAGCCCCTCCTGTGTCATTGACATTATCTTCTTCAGTGTACATTAATGAAAGTGGGGAATAACCTGAAGTATGAACACCAGACCAGTTTTTCAGTGCAAGATGGAGGAAGACATGATATTATACCAGAAGACACTATTGTTGTTGTTGTTAAGTGGTGTCGAGTCATAGGTGACTCATAGTGACCCTATGAAGGAAAGTCCTCAATACTGTATGACTTTCATCCTTTCTCCAGGTTCATAGGGTTCCCAGAGGCAAGCTATTTCAGAAGTGGATGCCACTCCTGCTTCCAAGCTTGTTTTAATTGGGGAGCTCCACCCAACACTGTCCACCATGGGTAACCATTATCTCATTTGACACATTAGTGTCACAATGTTCAGCTTCACAGTAACCACAAGTTACCTCTGTACGGCAAGTGGACACACCAGGGCTATACTACCTAGAAGAATGTTTGAAGAAAAACAGTGAAAATCAGGCTTGACAGCCACAGATTAGAGTCACCCATGTTTGCCTTAGTAGTATTACTTTCAGTCCACTAGACCAACTGGTATCTCTATGTTGTTAAGTGCTGTTGAGTTGTAGATGACTCACAGTGACCCTATGAACAAAAATCCTTGACACTTGTATGACGTTCACCCTTTCTCCAGGCTCATAGGGTGTCCAGAGGCAAGCAATTTACAGAAGTGGATGACCCTTCTGCTTCCAAGCTTATTTTAATCAGGGAGCTCCACCCAACACCATCTACCATGAGTAACCATTATTGCATTTGACATATCAGTGTCACAGTGTTCAGCTTCACTGCAACCACAAGTTACCTCTGTATGGCAAGTAGGCACATCCGGGCTATACGACCTGGAAAAACAGACCTGAGGGCCACGGATTAGTCACCCACCTTTGTAAGACACTGTACATTAAAAATAATAATAATAATAATCAAGGCCACTATAACAGAAACCAGGAAACTAATTTGTGGGAAGCTCTGCATAACAGCTTTAAGAGAGAGCTGAACTCTTTGACAAGTAGGTCATTTTAGTAAGAAAGTCATTTAAGTAAGTCGTTGAGAGCTCAATGTTCCATGTTAGACCCTTGGTAGTAAGGTTTCCAGGCTTAAGGAAGGCACCATAAAGTGACCAATCCAAGTCTTCCTGCCTCAGAGGAAGCAGAATGATCTGATGAGCAAGAAGAGCTACACATGGGTATGCCAAGCAGTCTCTAACCTCTTCACTCTTGTTCTGTTCCCTAGAATCTGCTGCACCTCAGGAACAATTATCAAGACCAAGAAAAATGATCAATGCAGGAAACCATCCCTGACATTCACATGAGGTATACTCAAGATCATATTTGGGTTTATTTGGACTTCTTTTAAACTTCTTCAGCTTCTACTTGAACTTGTCTATGAGCAATTCCACTGTAAGCCCCTTTAGTCTTGCTCTGACTGCTGATACTAAGCACCAACTAACATCATCTATTTGATCTCTCCTATTCTACCTGGTGGAGTCCATTTGTAGTCACTGCTTATTTTGTTAAAAAGAGGTTATTTAGACTATTCTCTCCCCCATAGACTTCAGAATAGTCTAAAAGTATTATATTTTAGGGCATTATTTTTATCGTAGGAGTATGCAATGAGGGTTGTAGAGTGGATTATATTTGGGGCTAGGGGAGAGGGATGTCGGAGGTGCAGGGGGGGGATTGTGTACCAATGAGGGAGTTTTTCTTTTGCTTTTCAAGGAGAGGAGCAAATGGGGGGGGGAGGGGGAAGGGGCTTGTTCGGGGAGAAGGGTGCAACAATGAATGAATGGAATCCCAAAATCTCTGTAGATGTTCATTGAAATGAAAAAGAAACAACCTAAATTTAAAAAAAAAAAGAGGTTATTTGTGATCATGAAGTCATTGATGGTACACAATTCTATCCTGCAAACTCCAGAGTTGTTTCTATAACAAAGGCTATACTTCCGAATAATCAATCCCTCTTCTTTGTTTCCAACTTTTGCTTTCTAATCACCAGTAATTACCAATGAACTTTGATTATAAATTTGTCAATTTCAGACTGTGAGAGTTGTTAAAAATCTTCAAATTCATTTTTATCATTAGCAGTTGATGTGTAAACTTAAATATTAATTATATTAGCAAGTATTCTTTGTATTACTATAGGTATTACTCCTGACAAAATCCTGCTTCAAGATAGACCTTGAGATGTTGTTTATGATGACGAATGTAAAGGTCATTGCAAGAATACTTTTGACACATTGAGCACTAAGCAAACAAGATAAAGGCAGTGTTATCCTTTGAGAAGAATCCACATAGCAACATCAGCACCATCTTTCAAAAGGCTGATTCCTGTAAGGAAGAGGTGAGACATATCCCTAATATTATGAAATTTTACCTAAGTCTGCTAACATCCATGGCACTCACTACTTCTATGCCAGGTTAAATAAACCATTACAATGCCCACACAGAACATACAAATCATATTCACAATTATGGGGTTTATTAGAGGAGTAACTGGTTACAAATAGAATCAGGAACACTCAGGATCATTTCCTCAATCAGGACAGCTTCTTCATAGCCAGGTTAAAAAAAAAAATCAGGCTTTTCTCTTTGAAAGGTAAAGTTCACAGAAACCAGCCTACATTGTTGTTGTTGTTGTTATGTGCCGTCAAGTCGTTTGCGACTCACAGCGACCCTATGCACAACAGCCCTAAACCCTGCTCTACCCTACGCCAACCGCACTGCCTCTGACACACCCATCCCGATTACCACAGTCACCGAATCAATCCATCTCATAGAGGGTCTTCACCTCCTGCGCCGTCCCTCCACCCTCCCAAGCATGATCTCCCTCTCCAAGGACCCGTCCCTCCTGGCAACATGTCCAAAGAATGTCAGACGAAGCCCCAGAATCCTTGACTCCAAGGGGTAGCTTGGTTTAATCCTCTCCAAGATGAATCT
>NW_006399870.1:8748548-8869250 GCF_000299155.1 Elephantulus edwardii
CCTTTGCATAATCAATGAAACACAGATAGACATTTTTCTGGTATTCCTTGCTTTCAGCCAAGATCCATCTAACATCAGCAACAATATCCCTAGTACCACAACCCCTTCTAAACCCAGCCTGGACTTCTGGCAATTCTCTGCTGATGTGCTATTCTAATCATTTTTGGATAATCTTCAGTAGAATCTTGCTTGCTACTACTACGTCAGCCTACATTATTTATAATAAATTTATATGCATATGAAAGCTGGACAACAAATAAGGAAGGATATTTATGCATTGTGATGTTGATGAAAAATACTGAATATACCATGGACTTCTAGAAGGACAAATACATCTATCTGGGAAGAGGTGCAATCATAATACTCCTTAGAAGCAAAGATAGTAAAACTTTCTCTCACATACTTTGGACATATTCTCAGAAGGAGCTAGTGTCTGGGGAAGGACATGTTCTCCAGGTACTAGTTACTAGAGAAGAATATAAAGAAGGCATTCATTGGAGGGTGGGGGGAGGAAACTACTCTCAATGAGATGTACTGACATGATGGTCACCACAATGTGCTCACACAATAATAATTAATGATTGTGAGGATGGTGCAGAACTGGGCAGTTTTTATTCTATTGTATACAGCCTCTGATGTGAGTTGGAAGTAGTTTGAAGGCATCTAACAATAGCAATCCTGACAAATATTTTAAAAGTTTTAGAAAACTTTAATGTTGTAAAATAGCACAACACTGGCCCAATATCAGTCTGGCAAATCAATGAGTCAAGAATTTGATCCAGGCACAGAGAATGATTTTTAAATAATAGAAACTACATTCCCAATCTGAAGCAATAAGCAGACCACTTAACAAACAATGCCGGTACTGTGAACTAAGTTATAGAGAAGAACAAATTGAATTATTCTCTCCTAACATAGCATATATTTCAGATTGATTCACAATTTAAACATAAAAATTAAATTTAAAAACATTAGCAAAATATTCTGCAGATAATATGATAGTGTCCCCAAGGACACAACAATGACAAAAAAACCCAACAAAACAAAACACCAAAAAACAAACTACTATAGCTAGTAGAGAAAGGCTGTATAGTGGCAGGATACAAGATCAATATATAAACGTCAGTAGATTAACTCAGTCATATAAAGACAAATACTGTATAATGCCATTATTGTAGAATGAGTATAAAGATCCAAGGGGGAAGGTGGAAGCAGAGGGGTAAAGATGGGCAAGGGCAAAGGGTCACACAATTAATGAGGTGGGGGTGAAGGAAACTGGAAATATATGGTGTGAAAGACAATGAATTCTAACTTTGTAAACAAGCCAGTATAAAATTTAAAAAAAAAAAAACCACAAAAAACCCAAAACACAATGAGATATCATCTCACCTCAGTAGCAGTGGCAAAGTTTAACAGTACAGCAAGCAATAAATGTTGGAGAGGATGTAGAGAGACAGGAACTCTCATCTCACTCTGTTGGTGGGATTGTAAAATGGTGCAATCACTCTAGAAGGCAGGCAGTTTGGCATTTCCTCAACAAGTTGAACATAGAAACATATGACTCACCTGTTCCACTGACAGGAATATACCCTAAGGAAATGAAAATTGAGATACATACAGAAATTTGTACACCAATGTTCATAGCAGTGTTATTCATACTTGCAAGAACTTGGAACATGGAAAGAGTCCAAATGTCTAACCACAATCAAATTGAGAATTTTGGTACATTCAGATTGAGAAACTGTACCATCACACAAGAGAATACTATGCAGCACTCAGGAGTAACAATTTTGAAAATTACTACATACCTTGAGAGAGACTGGAGAACTTTATGCAAAGTGAACTAACTCAGTCTCATAAGGACAAACACTACTTAAGGCCATTATTGTAAAAATAGGACAACTAGTAAGACATGTATGTGATCCATGGGGGGGAGGGATGAGAGCAGAGGGATGAGGATAGATGAGGGAAATCAGGGTTGCACAATTTGGTAGGTGGAGAGAAGGGAATTTGATGGGAAATGAGAAAGACCTGGCGGGGATCTGGAAAGATAGAGTAATGTTGGGCATAGATTAATGGTGATTAATTTTATAAAACATAAAAATTGGAACTGATTGTATAAAACAATGTAAATGAAGGATAGGCAACACAATGTATATGAACTTTGTATGAAACCAATATAAAATATTTTTTTAAAAAATAGCAAAATAACCTATATTGTTTAAAATGTTAGGATACAGAAGATCTTAGTAAGCATTTGTTTACAGTCTATGAAAATAAAGCTATTTGACTACACAAAAGAGAAGCTTTTTTAATAGGAAAAACATATAATAAAATAACATTACAAACAAAAAATAGAAAGGATTTTATAACATGCATGACATTGTCAAAATGCCTTGACATATAATGTACTCTTGAAAATCAGTAAGAAAAAGGATTCTCTTTTAAATTGACAATTGTTATAAGTAAGTAATAAAAAGAAAATAAATAAAATTCCTAGTAAATATTTACAAGACATTCAATTTCATAAATTAAAAAATTATAAATTCAGTATTTCTCATTTTCCTTTTAGGCAAATATGAAAATTTTAAAAAACTCATTATTAGCCCAATTTTGGGAAACTTTTACACACAGTTAAAGATTTAAAAATCCAATATCCTTTCTGTTAGGCAATCTTCCTCAAACTTTTAATGCACATGTCATGTGTCCTGCCAACATCCAAAGTTCTACTTTACAGAGGCTCACATATATCTGTCTAGATGTTCATTGTAGCCTTCTGTAGCAGAAGAACAATGTTCAACTACACACCTGTGGGTCTGAAGCACCAAGAGTGTAGGCCATAGCGTGGTACCCTGCTAATTCAAACCTGCTAACCTCCCTGGAAGTTAGAACCCTTCGGTAGCTCTGTGGGAGAACTCTGAGCTATCTCCTCCCATGTACTTTACAGTTTGGAAACCCAGTAGAGGGACAGCTACAGATCAGTTTCAACTCAGTGGCAATGCATTTGAGTTTTGAAGTTTTTCAGTAAATACATTATGGAATCTTAGGGCAACGAGTATTCTTTATCAAGGGAAAAATATTAAGACTAAGATAAACAAATGGGCATGAAAATGTGCTGTCATCAAGGTTATGGTAAATAAAAGCATCCAACCAATATATGAATCTTGTATCATGTACATTTACATAAAATTGTGATTAGTAAAGAATGTCAAGTCACTTAAATATCCCATAGATCCCCTTAGAGTCTGGAAATAAAGGCCTTTTTAAGAAAACTTTCCTGTCTCATTTCTTCACATTCTGCTAAAACAGGCATTTTAAAATCAGCACGCTTTCTCTGCCCTCTTTTTGTTTTAGCAGAAACAAAAGCTCTCCTTTTCATTTCGAAACACACTAAAGAAAAATCACAAAACATTCCAGTTTGCCACTTGACACTGCTTTTCCTCTTAAAATAAGGTCTACTGAAATAATTTCTAAGGCATTTTTAGACAAATGATTCTAGGATTTGAATGACATAGAATGAAATCCTTTTTTTTAACAAAAGTACACATGGCTGCCCATGCCAGACCTGGGAAGGATGAGAGACGCTGCAGCATCCATCTCTGACCCTTTATCTTCTCAACGGTCTCCCCACAAGTCCCTCACACTACTTCACCAGACCTGCTCAGAGCTTCTCTCTGCCTGACTCTTCTTCCTCTCAGCCCTCTTTGATGGGTCACTATCTAATTCTCCTCTGGCCTTGCTCTGACTCTGCATGTCTGGGTTCTATCCATCTTCCTTGTCTGTCACTGGCCCAAGTTCATTTGCTGTATGTTATACACATCCACTCTATGTAGCAGTGACCATGTGTGGAGCATCAATGTCTGCTGCCAGGATGCAAGACAACTTATCACAGGCAGAACGGAGTCTGCCAGAGTTGGTATACTTATTTAACATTTCTGCCTGCTGGAGACTTCAAGATGAACATATTACAGTTACTCTCCCTGTGGGACATTTTGCAGGAGGACACTAGCCCGAGTACAGATATGTCAGTGAGCGGGTCACTGTCCAACTCAACTGACCTGCAAGAGTCAGTAATAAATACTTCAGCAATGTGTACAATTTCTTTTTTATATTTGACAATTAGTGACTGGTTTTTGGTATATAAAACTTAAATAAAACCTTGAATACAAGTGTAACCTTTTAGAATTCATATTTGTAACCTTGCACATGTACACACACACACGCACACAGAGTCTCATTCCCATTAAGTCAGAACTAAATCACAGCTTGTTCTCCAGTGGGGTTTCAAAGACCATAAACCACACAAGAGGACACTGTCATCTTTCTCCCCCAGAGCAGCTGATGAACTTGAATGGCTTGCCTTTGAGTTGGCAGTGCTACTCTTTACCCACTAGACCACCATCTACATTTTCTTTAAAAAAAAAAAAAAAGCAGCCTTCACTCATAGTGACCCCTTGCATCAGAGGTGATTCATGCTCCACAGTGTTTTCAACTGTCTTAGTAAGTACTTCTGTGTATACTCAAACCTCCAACCTTTCAATTAGAGCACATTAAACATTTGTGCTACCTAGAGTTTTACCTAAACTTTAGGGGCTTCTGACTAAACTCTCTCACTTAACCTTTAACATCAGTCAAAAAGGTGAGAAGACCTAGTGATACAGAATGTTCTAAGAGAACCAGAAGTGCATGGCCTCTCAGTAAGAGGACTGAGACATGCGGGCATCTCATCTTCTGTCCTACTTCAAATTTTAACACTGAAATCATGCATCATGTTATGTTACAACAGATCTCAACATCTCCATCTCTTTCTCTCTTGTCTCTCTGTCTTTTTCTCCCTCTGCCTCTCTCTGTTCTGTAATCTTCTCTCTTTCTTCCCCCGGACTCACTGCCCCCTCTCTCTCCGTATTTTGCAATCTTCTCTCTCTCTTCTCTCTTCTTTCTCTCTCTCCCACTGTCTCTGTATCTGTGTGTGTGTGTGTGTGCGTTTTGCAAGAAACTAAAGGGAAAAGAAAAACGGAGATTATGATTTTCCAACACAAACATTTAAAAAAATATAACTTGATGCACTTTCGTTTGCAAATCTCCCTGTGAAGAAAACTGCTATCAACCTTTTGAACACATGCTGCTGATTCCCTGGAATTGGGCTTGGAGAGAGGGGAAGGCAAAGCCAAAAGGATGAAATCAGAATGCACACAATGGAGCTAGTTCAAAAGCCTGAGCAAGAAGCTCAAATGTATCCAGGCTAGAATTCATCCTGTCACAATGGGAAAGAGGATGATAAGATGCGTCACTGTGGGCTTGCATCTTGAGAGCCAAATGAGCAGCGGTGAGCTACTCTACGTTGTCCCAGGAGCTCTGCTGTGGTCCTCCATGCTATATACGTCAAGAAGGCAACACGGTGGCACATTTCCTCCAAACTCCTTCAAGTGTGATCAGACATACCCTCCAATGCATCAATACTCTACATACATTTACTTAAATAAATAATGTATGAAACCACAGAGAAAGAATTACCCCTGAAGCTGTTTGCATTACTGAAGTCCTCCAGGCATTTTAATCCTCATATCAAGCATGGGAGGCAGGGCAGACTGCAATCTAGGGTGAGGACATGCCAGTCCATAGGGACCTGTTTTAAAAGAGTGTTGGACAGAACTGTATTGCGAAAGCAAGATTCTGAGATTTTATCACTGCCCCTCATATGGAAACAATATTTAAGACTAAGTAAGGCTGTCTTTATACTACTTGGAGTGTTCATCATGTCTTATGAGAGCATCAGTGAGCTGACCTAGCTTTTCCCCTGTAGCACAGGGACCTGTGATTGCTTTAAGATCTCCTGGATCCAGCAGCTCTCCCTCCTGGATCTGAGGTACTATGAGCAGGGAAATAGCACCGCATGGCTTAGCACAGACCACCACCACTGCAAGTCAGTGTCTACAGAATAGTTTTTAGGAAATGGTCAATTTTACTCTGTGCCTCATAATTCTGGACATATAACACTTAATGTTTTATATTTTCTAGGAAAATTGTCTTCACATCAACACTGGCATTCATCTTCTCCCAAAAGCATTATCAGGGTTAGTTATACTTAGGATGTTTTAAAATTACCAAAACCTCTTCTAAGCTCTCCCAGAAAATAGGAGGTGGGGAAGCTTCAGAAAACTTTATAAGCAATAACAGGAGAATTTTAACTTACAGATGATGCCTATTTATGGCTTCTAGAAAGCTCTCTCTAAGATAGAACTTTCTTCAAGGCATAACTCGAGTCTTGGCCCTCAAGTGGGAACTGCCTTACAGCTGATTGACTGTCCAACAGGTTTTCAGTGACCGTAAATCACATGGGAGGAGACTGCCCATCTTTCACATTGTGTGTATTTAAACCACATGCCTCTGTTTGGCAGCACAACTTCCTCTGGAGGAGATCCCCAGAATACTCTTTAAGGAACAGCAGTCCCCTAAATAGTTTGTTGTTGTTGTTGTTAGCTTCTACCCTGAAGTTCCCAAAGTTCCCAGCACCACAGGGACCTGTGATCAGACATTGCCACTGCACTTGTCATTATCTGCATTTTGAAATATAATCTTGGCTTATTTGTAGCCTAATTTTGCAAAGCCTTTCTAACGGCAGAACTGGCACCTGTAGTAAAAGAAGCAAGCAGATTTTCTGAATTCTTTACACATGTACATTGAGCTGACCTAATGGGAAGTGATGAGGAATGTGAAATCAGAGTGTGCTAAGGACAGCCAAGCAGTCAATGCATGGGCTCCTCTCAGTGTGAACTCTGTGTGGTGAAGGGCAATCAGTCCTTGGTGAAGTCCTTGCTGAAGGGTGCAGGGGAAAGCCAAGTAGTCAGTCCATGGGCTCCTCTCAATGCCCTCTCCCCTGAAAGTGCCTCTACATCTAGCTTCCTCCCCATCTTCTCTTTCCTTTGCTTTTGGTTCCTGGACCAGCAGCATCACTACTTCCTAAGATCTTATTGGAAATGTATCCTCAGAGGCCTTACCTGGACCCATTGAGTCAAGGAGGGATTAAAGTTAATAAATGGGTTAAAGAGGTGGTTCTCCCACCTTGGGATCCATATGAGTCATCTGCAGGGTGTGCTAAAGCACAGATGGCAGGGACTCAGGACATCAGAGCTGACCCCAAATTGAACTTAGTCACCTCTTCTTCCTTCTGTCGCCCACCGGAGTTAATATCTTGGGCATGATTTCTGTTTCTCTGAGACTAGAGCAATTTTTCAAACCCTAGCTGCCAAGTAATGAGGAAAGCAAGTATAAAGTTTTCCCTTGTACATCATGAAGGCTCACACTAGGGAATTTCCTCCAGTGGGAGAAAACCTGGATGCTGAGTAAGCAAAATGAGTAATAGCTTCCTTCAGCTCAGCTGTTAAGAGGGTGAGAGATGAGAACATGTGGGTGTAGTCACATGAAAAGCTGCTCGGCTCACAATGCCTTTTCCACCTCCCTCCTCAACATTACAAACATCTTCAGTTGCATGTCTGGGTCATGATAGTGTTTTCCCAGAATCACCAACATTTTCACAGCACTCCACTATACTATCACAGAAGAGCTGTGGCAAATGTGACCCTCTGCAGAGCCTCCCTGCCTCCCCAAAACCAGTTCTTGCTCTTAGAGAAACAGCTTCTCTGAGCTACAAAATGACAGCATGCACTTCCTGGACCTGGAACAAGTATCAGCTTCCAGCTGCCCTGTATCCAGGTGGGTCATGCAACAGTTGTATACTTTATTCTCAAGTCTTTCACCAAAAAGTACCTCCAAACTGCTCACCCTTTCAGTTGTATATGCAAAGAAAGAATGCAATCCAGTATAAATAAGCTACATACTGAGAGGAGCTCACAATCCTTCACCACCTGAAAAGAGGGAAGCGCAGTAGATGGGCCAGAAGTTAACCTGTATTGTATAAACTCACTAGAATTGTGGGGGCTGTTGATTAAAGCAGTTAGCAATAATTACCCTACAAACCCACTCTCCCTTTGTGCAGCACATTCATATCTCCTGCAGTTCTCATTTTGTGTCTCTTCTCCATAAGATTATAAGCTTTCTTTACTGTATTCATTTAAAAAAAAAAATCCAGATCCTAAGAAAACCCTCACATAAAATAGATAATAAATAAATGTGTGAGATAATCAATAAATGTAAGAGGAAGGATGAGGAGATAGGAAAAGAGGAAACGTGTGGAAGAAGTACAAGCCAGTCCTACGAAATAGGATGCTGTTCACCGGAGACAAATGCATCTTTACTACAGAACCTTAGGGAGCCTGGACCTGCCCCATGGATGGGTCTACAATTCACGTTGTTTGAAAGGCAATGGAAAAGAGTGGAGAGAGGATTAGCTTCAGAAACAAAAATCAAGCTGGTGGCTCAACTCCATTATTTGGTTTTGACTTTAATAACTCCAAACTTGTAATATTTGTTCTCCAAGAATAGTAATGATAGCCAATATGTGTTGAACTCTGTAAGGTGTTTTATGGGGTTTGTCCCAAGTCTCCTGACATCCCATAGGCTTGTGGTAAAGGTTAAATTATATTAAATCATTCTTGGAACCTGTATTTGCTACACAATATATCCTTGGGGCCAAATTAAGTCCTGGAGATACAATGCTAATAGGCAGTATCCCTGCTGACTTGAAGCATACAGTTTCAAAAGGGGGAGTGAAGGAGGACTTATGGAAATATTGTGTAACTTGGAGAACACTGTGTAAACTCAGGTCCTTAGCCCACACCTTCTACATGATGAATCCACTTCCCAGTGATGCTACAAAAGTTCATAGACACCTCTCATTCTCTAAGTACTAGGACAAAGGCTAGCCTCTCTGCCCAAGGGAACCTAGAATGGTGTGGGACCAGGAATGGCCTCATAAAAAAAAAGAGACACTAAGGAACTTGGAAAGTTTGAGTCCTGCTGCTTGTAGCAGTGACTTTCACAGCCATGCATGTCAATATGCAGCCAGAAAGTGCCCATGAGAGGGCCTTGCCATCACTCCCACTTTCCCCTGAGAAAAACAGGGGCTGAGCTGTCAAGAGCAGACAACCCGGGTCAATTTGAAATATAATGACTTAGGATTATGCTGCCAACACAAATGCCAATGGTTCGAATTCACTAGATGCTTCGAAGGAGAAAAGCAATCTCTTCCTATACAATTTACAGCATCTGCAAACCTATTGTGTAGATTCTGACCTGATGGTACCTACTGACAACAGTGCATAGAGTTGTGTTGCTAAACTAAAGGCAGCTGCTACATGGGAGAAAGATGAGAAATATCTTTACATGTGATTTACAGCCCCTGAAACCTGCTAGTGGGTAAACTCCAAAGTGATCATGACTTGGCACACGACAACAACCACAAACAGTAACGATAAATGAGGAAACAGGTCTTTTGCAAGCCATGATGCTGAATTCTCTATTGCACACAACTGTTGGTAGTTGTTGTCAATCCTCTTGTAGCTCATGGTGGCCCCATTACATGTAATACAAAACTGATAAACAGGGTCCTGGGGCTATGACCTTTAAGAAACAAATCACCAGCCCTGTCTTGCAAGCAACCACTAGGTGAATTGGAACCACCAAACTTCCAACTAGTGGTTGAGAATTAACTGTGCCAACCAGGAACTCCAATGCACAGAGTATTTCCTTCAAACTTTCTTTTCTAAAAAAGTAATTGCAGAAAAGAAAACAGAAGCAAAGTAATAACTTGTTCAAGGTCACACACAGCCACAGAGCATTCATTGGAAACAACATGAATATCTGTCCAAAAGGACTTTTATCTCTTGCAACTCTGACTCTCCCCCAAAGAAGGATGGTCACTGGGGTCGGGGATGCCTAGGGAACTGAAGAGCAGCTGGGATTGGAGCTCCAGCCTTTTCATTTGCAGTGAGAAAAGGAGAAATATGGAATGTCCACCGGCATCTACACAGGATGACATTCTCCTCCTGTTCAATAGCTCAGACAAATGTGAGCAGGGGTTCTACTCTGCTGCTGCTTTTATGAGATGAACAAAAGCCTATAACACTGAACACAAAACCAACAGCAGGTTAAGGCACTGAAACAAAAGATTATTTGACATTGCCCAGGTTTTCTTTCTCTCTTTTTTCATTTCATAAATACACTGGTGGCTTAGTGGGTTATATGCTGGGCTGCTAGAAGAAAAGCTGGAGTTCACCCACAACTCTTCAAGAGAAATATGAAGTAGTCTGCTGCGTTAAGACTTTAAGCCTCAGAAACTCGAAGTAGGGCCATCATGAGTGGGAGCCAACTTGATGACAATAGATGAGTATAAAGAATTGTTAGATTATGCCTATCAGTTCTCAATTTTTTTATTCCTCACAGTATCTTCCTTCTCTTCCTGAAGGTTTCATGTTATGTAAGTCTCCTTTGCTCAATGAATTAATTAACAGTAAATCTTTCATTTATTTTGTAGAATAGGTGCACCTGATTAAAAAAAATAAAATTTCTTATTAGGTTTGAAAAAAAAATTCCAATTGTGAACATTCATAAACCAATTTTCTTTTTCTCTTTCTCTCTCTCTCACACACAAACACACACACACACACGCACACACACTCTTAAAGAGTTACTACTTTGGAAATCCAGCAACATTAGAATAACTTGTAAAATTCAACAACAAATTGCCCTTCTGCAGTTAAAATTGCAAGATACAAACAGCAACACACCCAGAGTTTTATATTCTATGACATGCAATAACAACAAAACTAGTTAGAATTACAAAGACATGATAACAATGAAAGTGTTATTTAGATGAGTTATTTGGAATAATATTAAGGAAACATTCCCAGAAGTTTGTAGACAATCACTGGTAAGAGCTCCAGTTAACCGGCGCTGCCTATAAGGTATTACCTGCTAAGAAAATTATTAATGTCTATAAGGTATTACCTGCTAATAGAATGGCAGACATGCACATGTACATTGTACATGTTAATTGGCTTCTCTGGTTCTTGGTATTACTTATAAAATCTTATGGCAACCAAGTAAATACTGGCACCCTCACATAGACTAAAATATTTATATTCTAATTTACACCAATTAAGGCTCTTACTTGTTTGACTTCCAACAAGCACTCACCACTCTCCACCCACAACAACTAGACACGCAGGAACAGTTTGATCACTATGATGTCATATCAGGTATTAGTGAAATTGCACAGGGTTGTGCAAGGTGCATGCTATGAGGTCACAAGGGAAAACAAGATGCTGAAATAAGGAGGAGCCTTTGGACAGGATGTCCAGTTGGGGATATGAGAGAAAACTCAGAAGTCTACCGTGCTCACTCACACAGGATTCCCCATCCATATTAGTGAAATAATGGACATTATAAAATAGAAAGAAAAACTCCATGACGAATGTTTTCTGAATTGAGGCCTGGCATTTGCAGTTTAACATATATTTCTTCTACACAAGTTTCTTTATGATGCCGTAGAACAACACTGCTTAGGTCAAGAGAGTCTAAGATGACAAAATACTTATGGGTAATGTTTCAGTCTGCATTAAGGTCGCCTCCAATCAAACCCTGGGTTATCTTGCCATATCTACTTTTACTAAATTAGATATCTTCCCGTCAATCTGATATCCATGCCAATTATCCTCTTAATTCCACAACACTTAGTCGAAAAAGGAAAAAATATGTGATCATTTAAGAGCGTAAAAAATATGAATTTTAAAAATTCATTTGTTTCAAGGTTTACTTCTTAATACGTTACATTCTTCCTACCCTTTACAGTCTTACAGATTTTTCTGTGGAGAATCCACGGGGGAAGGGGGGAAAGTAATCAAAATCTCTCTGCTGAATCATGTATAAGGATCAAGGGATCTAAGGGAAGAATAGCTGGGAAAGCAGAAGGAGAAGTGCCCTCTCTCCAAGGGTGAGCCCTTACTTCTTGTTGGTCTTCCACATACACCATGTCTCTCATCACTGCTCTCTTGCATGATAATGTTTCCATCTTTTCCAGAACTCTCTCATCCATTTGCAGCTATATACTAGTAAGCACTCATTTGAGCACACACAAACACATTCTTTCAAACTATCCTGCCTCTCCAATGCCTGCCATCTTTGCTCTCCTGAAATCCCTACTGACCCAGCCACTTCACATTGTCATACCCTCAACACAAACTCTTCTCTTGTTTTGTTTCCAGAGCCTATGGCACTGGCACCATCTCACAGCTGGTCACTGACACCCTAGGACATTTTCTTCTCTAGCACTTTTCTTTGCAATCACATTTTCTTCACTTCCCACCTCACTGGCTGGAACGCTCTGTGTTCTTTGTCCTCTTCTTTCTTTCACTCCCCTCTAAGTATGAAGATTTTCCAGGCTCTGATCACTGAACTTGTTTGCAACACACTTCTTCTACTTATCGTTGGTTTTACAGTTTAAAGATTTTTAACAACAAATATGGTTATCTCTTCAATTCTGAACTTTATCTTGAGCTCTGTAATTCACAAATCCATTTGGAATTTCCTCTAAATAAACATCTTAATATGGTTGTCTAGAACAATCCTCTTGCTTCTTCATCCCTCCCATATCCTCTTTCTTTTCCATTTTGGTACATCATTCACCATCAGTATGTACACCAAATCTCTGGAATCCATCTTTGATTTCAATACATTCCCTTCCACCACCTTTGTCCATCTCACCATTGTTCTCACCATCTCACCTGCAACATCCAACTCAGGAACATCTGAAGTCCTAGAGCTATTTGATTCTTTCTATCTTCACGACTATGTACTATACACAGAACAGTCAGGGTGTTTTAAAAACATTTACACAAGACAATCATTCCTTTGCTTGAAAAAAAAAATTCTCATTCAATGCAAAGGAGCTTTGAACTCATTCCTCTGACCTGCCCAGGGGTCCTATAAGATCTGCTCTCTGTCTACCTTTCCAACGTCAGCTTGCTCCATACTCTCGCTCACACAAGGGCTTCCTTTGTCTTACACACACACACACACACACACACACACACACACACACAGAGCCCTGCTGTAGCCTCACAAGCTCAGTACTTGTTTCCTTCTCATTAGAATTCTGTACTTTCTTCAGGCTTTTTGCAGGCCCAGCTCCCACTTCTCCCTCCAGACCCCATTAAACTATTTCCAGCTTGAAAGTCCATTCCTGATGACTCTGTCACAGTTCTTTTCTATCAAGTCAGACCACTTATATCTCTCACAGAATTTACCAACAAAAGGACATTGTTTAATTTTGTTTATTATCTGTACCCCACACTAAAATGTGAGCTTCATAAAGACCTCATCTGCTAGTGCACACCACAAACCACTTCTATCAAGAATAAAACCCTCACTAACATCGATTGACTGGCAACTCAGGGCTGAGCCACGAGCCGGTTTTTGGTGGCTGTAAGGTGCAGGGAAGGAGATTTTCCTTGGTTTTCCCTTGGAGTCACTGTGGATTAAAACCACCTTTAAACCTGTGGCACACCTTCCTACAGAGGTTCCTATGCCACCACAGCTCCCTGCTTAACACTTTGAAAGCACTGAATAGATCTTAAATAGATGAATCAATGAGTGTATAACTTAGACCAGATAAATTGATGGTATGTATGCCTATTATTATCCAGAGATAAAAACCAACTTGGCTGAGGTTTGTCTCAGTGATTTGATTCAAAAAGCAGTCACGCACAGCCTATATATAACTTAAAGGACCACATTCATTTTTCTGTCTTTTGAGATGTTTAACTGAATAGCCTATAGAAAATAGTTTTAATCCAAACAGCATGAAATTTATTATAACTCCAACATATAAGCCATCTCTCCTAATGACACATATGAATTTTTATAAGATATAAAGGAATTATGATTTCTAGTATATCTGAATTTAGATCCAGGCCAAGGTTCTCCTGGAGGTAGGTGTGGCCTTGGTGTCTATGGGTGACCTAAATAATCAGCACAGCTGGTCAAGAGGTTGAAGGAGGCTTCAGTCCATCCAGAAATGTTTCAGAAACAAAGTTCGGCAATCTAGCTCTGAAAAATTGGCCACAAAAGCCCGAGGAAGCAGCCCACACTCCAACAAAGAGTAACCATATGTCAGAGTCAACTTGATGGCAACTAGAACCAAGAATGTATTCTCTAGAAAAAGCCATTCCATAATGGGAGAAAGGAAAACAAAATTGACAGTTCAGATGTCGCTTTCAGATAAAGAATTCCTCATCGTAAAGAAATGACTGCTATTTCTTTCACCTCTGCCTAAGAAATTATCCAAAAGACCTTATTTGCTTCCACACTGATGAGTAGGCAGTGGATCTCAAGGTCTCTCCCTGTAATGAGCACTCACTCAACATAGACAGCTGTCAGCGACTCACACACCAGAGAGAGAGCCCAATCTACATGCAGTCCCATGCAGCCTCACGGTTTACCTCCTTGCCACATACATCAAATAGAACACGAACTAACACACAGAATATGAAAGAAGCATTAATAGCTAGAATAAATTATTAATTCTATTAAAGTGTGATTCGAATAATGATTCTTTTCCTTGTGTTTATTAAAAGTAATAATTAATTGCTAAGTAGGCATTAATAAACACACATGACTCTACCCCAGAGCAAAAATGCAGAACTCCTGTTTCCACTGGAGCCACAGAAGAGACGTTTCAGATACACTGACAGACGGCAGTAGTATTCCTCCTTGCTTCTTATTTCAAAGCTAAAACTGAAAAGGGAAACTACTGGATGAATTGGACACTTTAGTTATGGAACTACAATAAGGATTTCCTTTGTACTTATTAGGAATCTTTACTGCCTTACTTACTGATCTTATATCCATGATCATGTAATTTAACTTTCCTAGAACTGCTTTCTCAAATGTAAAATGGTAATAATAATAGACTCTACCTCACCGGTTTGGTATAAAATACAGTGAATGCCTCTTACCATTCACAGTACTCACTGTAAGAGTCCTATGTGCTCTACACAAAACAGCATATGCAAGGTCATCTTACCTTGAGATCCAGTGCCCTTTGGCAAGAGCTTTTATAATTCACTCTTTAGTTCTGTTGAAATCTTGATTAAGAAGATACCCAATTAAAGAGCATCTTATTACAAAGCTTTCCATATCTAAGATAGAGTCAATCCATTTACCTTATGGATTTTTGATAGAACAAAACCCCATTAAATATGAAAGATAAAAAACAATTGACGCTGGCAAAACAAGATATGCTTTGGAGAAAGGAAAATAACAGGGTCAATACCTCACATTGCATATAAAAACAACCTCAACCGATTATGAAGGTAAAAATAAGGACAAATTTTGCAGTCCTAATTTATGGCACAAATGGCCACCAAACATAACTAAAACTGTACAAACAAACAAAAAAATCTCGATGTCTGGGACTTCCTAAAAAGTAAACATGTAAGTTCATAAAAGTTTCTCTAAAAGAGTAAAAAGAGAACAGATAGACTGGGGTAAAATATATTTGGCAAGAACACATCCGACAAGGGATCAATTTTTACATTTTACAGAAAACTTCAACAACTTAACAACCAAAGTCAAAGAATCCAATTTAAAAATTAGCAATTGCCATTAGAGATACCTTACCAAAAAAAGATGTTGAGGCAGGTAATAAACAAATAAAAATATAGAAATGTTCACAACAAACAGCCACTAAAAAGATACAAATCAAAGCAATAAGCTCATCCCCTCACTACAGCAATAATTGTCATTAAGTGCTGTCAAGTTGTAGACAACTCATAGCAACCCTATGAACGAAAGACCTGAACACCTGTGTAGCTTTCATCATTTCTCCCAATTCATAGAGTTTCTGGAGGCAAGTTATTTCAGAACTCGATGCTACTCCTGCTTCCAAGCTTGTTTTTATTGAGGAGCCCCACCAAACAGTCCACTGTGGATAATCATAATCACGTTTGACACATCAGTGTCACAGTGTTCAGCATCACAGCAATTACACATTATCTCTATACAGCAAATGGACAGAGCAGTGCTATACCACTTAGGAGAATGCTTGACCAAAACATCTCACATACTTTTGGTGTGTTGTTAGGAGAGGCCAAGCCTTGGAGAAGGACATCATACTAGGGAGAGTGGAGAGTCAAACAAAATAGATCGGCACAGTGACTATAACAATGGGCTCTAATGTGGTAGGAATGATGAGGTTAGCACAGGGTTCAGATCTGATGTTCATAGAGTCACTGTGAGTAATATTTGGCTCAATGACTCCTAACATCAGCATGGAGTTTTCATAAATTTGCCCCCTGTGCATGAAGCTATATACATACATTCATTGCAGCACATAAATTTTATATATATTTATTTATAATATCAACTGCCAAATTTACTGCTCACAGATGTATTTCATATGCCATCTTATATATGTTCAACTTGCGTATCTACATAAGTAAATTATTAGTTGTATTGTCATTGTTTTCTTAAATAAAGGAATTCAATGTAGCATGTAAATGTATTTTGAGATAAACTTCTATTTAACACTATACACTAAAATTACAATTTTAATTGTCTAAAATATATGGCTCACCTCCTCATCTTAGGAAACTGGATATGCTGAATGCAATTCAATATATTTTAAAGTGTTGATTTCTCAGGTTTACAATTCAGACATCTATTTTTATATGGGTATTCTTTATAATTAATGAGATATTTAAGAATATGGGCACATTTCCTTGTACCTCTCATTGTATAACTCTTATATGTTGCAATTCCTAAGCATGACAACACTGGTACTTTAATACTGATTTTACCTAAGGACACAGTATAAGTATTAATGAGACTAAATACCATTATTTTATAGAAATATGACAATATTTCCCTTAACCTCTTGTACTTTTATCTTTCCATGAATCTAGGACCAAGGTTCCTCTATAATGTTTGTCTAGAACATTCCAGGCTACAAATTTCAGTTAAAATATATTATTCTATAGAAAAAGATCACATCCAAAGAAAATTTCTCACCTAGGAGCTCCATGTGGAGAAAAAGGTAATCTCTCCCTCAATTCCACACTATACTCTCCTCCAGATCTTTATTTATGGTTAGGACATACACTCACACACACACACACCTCCCTCCCCCCTCTACTCCAAAATAACTCCATCAGAGAAATTCAAGTGTGAACCTGGACTCAAACACAATCATATGAATCAAAATTATCATTTTCATTTTATCCATTTTACTCATTTTAATAGCTTAGAAACTAGTTATGACAAATCAATATCAAGTTCACAGGTGAAATAGAAAATAAAGTGACTAGGTAAACTAATAATTGGGTAAGGAGATCCAAGAATGCAGTTTTTGTAAAGAGCCACCCAAGTTTCCTGTTTCACATCTTGATGCCTCTCCCTAGCATTCAAGGCTGTATGTTCACTTACACATACATACACATATACAAACATACATAAGGTGTCTTGGGTGAAAATTTAGAAAGGAAACTGATTTTCTATCCAATCATTCATCCAATTAAGTTTTACAACTTTATATAGTCCCCAGTCTTTCCACCTGCTCCCAGCAATTCTCATTTCCAACAAGCCTTGCCCCTTTCTTACCTTTTATACAGTTTTTCTGTTTGCTTGCATATAATCTTCAAGAATTTGTACCACTGTTACTATTCACAGTCAAATCTATCTTGTTCATATATTTTCCAGTCTATACGCAGAAGAGATCATTCGGAAGGCTGCGCTCCATGAGGAGGAGTGTGGCATCAGGATTAGAGGAATGCTCATCAAAAACCTATATTATGCAGATGACACAACCTTCCTTGCTGAAACTGAAGAAGACCTCAAGCACTTGTTGTGGATGGTCAAAGATTATAGTCTTCTACATGGATTGAAGCTCAACATCAAGAAAACAAAGATTTTCACCGCTGGGCCAATTGGCAGCATCATGATGGATGGAGAGGAGATTGAGGTTGTTAACAGTTACATCTTGCTCAGCTCCACAATCAACACTCTTGACATTAGCAGTCAGGAAATCAAAAGACGAGTTGCAGTAGGTGAAATTGTCGTCAGAGACCTTCCCAGAATGCAAAAAACCAACAATGTCAGTCTGGAGACTAAGGTGTACCTGATCCAGGCCATGATCTGATCATAATTACTTGCTATGCATCAAAACAAGGTTGTGTCATCTGCATAATGCAGACTGTTGATGAATCTTCCACCAACCTTGACGGCACACTTCTCATTATAGAGCCCAGCCTCCCAGATAATCTGTTCTGCATACAGGTTGGAAAGGTATGGAGACAGGACACATCCCTGGCATACACCCTTCCCAATTTTGAACCATGCAGTGATCCATTGCTCTGTTCTGACGACTGCCTCTTGGTCCAAGTATAGGTTTCGCATTAGCACGATCAAGTGTTCTGGGATTCCCATTCTTCTCAGAGTCAGCCACAGTTTGTTATGATCCATACAGTCAAACGCCTTTGCATAATCAATGAAATACAGATAGACATTCCTCTGGTATTGCCTGCTTTCAGCTAAGATCCATCTAACATTAGCCACAATATCCCTAGTACCAGGTTCTCTTCTAAACCCAGTGTGGACTTCTGGTAGTTCTCTTCTGATGTGCTGCTCCAGTCGTTTTTGGATAATCTTCAGTAGAATATTGCTTGCATGTGGAATCAACGATACTGTTCTATAGTCTCCACAATCTGTTGGGTCACCCTTCTTTGGGATGGAAACAAATATAGGTCTCTTCCAGTCAGTTGGCCAAGTGGTTGTTCTCCAGTTTTCTTGGCACAATTTTGTGAGCATGTCTAGGACAGCATCTGTTAGCTGAAATATGTCAATTGGTATACCATCTATTCCTGGGGACTTATTTTTTGCTATTACCTTCAAAACAGCCTGAACTTCTTCCTTCATCACCATAGGTTCTTGCTCATATGCTGTTTCATGAAATTTTTCTGTGTCTGGCAATTACTTTTGATACAGTGACTCAGTATATTCTTTCCATCTTCTTTTAATACTTCCTGGATCATTTAATAGTATGCCTATAGCATCCTTGACTATAGCAACTCGAGGTTTGAATTTGTTTTTCTGTTCCTTGAGCTTAAGAAATGCTGAGAGAGGTCGGCCTTTTTGATTTTCTGAATCTAACTCTTTGCACATTTCATTGTAATACTTTACCATATCATCAAGTGCTGCCTTTTGAAATCTTCTATTCAGCTCTTTAGTATCTTGAATTCTTCCGTCTGTTTTGGCTTCTCTGCAATCCAGTACAATTTTCAAAGTCTCTTCTGACCTCCATTTTGGTCTTCTCTTCCTCTTCTGTCTTTGCAATGATCATTTGCACTCTTCCTGGATGATACCTGAAGCACTTGCTTCAGAGGGTCAAGGACTGCAGCCTCCAATATGGATTGAGGCTCAATGTCAAGAAGACAAAGATTCTCACCACTGGACCAATTGGCAGCATCAGGATGGATGGTGAAGAGATTGAGATTGTTCACAGCTTTAGTTTGCTTGGCTGCACAGTCAACACTCTTGGCACCAGTAGCCAAGAAATTAAAAGACATATTGTGATGGGAAAGTCTACTCTTCGCGACCTCTCCAAAGGAATGAAGAGCAATGGTGTCTCTCTGGAGACCAAGGTGCATCTGACACAGGCCTTGGTCTTTGCTATCACTTATTATGCATCAAAGAGTTGGGAAATGACTAAGGAGGATAGAAGGAGAATTGATGCCTTTGAGCTGTGGTGCTGAAGAAGAGTATTGAGGGTACCATGGACTGCTAGGAAAACAAACACATTCATCCTGTAAAGGGTTAAATTGGGCGGCTCCTTGGAGGCAAGGATTCTGAGGCTCCATCTAACACACTTTGGACATGTTGTAAGGAGGCACCGGTCCTTGGAGAGGGACATCATGTTTGGGAGGGTGGATGGACAGCACAGGAGGTGAAGGCCCTCTATGAGGTAGATTGATTCTGTGACTGGGGTAATCGGGATGGGTGTGTCAGAGACAGTGCAATTGGCACAGGACAGAGCAGAGTTTAGAGCTGTTTTACATAGGGTCACTATGAGTTGCAAGTGACTTGATGGCATATAACAACAACAAACGACAACATGCATCAGAGAGCTGGATAATGACTAAAGATAATAGAAGAATTCATGCCTTTGAGTTGTGTTGCTGGAGAAGACTCATGAATGTATGTTCATGAGCACCAAGAAAACAAACATGTCTATCTTGGAAAAAATGAAACCAAGATTCTTCTTGGAGGCTAGGATTTTGAAGCTCCATCTCACATACATTGGTCATGTGGTCAGGAGGAAAAGCACATTCTCAGAAGGGGGAAGGAATAGTGCAGGAGAGGAAGACCCCTGATAAGATAGATTGATACTGTGACTAGGGCAATGGGGGTAAATGTGTCAGAGTCAGTGAGACTGGCTTAGGACAGAACAGGCTTCAGAGCTATCGAACACAGGGTCACTATGAGATGCAGGTGACTTAACAGCACATAACAACAACAACAAGATCCTGTAAACTTGATAGACATTTCGAAGAAAGAAAAGAATGCAGATTGGTCTCATGTATGTATGTCTAAAAACACACTTCCCATGTGGTGGTCGTGTTGTTTGGAGCCATTGAGTCTAGTACAACTCATAGTAACCCTATGAACAAAGATTGTGTCATCTTCATACTCCCTAACACACTAGAACCCATTGTGGCAGTCACCAGTGTCAAACCACCTTGTCAAGGATCTTCCTCTCCTTTGCCAAACTTCCAAGCATCATGTCCTTCTCCAAGGAATTGCCCCTTCTAGCAACATGCCCAAAACATGTGAGGTGAAATCTCATCATTCTTGCCTCAAAAGAGCACTCTGGATGAACCATCTCCAAGACATATCTGTTTATTCTTTTGGCTGTTCATGGGATGTTTAGTGCTCTTCTCCAATACCGCAGTTCAAATGCATCAATTATTCTTCTGTTATCTCTATTCATTTTCCATCTCTCAAATGCATAACAAGTGATCAGAATAACTATAGCTTGAATCAGATGCACCTTAGTCCTCAAACTGACATAATTATTCTTCAATACTTTTGAGAGGCTCCTAGCTGCAAACTTTGCCAGTGCAGTACGATCAGTTGTGGGCTGGAAAAATAAAAGTAAAATCAAAACAACCTACCTTCCAGAATCCAACTGCTTCACACAGGAGACTCCAAACTGGAGACTCATAGGTAGGACCCCATCAACTGATATCAACACTTGTCTGCCAGTTCGTAATTGTGAGTTGCTGTGATAGTGAAAGCTATGTCACTGATGTGTCAAATGCCATAAGATTAAGACAGACTCATGGATTGGACATCCACTTCTTAAATAGCAGGCCTTTGAATGTCTATGAATCCCTCCCATGCAGTCTCTATTAGTTAACATTTTAATGTTACTGGCAGGGTTAACTGCGTGTCCTAAGCTGACTTTTGAGCCCATTCTTTTCATGACCACACTGTAGTTTTACACATTACACTATGACATGCTCTATAAAATGTTCTTCATAGTTTTCCACAAAATTATAAAAAGGCTTCTCATTCATAGAAGATCAAATTCATTTGCTTATAGCATCCTTAAAATCGGAAATTCTGTGTCCATTGTACTTACAAAGGGGCAGTTACAATCAGGTCAGTCATTAGGAGCACTGGCCCTGAAAGAAAATTGTTATTGAGGTTGTGGTGGTTGTTATGTACCATCGAGCTAGGACCCTCCAGTGGGTTTTCAGAAGCAGTAAATCGCACAGAAGGAGATTGCCTATCCTTCTCCCTCAGAGCAGCTGGTGGATTCGAACCTCTTGCTTTCATGATTATTGTGCAACTTCTTGCCACTAGGCCACCAGAATTCCCTTAAAGAAAATTAGCACACTTCAAACTTCAGCATAACCATGCACTAGCCCTGTGGTCTTCAGTTCCTCAAAGCTTTGCACTTCAATCCTTTTTTGTAAAAGAGAGAAGAAAACAGAGCCATAAGGATTAAATAAGGAATTAAGTACGAATAGTTTAAAAGGTATATGGCACAAAAGGGAAAAAGAGTTCACTAAATGTTAGAAAAAACATTTATTAATAATAATGATATTTCCGATTACTTAATTACCCTTTTAGTCACCAAATTAGATTACTTGTATTAGAATAACCAAAATGTATTGTTCATGTTACTATTAAGACAGATTCTACTTTGCTTTTGTATGACGAGAGGATAAAAATCATTTCAAGGTAGTCTTTTGCAGAAGCAGGGGACAATAAAAGAATAAAATTTAAAAATTAAACCCAAGTGCACTAAGACACAGGTCAAAGCTATATGTCTCACCTTTAAGAAGATAGCAAAGCCCTAGGAAAATCTGGTTACATAACACAAAATAAGCACACAGCAGCTAGAGCCGGGAACACTACTAAGTTTAGTATTCTTTGGCCCAGATAAATAAAGTTTCCCTCAGGAGAAGTAAATACAACAGGCAAAGTAAAAGTGTGGAGTTCCTAGCTAAAACAAGAAGGTGTTTTGAAAACAGCAGCCCTCAGCATTAACCTATGCTGTGGCACAACAGGCAGGCACCACATGAAACTTCGTCACACACCAACTGGTGTAACCAGAGGGCCAGCCCACCAGGCACCTCTCCTGAGACACCAGGCTGTGGGGTGCCAGGACAGGCTCTCGGCCTAGGGTCTCCTTTGGCTCCTGATGATCCTGGGTCCAGTAGCCAACTGGCAGTGTGACTACCTTCTACAGGAGAAGCCAACTTCAGTGACAAAGGAGTGCTTACAGCAGGCTTGCTGACAGCTGTCCGAGTGCCATATTTATTTACAAAATGTTATTTAAATTACTGACAGTTGGCGCTGCTGAGGAAAAGCTGAGAGAAAAAGCTGACGTTTCTTGATCTAGTGGTGCTCTCCCCACTGGCTGTACTCCCCATCTCTGTATTAATTCCATTATTTACTTGTTCAGTCAGTCATCACTGTGTAGTTGGAAATGACTTGCATGGGAGGAGATTGCCCATCCCCTCTCCTTCAGAGGTACTGGTTGATTCAAATCACCAGAGAGGCAACATCTTCTGGTGAGCAGGGCCACTCCTCAAGGATTAAGCCACTATCCTAACACCCACACATTTGCTATTTAAAGCTCCTGGTTTATCATCAGCCTTTGTTTTAAAGATCTCTCAGCCATCCTGTTAAACTGTTCCACACAATTTGACTCCATAGGGACCCTTAGAAGTGGCTGTTCCAACCAGCCCTCACCCTCTGACCTGCTTGCCTGGAGATGGAATGCCTCAGAAAAGTTCAAGTGGGGAGGGGAGTCCTTTATAGCACCTACTGCTAACAATAGATGCTCATTAAATTAAGAAAAATTATCATAATCAATAAATTTTTTTAAAAATTTTTTTTGGTCTTATGTTGGCCAAGGGCACATATTCCTGAAATAAAGCTGGACATAGTGCTTTTGTTACATACGCTTTGGGACAGGGGCAAAGAAAAAATAGAAAAAACAACCTACCTTTTATTAAAATGTCAGTCAACAGAGAAGTTTATGTAAAGTTATTCTTTTCCTTTTTAGTTCTTAATATGGATCTTCATATATGTGAAATTTACAGACAAAAAATAATTAAGACAGTAGATTCTTTTTCCTTCCTGGATCTTTATTTCTGGCCCTTATTCATACCTCTTCCATAACATGGACCACTTCTTGGCATATTCCTACGTTTAATGCACTCTGTCTTCATACACTAGATGTTCAGTACCATGACAACAAAGACTCCAGGGAAGTAGCTACTTGCTGAATAAAACTGATACTAGTAAACACCCACAGTACACACAGACCAGGCTCCTACAATGCCTGAAACTCTGAGCTCATTTTTAAACAGAGAGAGGCTGTCCACTGGGGCCAAGAAGCCAAAGACTGAGATGTCCACTGGCCAAAGCACTCGTCTCTGGGATCTTCTTTCTGCCCATCTTGATCCCTCCCTCACTAAGGATTAGTTTACTTCAGTTAGTGACCTCTTCTCATAGCTTCAGAGCATGGACATAGTCTAGTCATGTCAGTCCAGTATCTCCAGTCCTCATAGACTAAGCATCTCAGATTAACTATAAGGTAACAAATAGGTCTGTCTTGGAGATAGTGAAACTAAGTTTCTTCTTGGAGGCTAGGATTGTGAAGCTCCATCTCACATACTTTGGGCATGTGGCTAGGAAAGACAGGTCATTGAAGAAGAAAATCATGCTTAGAAAGGTGGAAGGACAGCACAGGAGAGGAAGACCCCGGATGAGATATATTGATACAGTAACTGGGGCAATGGGGTAGGTGTGTTGGAGTCTGTGAGACTGGCTCAGGACTGGGCGGGCTTCAGAGCTGCTGTACATAAAGTCCTTACAAGACAAAAAACAAACTAAGATAAGATAAAACAAATTCCAGGTCAGCAGTGCCATCTCTTCCTGATGTCAAAGGTGTGAAGCATTTCCCTGCTAATGGGATGGTTGACTTTGAGTAGGAAATTGTGCCACTTTAGCTTGTTCTGGGTCCAAGGGGACACAATACCCTGCAGAGACTATAGTTTTCCCAAAAGTACTAAACCTATGCATAGTCCCTTAGGTCAGAAAGTAACTTACTTTCAATTTTATTAGAATATCTGACATTACTCTTTTGGGGTTGTTAAAAAAGAAATGTTAAAATAACGCTGAGAAAAACAACTGTGAGATATCATCTCACCCCAGTAACAATAGCAATGTTCAACATAGCAACAAACAATAAATTCTACCAAGGTTGTGGAGAGATTAAAACCCATATTCACTTCTGGTGGGAAGATCAAATGGTGCAATCACTATGGAAGGCAGTTTGGCTTATTCTCAATAAGTTGGATATAGATATACTATTTGACCCAGGAATTCCACTACAGGAAATAAACCCAAAAGAAACCAGAGCCACAACTCAAACAGATGCATGCCCATCTGTGTTTACTGCTGCATTATTCACAAAAGGAAAGCGATGGAAGCAACTCAAGTGACCATCAACAAACAAATAGATAATAAAACTATGGTATAATCATGCAATAGAATACTATTCAGCACTGAAAAACTATGAACTCATAAAACATTACACAAGATGGCAGACCCTGAGGAACATTAGGTTAAGTGAAGTATTTCAATCACAAAAGGACAAAGACTGCATAGCACCATTGTTATAAAGCAGGACTGACATGGGAGGATGGGAGAATAGGATAAGAGTGGATAGATAATGAACACTGCACTGGAACAGATGAAAGAAAGAATCATTAAATGGAATATATGATTAAACATTATATGTATGTTAACAATTTAGAATAAGAGGTATATTGAAAAGAGAACTGTGGGAGGGAGAAGGGAGGAGGAGAGGAAGATAATTGTGCAACAATGAATTTATATATACAAACCACTCTGAGAAACAGAAAATAAAATCACTTGTAATTTTACTGTCCAGAAATGGCATGACTAATAGTGTGACTCTTGAAGCACTTTGTGATTTTCCCAAGCAGACATTCATGCTTGCATACACCCACATTTACAGAGCAACCGATTCATTTTACTGCCGGACTCTAGACCAGCTAATTATCTAAAATGACTTAGAGTTCTGTTTTTATTTATGCTCAAGTACTATTAATTTTGTTAAGAAAATATGAAATGCTAATGAAGGGAAAAAAAGGAAAAAGCTTTCAGAATACTGTGGAACACTATTCTTTTGCACAAAGGGCAAACACAAGGAAAGATGATATATTAACAATACTTTGATATATTTGGCAAAAAACAAACAAACCAACAAACCTCTAAGAAGGAAATAATAGCAAGAACAAAATAAGAATAGTGTCTACTGCTTAAAACAGATAAAAATCCCAGTCACTTGACCCTCCACCAGGTTTCCAAGACTATAAATATTTATGGAAGGAAACGCCATCCCTCCCCAGAAGAAGGACATAGGATAATCAAGTTGCTGACCTTTCAGTTACTTAACACATCCTAGCCTCGGAGGTTCCTTTCCTAAGAAAGGAAAGTGTATAAAATTGAGAAAAAACAAGTAATGGACACATTGCAGTTCTACAGTTCTTACATGAGTGGTGAGCACAGAAGCATCTGATTTGCTACATTTTTTACACAGTCTGCTATATACATGCTTTTAAAAAAAAGCCCAAACTATTGCCACTAAGGTGATCCCCACTCACCCTGAATCACTTCACTGGGTTTCCAAGGCTATAAATCTCAATGGGAGGGGATTTCTCAACTTCCACTCTGGAAACTACTGGGGGATTTGAACCACTGGAGATATAAAGTATCTTTGACTAGCAGCACAGCACACTATAACCACTCTATAAGTTACTGTTGTTATTTGCTTTTGAGCTGGAACCAACTCCAATGAGTCTTTAGAGGTTGTAAATCACACAAAATGAGAAGCTTATTTTCTCCCAAGGAGCAGCTGGTGGATTCAAAGCACCTACCTTTGGGTTAGCAGCATAACTCCTTACCACCAGGCCATGAGAACTCCTTATAGTATCACATAGCTGAAACAATGAACCCAATATACCAATAATCATGGAGACAGTACAGGTCAAACAATCTTTTGTATATGAAATCACTATGAATTGGAGCCATTTGGCTGTAATTAGTAATAATGCATGTATTAATAAAATCTCATGCTACTTCTGTAAACATTTCATCAATCACTTACTGAGTGTCTGTCATGCGTCGGGTTCTGTCCAGGATGTTATCCACAGCTGTCAAATCAATTCCCACCCACATTGACCCAATAAGACAGACTGGAACTTCCCATAGAATTCCCTAGGCTGTGAATCTTTACATATGCAGACTGCCACATGTTTTACCCTCACAGAGGCTAGTGGATTCAGACAACTGTTCTTCTGCTTACCAGTCAAGTGTACCAACCAAGTTCAGTGTGAGGACGAAAGAATATTAAAGAACAAGCATAAAAAGAATATTGAAGAGGAAGACCCAATTACAGGGCACCTAGGAACAGACATTCTCACCCATCTACTCAGACCAAAACCTTATTGAAGATATCTGTCCTGCCCATTTTCACTTCCTAGTAGAAAAAACCTCAGGATAAAAAGACTTAATATAAAAATAAAATATATAGTTAGGTTTGGAATTACATGTAAACATTTCTTATGATAAAAAGGGGCAATGGTCACATGGTCCCCTGTTATCTGTACATGAAACAGACACACAAAAAAGGGGAAATCTTTTCTGTAATTCAGTGCAATTTAGAATATAGAGACTAAAACTTCCAACGGTATACATCATTAGGCAAAATAGAAAATGGCCAGCCCAAAGAAAGCAAAAATAGAAAAGCTCAACAAGCGGTACTTAATTATTTTTTTTAAAAAAAATACATTTTTCCCCTTAACTTTGTTGTATTTTGTTGATGTCAACTCACAGCAACCTTATGAATAATGGCCTTCAGCCTTGCCCTATCCTGAGAAAACCTTACAGTCTCCAACATCTATCTAATCTGAGTGCCACAGTCACTGAGGTAATGCATCTCATCTAAGGTCTTCCTCTCTTGTGTTGAACCTCTACTCTTCCAAACATGATGTCCTTGTCCAAGGACTGGTCCCTCCTGGTAACATGCCCAAAGTATGTCAGTTAGATGGAGCTTCAAAATTCTTGACTCCAAAGAACAACTAGATTTTATCCTCTCCAGGACAGACCTGTTCATTCTCTTGACAATTCATATTCAATGCTCTTCTTTATAACTACAACTCAAAGGCATCAATTCTTCTATCATTCTTATTTATTGTCCAGCTCTCAGTTGCACAGTAAGTAATTGACAAGACTATGGCCTAGACTGGGTGCACCTTAGTCTCTAGATTGCTTTTTAGCACTCTGGAGAGATCCTTGACAGCATACTTTCCCAATGCAATTCATCTTCCGATTTCCTGACTGCCGCTGACAAGAATGTTGACTGTGGATCTAAGAAAGGTGCAATTCTTAACAACCTCAATCTTTTTTCCATCTATTATTATATTTCCTATTGGTCTGGTGGTGAGGATTTTTCTTAACTTTAAAGAATAATGAAAAAAATATTTCTTTCAATAATAACAAACCAAAAATATAAGTTTTATATGGTAATCTCTATTGATCATAGATTACAAAACATTCTTTCTGAGCATCTCAACCAATCTAATCATCCTAAAACTAGACAGTATGGCTGAGCTTTTATTACAAATAAATACAAAATTTAGAGTAAAATATTGTTTCTTCATCTGGAGAACCAGCAGATTTTTAGTACTGGGAATTTCATAATCCATCAAGAAAATCCTCATGATCAAACAGTTAGAAGTTAGAAGGCTTTAAACTGTAATTTAATGGGAGACTATTAGGCTTTTAAATCACCTGCTATGTATCAGAGATCTGGACAATGAATAAGAATGACACAAGAATTAATGCCTTTGAACTGTGGTGCTGAAGAAGAGTACTGAATATCCTATGCACTGCCAAAAGTATAAGCATATCTTGGAAAAGGTGAAACCAGAGCGCCCCAGTGAAGGCAAAGATGGTGAAGCTTTGTCTTTCATACTTTGGACATGTAGCTAGGTGAGACTCTTCTTAGAAAGGAACATCATGCTTGGAAAGATTGAGACTCAGAGGAAAAGAAGATCCCAATGAGACAGATTGACACAGTGACTTCAGTAGTGGGCTCTAGTGTGTCAGAGAAGGTGAGCATGGAACAGGATAGGATAAGGTTCAGGTTGGCTGTTTGCAGGTCCCTTATGAGTCATATTCAACTCGATGATACCTAACATCATAAAGTGAGAGCTGTGTGTTCTAGTAACACAGAGATACAGGCCTGGTACTGTGGTAACATAAACGAAGTCCATGGAGTCAACGCAATGAGTCTGTTCTGTCAGTGATACAAAAGTACAAAGCAAATGTGATCTTTGCTTTTAGAGAATTTCAAATTTAGTATGGGCTATGGCTATTGTTCTTAGGTAACAGTGAGTTGGTTTCGAGAAGGAAGCCTGCCCAGTCCTGCATGATCTCTGGTCTGCTCACACTCTTTGTTAAAGTCATTGGTCAATCCATCTCCTTAAGAATCTTCCTCTCCTTCACTGATCCCCTTCCAAGCATAATGCCCTTTCCTAGGGACAGACCCTTGGTAATAGCACATCCAGAATAGGTGGGATGAAGTGTTACCATTGTTTTCAATAACAATAAATTATAGAAAAATATAAGCATTGCTAATATATAGACAAAATAATCAAACTTCTATACCAATAAGATAAAATCTAAAGTACTCACCACAGCCATTTATCATGGCCCTGGCTGCATGTCCATCCTCATGGCCCTGTTTGTACAAACCACATGTGCTCTGTCCTTGCTCTGCTTCTGCCCGAACACCTGGCCTGGGTACCCCTCACTCCTCAGGCCTCAGGCTAAGGCACTCTGCCAACCATCATGTCTGAAATGGAACCCTTCCTGAACTTCCTGCCTTCACTTCATCACTACCTGCCATTGTATTATTTAATTCATTACATGTTCATTATCTTCTCAAATCTAGGGCTCTCAAACAGTAATCAAGTTAGAAGCAATTAAGTATTTTTTGAATTATCAGTGAACAGACAGTGGTTATTAGTCATATACTAGAAATATCGATTCAGATTCATGGCGACCCTCAGAGTGCAGAGTAGAACTTTTTCCTCAAGGTTATCAGGACTATATCTTTTGGGATGAAAATTATCAAGCCTGTCTCCCATGGAACTACTAGGTAGGTTCAAATTGCTAAACTTCTGGGCTGTTAAGCCCAGTTTTTAATTGTTAGTACCACTTCAGGTCGCAGTCTCTCTCCCTTTGCCTCACCCCATGTGTGTATATGTATGTGTGAGTGTGTGTCTTGGCTGACAAAGCATTGTGAATGATCCTTGGCCGTGATCACCCGCTGGGTTGGTAGAAGCTGTGCACTGAAGGACATTCCTGCACATTCAGTTCAAGGAGCTCAACAAGCCCATGTTTGGAGATGTGTACTCTCCATGCCTTGGGGCTAGTAGAATGTGTTGTCTCCAGACATCACCAAGTTGGCAGCAACAGCCCCTGGCAAGACGACCCTGCACCCCTGGTATCACGTGGGTGTCATCTCCACAACATGTGAAGGTGCACACATACTTCCTACCAGGGTCAGGCTAGTGCACCATTTGTAAACAGGATGCCCTTGTAGACTTGAATCTCCACCTCCTCACACCAACAGTGTGAACCCTTGACTGGGTGTCCTGCATGAACACATCTCTTGCACAGGCAGAGACACCATCCCCAGCTGGTTCATGGCCCTAGGCTCAAGCAGGCAGAAACTCCATTCCAGGCTGGGTGAAATTGGGACATTCCTAGATAAACAGAAAGTAAGGGAATTTGTAAAATGTCAGACCAACTTTATAAGAAATGGTAAATGGAATTGTTTGGGCAGAGAACCAATAGCAGTACACAATAACACACAACCTGAAATGAACACTCATGACATCATTATTCAGAAGCCAACCCAGGCATAGACATGCACAATTTAAAGTAAACAGACAGGAATGCAAAGAAGTATCAGAGACATCAGAGTAGACATGGGAATAAAACAGTAATTTACAGGGAAACGACAGAGAAAGTCAGAAAACTCATCAAAATAATTAGAGAAAAGTTTTAAATTCTTTATCAATACTTAGCAACAACAATGAGAAAATGGTACGAAAAGCCATAAAGAAAGTGAACTCAGTATGGAAAAGCATATGAGATAAAGAAATTAGCAATATGACAAAAAGGTGCAGCTAAACAGCAGCCACAAACCAGCACTACCAACAATTACACCAAAGTGCACCCAGTGTTCACAGATGAAGTGTATGAATCAAGAGGAAAAGAGCAGCAGAATGAATAAGGAAGTATCACCCATCAGCATGCTCCTTGCAAGAGACACACCTTAGACACAAGGACAAAAACAGACTAAAAATCAAAGGGTGTGAAAAATATATCAAGCAAATGGCAATCAAAAAGAGCAGGAGTGGCAATATTAATAACAGATAAAATAGACCTCAAGGCCAAAAACCTGCATGAGACCAAGAAGGACATTCTATAATGATTAAAAGGCCTATAGAATGAGAGCACCTAACTGTAATTAATATTTACATGCTCAGTGGCAGATCCCCAAAATACATAAATCAGATTTTAGTAGAATTGAAAAAAGAAACAGACAACTCCATGATAATGTTGTTTGTTGTTGTTATTAAGCACTGTTGAGTGAACTCTGAATCCTATTGATCTTGGTTACAAATAGTCCAAACCTTGCTGATTCTGTGCCATCTTCTGTACTTAAGCTCCTTTTTACACTTGCTGTGTCACTACAACTTGTTGAGTGTCTTCCTCTCTTTCTCCTCTTTTCCAAGCATGGCAGTAATAGCATGAGGGTCACTAGATCATTTATAATACAGGACAGGACAACTAGGCATAAGCTCAACAAAAACACATAAGAACTAAACAATGCACTTAACCAACTGGACCTTATAGACATATATGAGATGCCCCACTCTACAAGAACACAATACAAAATACACCTCCATCGCACAAGGGGTATTTTCCAGAACAGACAACATATTAGCTTAAAAAGCAAGCCTTAATAAAAAACCCTCTTCTTTTTTTTTTCACAAATAAGGGCAATTATTTGAGACATTGCAAAGAAAAATAAATAAAGGCAAAACTTCATCCATATAGCAAACAAAGTGTGTAGGTTTGATTAAGAATGTAGACATAAAATATATGCTAAATAATCTTTCCGAGCAGATTATTAAGCCTGACTCATCTCTGATTCCAATAGTCCCCATTAATTCCAAATATGTGACTCCTTGTATAGACACATACAACACAAAGAGCTGTAATTTCATGATGTAATAGATATCCTGGCACAGACAACAGGTACATCAAATGAGAGATTATACAGAATTTAAATGTTTATAAAATTGGCAAAGATTTTAAAACTCTAGAAAGAAGGACATTTCTGTTAGAAATCATAGACCAACATGTATGAGAGGTCGGACAGCACAATAAATTGCCACAGAGCAAAGCAGTCCAATCCAGTCAATGGTGGAGACCACTGGCAGCTGTATGGAGTAGAAGGAATTGGCAAACGGTGTCAAGGTTATTGGCTTATTCCCATGATTTTCATTTAATTCACAGCTTCTAGGATCTATGATCCTTGCCTTTCAGGTGGGAGAAAAGGGTGTTCTTGTCAGGCCAATGCACTAAAAGCGCTGTAGCCCATCTGTCCATGGAGGTTTGCATTTTTCATGAAGCTGAACAGGTCTCAGCTATGCTCCCAGGAGGAAAGGCCTGGCCCCCTATGTTCAAAAAAAATAGCCAATGAACCTGTGAACCTGTCTACACTAGATCCTGGGGATGTGGCCGTATTTCATTTCATTGCTCAAGGTGTCAGCAGGAACCAGAGCCTCACTCAATAGCAGCTAGTAAGAACAGCAGCAACATTAGTCGTTCATAAATTACAGTACAACAATGGGTCTCCCCACAATGGGTGGGGGAGGGGGGAGGGGTTTGTGCGGGGAGAAGGGTGCAACAATGAATGAATGGAATTCCAAAATCTCTGTAGATGTTCACTGAAATGAAAAATAAACAACCTAAATTAAAAAGAAAAAAAAACTGCTGCCAAGTAATGACTTTCCAATCATCTTAGGAAGTTAACTGAAAGATGATATAAAATCATTCATGATATAATGAAAAAAAAATGGGTCTCACAGAAATAAGTACAAATGCCGCTTTTTTTCCCTCCTGCCCCATTCTTCTTCTACTTGGTCATTCAACTTGTTGGTTCCTCCACTCAAAGTGCCCCAGCCAAGCTGCTATACTGCTCCGTGACTTCTCACAAACTAGACACCACACACTGTCCCGGTGACCATGTCCTCTTATCATATCACCACATCACCCCAAGGATTTCCACTTCACATCAGAGTGTGACTGGGTATTTGTTTAATGACTGGTAGCTGGTTCCTGACAGGTCCCAGAGTGACCCCTGGCTGAAATGCTGAAGAAGTGGCTGGAAATGCAGTTAGATCCCTCGTTACTAAACCATGTGCCTGGTTTTAGCCTAGGTGTCTTAATCAAATTGGAAGAAGGGGCAGCTATTCGTAATAGGTGGGTACAATCTGGAAGCTAGAAGTGGTTGTCTTTTTGTGCAAATACATGCAAACTGTGGTCCTTTATCACCTTTACTAAAAACAGTTCTAGAAGAGAGAATTCAGTCCTCAGGGAGAGAGAAGATGCCCAGTACATAGATCGCCAGCAGGAAACATTGCTCAAGTGTAACAGTAAGGCCCACTCATTTATGCTCCAAGTGTTTACTGAGCAGGACATTGTTCCACGCACACTGAAGCACCCTGATGGGGATAATAATAGGAGGGAAAGATCCCTGACTTCAATCACCCAATCTTGGAATCAGACTCCCTGGATGTCTTTCTCCATTGCCTCCACTCTTCATACTTCTCTTCCTATCCAGCCCCCCCCCCACACCTGTTCCTTGCTTTCTTTCCCACTGTATCCCAACTCAACTGATTTTCAAAAATCCAACTTCTAGCAGTGGTTTTTCTCTCCTTTGTCTTACTTTTGAGAAAAAGCTTAGAAATCATCATATCTGTCTCATTTCTGTATCTCAATTAAAATACTGAACGTTAGAATATCTCCACCACAAAAGATGCTACAAAATTAAAAACCTCCAGGCATTAATGAGCAATTTGTCACCTAAGAATGGTTTTCACTAATTACCACCTGTCATGAGTTATATCTATTATGGACATGCGCTAATTTACTTCAAGGTAAAACTCTTGTGTTGCCTCCAGTTTCATGTCCTCACTCAGTGAAACAGCAAGCCGGCTCAGTTCAGAGATGTAAAGACTCAGACAATTGAAAATCAAGCACTTGAGACTTCAATGTGAGAAGGCCATCGTTTCTAGTTTCAGACACATATTAACCTCACAAAAAAGCTAGTGGAGAAATTTTAATAAGCCCTTAAATTTAGACAAAATATTGAAATCTCTATCTGAATATTCTGTGAAGTTATACTCAGAAAATAGGAATTGTAATACTTGGATGTTGACTAAAGAGACAGCAAGCCAAACAAACTCCAAAATTGTAGAGGCTTATCACAAAAGAATTTTGTTTTTTCCTTCACGTACTTACTCTGAGTCAGTGGGTAAAAGCAGTGAGCAAAAATCCAGATTTGGTTGATAGAAAATCTACCCAATATTCCAATATGATAAGGCCTTCCAAGGTAATTTTGAACACCAGAATCCAGGTGGCAAGAGAAAAGACATTTAGTACTTAAATGGGAGATTTTTTAGGGCCCATCTATACTCTAGAAGAATGTCTGTGCTTAATTGACTATGCAAAGTTATTTGACTGTGTGGATCACAACAAACTATAATGAATCTTGAGAAGAATGGAAAATCACAGAACACTTAATTGTGCTCATGAAAAATCTGAACTTAAGAAGGAAACACTGTATGGTTTAAAATCCAGAAGGGTGTGCATCAGGGGTGTATCCTTTCTCCACACCTATTCAATCTGTATACTGAGCAAATAACTTGTGAAGCTGAGCTCTATGAAGAATGTGGCATCAGAATCCAAGGAAGACTCAATAGCAACCTGCATTATGCAGATGATACAACTTGGTATGCTAAAGGTAAAGGGGACCTACAGTACTTGTTGCAGAAAACCGAAGAAGAGAGATATTGTATCTTAACATCAAGAAGACAAAGGTCCTTACCCCTGGGCCAGTGGGTAACATCATGATAGATGGAGAAAAGAATAAAACTGTTAATGGTTTCTTCTTGCTTGGATCTACAATCAAAATCCTTGGTCAGGAGTCAGGAGATAAGGGGAAGTATTGCTTTGGGCAAGTCTGCTGTAAGGGACCCCTTCAAAATACTATAAAGCAATGATGTAAGTTTGAAGATTAAGGGAAAACTATTTATGGCCACAGTTTTACAACTACTTGCTATGCATCTGAAAGCTGGATTATGAGTAAGGATGACAGAAGAAGAATTAATGTCTCTGAGTTGTAGTGTTGTAGTACTGAATATCCCATGGACTGCCAAAAGAACAAGCAGGTATGTCTTGGAGAAGGTGAAGTCAAATTTGTCCTTGGAAGCAAAAATGCAAAGGTTTGTCCTGCATACTTTGGGAATGATGCTAGGAAAAGTTATTCCTTGGGAAAAGATTTCATGCTTGGAAAGGTGGAGAGGGTCAGTGAAAGAGAGGAAGACCCCGATCAAGATGGATTGACATGGTGACTACAGCAATGGGCTCCAGTGTGTCAGAGATGGTAAGGATGGCACAGCATAGGACAGGATTCAGGTCTCTTGTTCATAGGGTAGATATGAGTCATACTTAACTTGATTGCATCTAACAACAGCACACCCTTGCACTCACATTCCTTTGAGTAGAATTCCATAGTCTATGCCTGGATTCCAGGCAGTCTGAGGAAGGTAGGTGAGCATTGTGCCAGGGACAATGTTTGTAGCAGCTTATTATCCATAAACATACAGAACTGAGGAGGAAGGTAAGGGTTACACCCTACCAGCCCAGCCCAGACCCAGGCAGCTAATGTTAGCATATTCATTTTCTCAGAAATTTAATGCTCTTATCCATGGTGAGTTATGACAAAGCCAGGACGAAAATCTAGGTCATCTTAACTCTAGCATACAGCTCACACACCACAACGAACTTGCTATGACTGTCCATTGCAGGGATGTGGTGAAGCTGCAGCCTGTGTGCTGGGGCCAGCCGCCCCCTTGGCACTCCATTGTCTCCCCATTCCTTTCTGCAGAAGTACAGGATCATGAGGTGTGGAGCCCATAGCAGACAACTTTTAGGATCAGCTCTTTCTCAAAATCACAAGGCTAATTTTTACTGGGCTCAAAACAAGAGCTTCCTTTTATATGGTGCTTGTGTACACCACGAACCGTTCTGTGACTGAAACTGAGGCACAGAGAACTAGCTCATGGAGCTGACATAACCGGGCAGGTAACAGACAGCATTTAACTGAGGAACAGAACTGGAGATCTCATGGTTAATCTTTCAGCTCTACCGCCCTAAGACAATATTACCTTGATACAAAATCATAGAGGAAGTTTAAAATAAAATGATGTATAATTAATAATGTATTAAATTTCAGGATGACTTCTATCTAATTGCCACTTCTTCACCCCAGCCACATATTTCTTAGCCTTTAGCAAAAAACTAATTCTTATTCTCAAGTGTTTATTACATTTTGTATAAAACTCCTTGTGAAAGTGGATATTTAAAGGCCCTTTAAAGTCCTCATGTTTGAGTTTTATATAATATTCCACACTTGCTCTATTTTTTTTCTCAATGTTCCATTCTATCCACTGACCTAGAGAAGACAACTCAGTATCACATACACTATATTTTAATTATTTTCATAGTATCAAGATCCCTGTCAATACAGAGATGTATCATAGTTTCCTTTTTCTAATAAAAGACAATTTTTCCTGTTAATTTATAATGATGATGATGTGCTGTCAAGTACAACTCAAAGCAACCCTCTAAACAATAGATCTGAACTCTGTCCTATCCTGTGCCAACATCACAATCCCTGATACACTCCAGCTGCAGTCACTGTGTCAATCCACGGCGTTGAGGGTCTTCCACTCCTTTGCCATCACTCTACCTTCAAAGCATGATGTCCTTCTCCAAGGAAGTCATTCTTAGCAACATACCCAAAGTATGTGAGAGGAAGGTTCACCATCCTTGCTTCTAAGGAACACTCTGGCTACATCTTTTCCAAGACACAACTGTTTGCTCTTTTGTCAGTCCGTGGGATATTCAGTATTCCTCTCCAACACCACATCTTAAACATTCTTTTCTTCTTTTGACCTTATTCACTGTCCAACTCTCAGATGGATAGCAAGTGATTGAAAGACCATGGTCTGAATCAGGCACATCTTAGTCCTCAAACTAACATCATGGCTACTCACTAATTTGGAGAGGCCTCTGACTACAGACTTTCCTAGTGCAATAGGTCTCCTAGTAATAGTTTACTATTATTCATAAAGTTGTAATTTATTTAACAAGTATTTCTTAATATTTTCATCTCCCAGGCAGTAATTCTGCCTCAACAAATGAGTAACAAAATCAGTGGCTTTGTGGATCATACATTTTGTGAAAGAGGCAATAAATAATAGATAAATAAAAAGCTTTTTACACATTAAAGATTATGAAAAAAAATTAAGCAAGGTAGGGGGTAAAGTGAGGTGGGAGCTGATGTCTGGTTAGCTTAAGTATCATCATCCAGAAAATCTCCTTGAAAATAGAATGTTTAGAAGACACTTGAATGCCTAGGGGCCCAGGTGCAGAATGTTGCATACTGGGTCTCTGAAAGAGAAAGAGCTCTGGTGGTTTGTTGTTGTTACCTGCCATTATGTCACTTGCAACACAAAGCAACCCTATATACAACAACTCTGAACCCTCCTCTATTTTGAACTAGCCTCATTGTCTTTGACACATCTACCCTCATCACCCTAGTCACTGAGTCAATCAATTTCATATAGGGTCTTCCTCTCTTGTGCTGTCAATGCACCCTTCCAAACATGATGTCACTCTCCAAGGACTCATCTCTCTTTGCAACATGCCCAAAGTATGTCAGCTGGTAGATTAGTGGTAAGAAATTTTGCTGCCAACACAAATGTACAAGGTTGAACCTACCAGTTGTTCTGTGGGAGAGAGGTGGGCAATCTCCTATCATGAGATTTACTGCCCCTGAAAACCTGCTGGGGGGAGGGTCAGTTCTGACTCAGTGGTACACAACAACAGCAACAATAACAAGACAGTAATGGACTCAGTGCATTCAGAAAGTAGGAAAGAATTTCAGTGTGAAGCATCCATGAAAGAGGGGCAGGGAGATAGTAACATAACGAAGTAACAAAAAGCCTTTGTATCACTGCCATGTTCATATTTCACTCTAACTTCAAGCCATTGCAAGGATTTGAACAGGAAGTAATAGAATTTGATTTAAGTATTTAAAAAACTCTGGTAGCAAGGTAAAGGACAGGTTCTTGGTGGGCATAAGTAAAACCATGAAGATCAGACTTTAACAAGAGCCTGCTTGAATAGTCCAGAGAGAAATGGCAATGGCCTTGACAAGCAAGCAAAAACAAGTTTCCATGAAGTCCATTTCAATTCCTGGTGACCCACATGTGGTAGAGTCAAACCCCATTCTACAGAGTTCTTAATGGCAGTCAAACCTTTGGAAGCAGTTCACCAATCTTCCTTCTAAAATCATCTCTGGTACACTTGAGCCTTCTACCTAAGAATGAGCAGTTGAGTATCTTACTCCACTCAGATCTGATTAGGATACATCTTAATGGTAAAAATAATAATCAAATTTCAAGTAGGAGAAAGAAAAAGATATAATGTTGAATCATCAACATAAATGTTGATTGTTTAAAACCACAGCTGCTCCATTAGAAAAAGATAAACCCTTTCCTTTCCATAAAGATCTGCAGCTTAGAAGACCCAATAGAGAATTACCATGGACTAAGATGAACTCAATGACAGTTTGTTTGATTTGAGCATAAGAGAGAAAGACCCAGATGAAATGGATTGATACAGTGACTGGGGCAATGGGGGTTGGTATGTTGGAACCAGTGAGACTGGCTCAGGACAGGGCAGGCTTCAGTGGTGACTAGACAGCACATAATAACAATGACATTAGGTTTCTTGCTACAGCAACTGGGTGGTAGGCGTTCTTAAGATCAAGAAAACTAAGAGAAGAGCTATTTAATGACAACAGTTGATGAGTGCTCCGGATGAGTCTGGATGCGTACAGCTTGAAGCATCTATTTGTTATAAAAGCAGCCTGGAGCTCTTCACATGCAGGAGCATGGCTGGGAGAGGTAGTGGGTACGTGCAGCAGGGAGCCTCGGGGCATGGCTTCTAACATGCTGGCAATGTTGATAAGATGGAAAAGGGACTATTCAAAACTCCAGAAGGCAACAAGAAGGATCGCCATCTAACTCTCAGCATCAGGGTAAGCAGAGAGCAGGAGAGATATTGACACCAGTAGAGATGGTTTAGGAGAGAAAATAACCAAGAGCCATCAACTTAAAGGGGTGGTGGGGGGAGATTATGTGAACATTTGAAGACAACATTAGAAACATAGGAGCATTGCTTGTAGCATTGCTATTAGTCCAGGGAGTAGAAAGTTTTGGGCTCCAGAGAGTGGCTGGAGGGTGGGGCAGCCTACCTGATCAGCAGGGCCCCATGAGGACAGAATCTAGATGGGGGCATACGCCCTGCCCATGAGCTCTTACCACAGAGTGGCTGGACGAGTTGAGAGGTTAGCTCCAATAGGATGGGTTCTTATGGTCTCTTAGGGAATAGACGTAGTAAGTTCTAATAAGAACCTCTTGATTTTGGTGGGAATGGTGAGGAGTAGGGTCCTGAGAGAAAAAGGAGTTGTTCTACCTACCACATGTCCCACTGTGTACTGCAGTTGCTAGTGACATGGGGAGGTGAGAGGATGGGCCTGCAGGTGGCCTTTATATGTAATGATGATTTAAAAATGCTGGCTTTATGAATTCCCAAGGTGCTGCTCTTTGTCATTTTCATGTATTACAAGGACATTAAATTAAAAATAATTTGCATATATTCTCTTTCTTACTCACAGGTTCCGAGGGGTGAAGACTGTTTTGGATTGAGCTTCCCTGATGAGTAAAATTGTCCAAAGATGATTACTGTGAGTTCAAGAGCACTTTTCCACTCATTCAAGACATTATAGTTTATTGAAAAGCCAGAGAACATCAAGAAATTATTTTCACACAAACATATTTTTCCTTTGTCTCCATGGAGCCAAAAAAGATTTGCCTAAAGTTTGATTTCAGTTTTGTAATTTCCGATCCATCTGCTGGTTGATGGTATTCTCATCAAAAATTCTATTATTTTTATAAATTAATCACCAAGATTGTAAGATTAATTTTTATGTTCAATTTATAGGGCAATTCTTACTCCCTAAAAGCTTTCTAAGCCAACACATTTCACAGTGACAAAACAGCAAGTTAGCCAAATAAGCCTAAACAAACACAAATAGTTCAAATACAGTCAATCCTACAAAAGCTCAAATATTTTCCATTATCATCTTATCAAAGATGAAAAGCTTAAGAGGCACAGTAAAACAATGGTATCCCACTGAGTTGTGATCACCATGAACTTCAGTGTACTCACAAGACCTCTAGATGAACTGTAAAAGTTATGAAGGCACAGTGTATTACCAAAGCTAACTTAACAGCCATGAGTTTGGATCCATCAGCTGCTCTTTGGCAGAAAGATGGGCAGTCTTCTTCCTTTAAGACTGAGAGCCTAGAAAAGCCTGTGGAGTGTGGCTGTGCCTCAAGACCATTATGATGGCAGCAGGAAACTAATTTAGCCCATGTCATGCACAGGGCGTAAGCAAAGGGGACTGTTTCTGTGGCTCCCTTAGTGAATTTGGAATAGAGAGCCTTTCTTAACGCCAGACACACTGACCTTATCCTCCTCCTATGTGACTACCTTTCTTGAAAATAGTCAAATGCAAAGAGGATTCCGTTTTTACCATAATCATGCAAGCTCTGTGCCTGCCTCTAACAGTCAGATGTAAATGAAGGGAAAAATTTCAATTAGAGGGCATTAAAGTGGAAGAGACCCTTAAAAACCCCAAGAGACGTCACTGCAACTGCTGTTTTGGCAGCTGATTCCTGGTGGAAAGTATCATGGAAAAATCGGTTTTCCAAGGAGAAAAGGTCTACCAATCGTAAATGTGTACTTGAACCCCTTTATTTGTCTCAGGCAACCTGGCACCACAACAGCTTCCATATGGGTTTTCTAATAGGAAATTCTTCTTCAGAGCCATGAACCTGCTATGCAACCATCTTGTTATGAAATGAAGACATATCTTTCTTTTTATCCCCATTCTGAAATAAAACATTTTTAAGAAATTCTGATGTTAACTACAGATTTCTAAGATCTAAATAAGTGTTAGGGAGTGCTGATGTGCTGATGGTGTAATCCTTGGAGAGCTGTACTGTTAATCCAATGGCTGTACCTCTCTACGAGTGTGAATTCACCAGAGACCCCAGGAGGAAGAGGAGCCATTTCCTGTGCCATCTGAGCCTCAGAAACCCAACAGAGGGTCAGCTAAGAGTCAGAACTGAGTTGAAGGCAATGAGATTGAGAAATAAATGTGTCAGAGCAATTAAAAAAAAGGATAATTATATCTGGATGAAGATGGATTTCTCTCTTGTAGATAGATCTTTTAAAAATAGTCTTCTTATCAAACTGTAGTGTATACATACATGCTTATGGGTATATATTGATAAATACACAGGTATGCATACTTGCATATTTATGAAGAAAAAGAGAGAGCTGTAATTATGGACTAAGGCTTTATGTGGATTATTTCTTTTTAAACTTGCAATAACCTTTTAAGGAAGGAAATAACTGTACTCTTCATAAAAGAAAGATTCAAAATCTTGCCAAACACCAGGCAGAGAGAAATTGCCTGAGGGAGGGTTAGTAGACTCCTGCCTCCCAAACCATATACTTTGCAGCACATCATTCCTGCTTCAAAATGAGCCAAGCTGCCTGCTTCTCAGAGACCCTCTCTTCGCCATGCACACTCTGATTAAACTCCCCTCCTTCAGCTCATAAGCGCTGCCACACCAGGAGCTCAGCCCTGCACTTATCTTAATATGAAATTGCACCCACAACCTAATCAATTCCTGGTTTTCTAAGATTAGAATTTTTATAGCCTCTAGATGATATTGATGATATTACTTATTTATTATCAGTAATCTGTTATACAGAGTGGGAAACCATCAACCTGCTCCCAAGGAAGCAAACTGACCTCAAATAATGGAAGGATAATGCTATGTTTTACTCATCAGTTGAGACTTTGAACCTGAGAGAACAAATCTCCTTATATTACTTATGAATTTTTTTTCAAGAGACCCTAGAAAAGACGCCATTAGTCAGTACTTCTAATTCTGGTAGAAAAAAGAAGGATGTTTGTAGGTCAGATCATAAATACAACTTTGTTCTGTCCTCTCACCTGCCCTGTCTCCCAGTACAATAACACCCAGACTAATCTTGCAGGGGACTATGTTCCAACCTGGATTTGCCCAGGATCTTATTCCAAACAATGCATGAACATGTCTGGGGGGTTGTTAATGCAGTGACAGAGTCCATGGCTGCTGATAAGGAGCTGTCCTTAAAGTCTCACTCTGAGGAACTAATGACCTTTCTAGGATTCCCTGATGAAAAGGGACTGCTGGAGGCTGCCAGGGCCAAGCTGTATGCCCCACGCCTCCACAGAGCAGGGTGCATAACAGTGTGAGGTGCTAGCAAGGCCATTTCCTTTTACAGTAACCCATCCCATGTGAGAGATAAGAACCATCCCACAAGTTTTCTAAGTCCTTAAATATATGCAGCCTTCATTCCTAACCCATCTCCCAAAAGAGAAATTCCTAAGCATCATCCTACATGGGTCCCTGGAGGAGTAGAAAAATAAATTCTCATACACCATCCTACAGGAATCCCTGGAAGAGAAGAAAACTCAGGATAAAGCTACAAATGAGAGAGCACTATGGTGCTAACAAAGGGAGATTTAGGTTAGAAGCAGCCCATACTGGTTTTGACAGCCTGGCTCAGCTGCACTACTGCCCTGTAATGCTGGAAAGGGCATTACTTTGCCTCTTAGGACTTTGGTATCATCATCTGTATTATCTTGATAAGTAAAATTAGGATAATAATTACCTCCACCTCCTGTAACAGTTATAAGGGTGAAATGAAATACTCTTGTAAAGTGCTGAACTGAGTCCACTACCTGGTTATACAACAAGGAAGAAAACTCATGGCCAAAGAGAGAAGAACCAATAGTCCGGAGAGAACAGGACTGGTGCTCAAGAAAACCCCAAAGAACAAGTCACACAGAGCTAACAGGAAGCTTTTCACTCAGAAGTACCAGTTCCTCCAGGCACATGTGGACCCAAGTCAGGGTTCACTGCTTGAGAAGAGGGGATACCAGGCATCCCCAAAACCTGTGAAGGGCATCCTTGTGATCTACCAAGCCACATCCTGATTCTCTGAGAGCAAGGTAGTTAGGCTCCCTGGTTTCTGCACTCTTACAAACTAAAATTTTAACAAAGTCCCTTTTAAAGGAGGAAAGGAGAGGCTTTTTGGAAAATCACCTCTCATAGCAGGTGAGGCCTGGTGGAGCCTGGGCTGCCATTTGACCTTTTCTGGGTTCTAGGGGCATCCTGGCACACTTCTCCTCTGCCCTACAGTTGGCTGAAGTTTTAGTTTTCCAGTTTTACGTTTTGGCCCTTCTACTGGCTAAATACACACTGAGCCAAGATCCTGCCCCCTCCATCTCTTCAGTCCATGCTCCTTTGAACCACAGTCCACTGGACACCAGCCCTGCCAGCCCCAGCTGAGTGCAGGGTAATCGGCATGCACGGAGGAAGCAGGGCATTTGGAATGGCATGTGCTTCCTGAGTGACATTGCTATTCTGAACGATTTGATTCATAAGCTACAGATTGACAGCTACACCACAAGGCAACCAAGTTCGTTCCAAAGAGAAAGAACAAGGAGAGGCAGACAAGCTTTCTGTACTCTTCCTACCTGAGCACCGATTTTCTTAAGGTCCACATGGGGTTGAAAACAGCCTCAAAGTAGTATGTTTTCAAATGCTTAAGGGCTAGGGAGCTGCAGCTATAACATGATGGGCACTCTATGCATCCCACATATATCCTAGCCCACAAGACATCAGCTTGATGACTTAAGCACATTTGTGATAGCCTACATATACCTCCAGTGCTACAATTTGACGCAACTGTGTAGCCCAGGCAGAAATGATAGTGGGCCAGCAACAAATCCAGGGTAAGGACAGCACTAGACAACCCAGGGAAAGGATGGGCAAGGCCAAGAAGAGGCTAAGAATGAGTTCAAATAGTCAGTCACTTAGGCAGTAGTTGTTTACTGAATGTCTTCTTTGTGCCAGTTGCAAGAATACAGTGTTGAATAAGGGGGGGGGGGGATAATACATGGCCTCAAGGTAATGATAGCCTAATTGAGAAAGGCAAACCATAATGAACTAATATAATGAACAGGATCATTTCCAATAAAGATAACTTCCCAGAAAGGGAAGGGGAGACCAGGATCATATGACATATGCCAGAAACAACTGGTGGGCAGGGTAGGGGAGAATTTTGTATTGAGTGTCAAAAAAAGATCAGGAAGGGAATTTCATCTGAGTTGAGGCAGAAATGAATCCTCTCCCGCAGAGTGGGATGGTGTTCCTGACAGCAGAAAGCATGGAAATCAACAGGAATTTGTTTTCTGTATTCACAAAGCAAGCAGATGGCTGGGTGCTCACAGCATAGTGGGTATAGAGAAGACTTGGAAGTATAATCATTCAACTTTATTGGTAAATAACAGGGGCCAAGTTATGTGTTAAATCGGGGTAGAAATCTGAGTAAGGCATTGTTCTTTTTTAAAGCATCGTTCTCAGGCTGTACCTGCAGAGATCAATAAGGGATCTATCTATTTATAACATGAAATGTTAAATGCTTTACATGAGATGAATAAAGTACCATGAGATTTTAAATCAAGGTGACTTTGTGTCCCCATAAATACAAAAACCACATTATTTTGTGCTATTGGATAGAAATGCTAAATCAAAATAGAGAAAATCTCACACATCCCTTAGACCATTTATTCTAAACTCATCCTCCATAAAACAATGGCCACATTCCATCACAAAGCCTGCAGTCTAGACACATGACAGAAGGTAGAGTTCAGCCTCTGACACTCTTCACTAGCCAATTCCAAGGAAATCATTCACTCCACTTGCCAGTTGCTTTTTGGAGCATTGATGGAGGCAGGAGGTATGCATTCATCTAGATTGTCCAAAGAGGTTTTCATGCTTCCTGAACAGCATCCACCCTGCTGTTCTCCTGCCCTTCACACCACCTCAGTCCTGCACTATACACACCTTGCCTCAAAGGGAAGGAGCTCTCCTCCAAGCAGCGTGAGAGTATTATGCACTTGTTAATGGGCACACCTTCTCCTTGAGACGATTAATTATCTTCAGTTCACAAGCCTGGCTTTCTGAGTTGGAGCCAAGTCCCTTGAGAGAGTTGCACACCCAACACCAAGCTCAGTGCACTTGAAGTAAGAACCATTCTTTGTTGACAGACTACAGCTCTATCTTAAAATAACATGGTACAAATATGGTTGGGAGATAATTGATGACAGGCCAGAGAATATTGTTTTGTTTTCATTTATTCTGTCTATTCAACAAATACTTGTGAGCATGTAGGGCTGTAAGAAAGGTTCCTTTTCTAAAAGTGGCCCTCCAATTCAAGTGGAAAAAGAGAAAGAAGAGTTAAGCAACACTGCAGGAAAGGATTGAAATCCAAATGAGCATTTCCATTACACAACGCCAAGGTGCTAGGAGAGCACAGGATGAAGGAGACCTGAGCAGTCTCAAGAAAGCCTGGGGCACAAAGACAGAGTCTAGTCCCAAGTCAGAATATCAGCTCTACTACGCACTACATGGGCCTTAGTTTTCTCATCTGCACCATGAAAACAGCTGCATCTATTTCAGCAAGTTGCTATAAGTATTTAATGTTATTGTGTACACAAAATATTTAGCGCCACCACTGAACAATAATTGATAGAGCACTATTCGTTTTGTTACTATTATCATTACCCACTAGTGCTTCGTAATTTGGCATCAATACGTTCTTGAAGCCCAGTTTTGCTTATAAAATTGCATATTATTATTATTATTATTATTATTATATTTTATGCAGGTCCATTCTTCAAAAATATTCATATAGACACTCAGCAAGTGAGCAAGAAGAGTAAGGGTTTTGAATTGCTTTTAATTCTCTTCAGATTGTCACTGTCATGTTGGGTACAAGGTTTCTGATAACTCCACAGAGCTGAGCAGAGCTAACTAGATAATACATCTTAGCAGTCTCCTTACATTAAAATCTAACCTTCTGCTGAAGGACTTAGTTTTGGAGAAGTAATAAAAATTATAAGGGGGGAACACCAAAAAAAGAAATAAACTGGTGGGAGCAAAGCAAAATAAATTCAATTAGAGCAAAAAGTCCTCTGTTGGTCATGAAGAAAACTGCATGCATCTCTACCATCACAGGAATGTACATAGCTAGCTATAGTGGGCCTCCAGGCTGGTGACACACCACTGTGCTTCAGCATACTTTGCAAGAAAAGTATGTATGTGAAGGGGGGAAAGAAATGCAACCTCTTTCCTGATAATAAAAATTAAAAAATTAACTTACATAGATCCCTAGACCATTAGATCGCTGTAAAGTTGTATGCATCCCAGAACTAGTTAACAGTAAATGTGGCAGATTTTATGAAAACAAAGCATTCTATGTCTGTGACTTGATTCCCTGCACAGAGGATCACAGAGCACAGAGCCTGAGTTTAAGACTGCATGGGCTTCCACTTGATAATCACATATATCTGTGATGTAACCCTTACTAATCCAGCGCATCAAGTCTGAGAAAGACTCAGGGTAAACTGCCAGCGCCCATCCTACACAGGCTGCCTGACAAAACAGGCTCTCTCACATCCCAAACCAGACCCATGGCCAACAGCTTGACCACGCCCTGTGCACTCCTTCCCACTGTGAGGATCCTGAAGACATTTGGACCTGGGGTTGGGATTCCAGGATGCCCTTCCAGTACCAGGGCTAGGTCACAGCCTATTCTAGGGTCTAAAAAAAAATGTTCCCCCCCCCTCCCTTGTCCCTTTTCTTTTATCCATACTCAGACAAAACCAATGTGACCAAAGCCCATGTGAAGATGCAAACAAATACCAGCGACTGTCCACAGAAGACAGCATAGAGTCACGGGAGGAAAGACAAAGAAAAGAGTCTGGCCAGCACATGCTCCTCAGTTTTAAAGGGAAGCTGCTTGTAGTCCAGGCCAGTTTGCCTACAGCTGAATCCACTCTAAAGTGCCAAGTGCAGTGAGATTCAGGAGCTGCCTGCTGGAAGCCAGACCCCAACCTTTTTAATTTTCCTCTAACACTGAAGAAACTGCCTGTCAGGAACCCTTGCTATTTATTATCTCCAATTCTCCACAGAGCCATTTACTTCCTCCTGGAAAAAGAAAAAAAATAACCTCATCTATACATAATCATTCTCTTTAAGAAGACGACCCCGGTGGGATCCTCTTTGTCAATGGATAGGGACAGGGTACAACCAGTGAGCCACTAGATATCATTGGCTACACTGCTTTAGCAGTTCATTTATGTTTCTATCCTTGAGTAATCTGAAGAAGCTGAATATGTGTAGCACCCCTGATATCTCCTTATAAACCAGGTATATAGACATGGTATATTTAACCTCTGTTCAAAACAGTTTCTAAAAATCTCAGTGGAGGGAAAGATTCTACAACTAGCAATTCCCCTGGGCCTGGAAGGTTAACTTCCCTAAGACACAGAGCTCTTTTGACTCATACTTTTCCTTGGCAATTCTTAGCAATTCAACTCTGGACTGCCTCACCTCCACATTTTCCATCCTGAGTGCACTCTCTTCAAGTCACCTAGTCTGAGACCAATAGCATGAGTGAAAAATCCAGGGTATCAGCAACAGGATGGGGATGTGGCCTTGTGGTTAGTCCCGCTGCCCAGGTTGGGACCTTAATTAGGGGGATAGATTTGGTTTAGTTTGGGTTTTTCCAAGAATCTGTTTATATTTAATTTTTACTTTATGCTCACTGTCTTATGAAAGCCCACAGAATAAGGTTTTTCCATGACCATCACTAATTCTATGTTGTCCTGATGCTGGTAGTGTAACTGGGAGACACTGAGAACTGAGTGTTTGTCAGCAAATTAAACAAGAAGGTGGAATCACTCTACCTTACACAAAGCACAGTCAAGATTCTTCCCCTCCTCCTTCCCATTTTCTCCAAACCTTAACCCCAGAAGCTAACCAGAACTCCACACAGCACAGAAATCCAGTTTCTATTCAGTTGATGAGCTCTGCACTATTGCTTGGTGGACAGCACAGTCAACCAGAATAAATTCTGGTTTCATTGGACAAGTCTCCATCATCTCCGTAACTTCAGCAACAGAAATTCACTTTCAGACAGAAGAAAGCACTTGTCCCCAGCTCATGGTATCCAGGCCCCCAGGAGAGCCCAGGGCAAAGCAATAGCTGTGCAGGCCTACAGAGGCCCAGGCTGGCAATGCACCATGGCATGGGCAGAAGGAGGGCATCTGGATCAAGCCAGGCCTGTCATTTGGAGCTCATTACTTCTTAGAAAACTTGCTTTGTGAAGCTCAGGCAGGTACATAGCTTCCACTGCCACCAAGTTTGCTGACCCTCTGCAACTCCCTGGCCTTAATCCTTCACCTTTACAAGTTCCAAGGACCAAAGAAGGCCGGTTTGGGGATGAGAAGTTCCTCCCGGCCTGTCACATTCCCTCAGCAGCAATGCAAAAACACGTTCTTGAGGGGACCGGTGACCCTGGAGCCGGTCCAGCATGCTCCAGTTCACACACCTGTACCCCGACCCTTACCACACCCCTACACAAACCGTCCTCAAGTCACATATGAATGGTAGCTCCCTACCTGAGGGTGGCGCTCTCCCCTTGCCGGACTGTCACGTTGTCCATAGCTTTGGGGAAGGTGGCATCTCCGCTGCGCACCGGCACTCCTGTGGGTACAAGGAACAGCAGCCTGAGAGACACGACCACGAGGCACTTCCAGGGCAGGAACAGGTACCCACAGACACCCATTCTCGACCGACACAACTTTCCAGAACTCAGCAGCAGCAGGACACACGCCCCAGCGAGCACAGGAATTGGGGTGGCTTAGGGTCGGGGGGGGGGTGGCCTTTGGGAAGAGCTACTGGCAACGGCGAGCAGCGAGGAGCGGGGAGGAGAAAAGCGCGTAAACGCCTCCAAGTCCAGTTTTCCTCCCCAAATCCAGCCTCAGCTCCCCAGCCCTGGCCAGCCAGTCTCCACGGAGGACATCCGAAGGGGCCTCTCTGCGCTGCTCCTGCAGGGAAAGTGCGGATCCCGGGAGCGGAAGGCAGGACCCAAGGTGTGAGCCAGGCTTAGGAGCCAGTTCTTCCCGCTACGAGTTGAGACATGGCACTTTGGAGAGGAGTAAGCACTTTGGTACCCAGAAGAGGAAGAGGGCAGGTTGGATTCCCCTGCCCAGAAATGGTCTAGGATTCCTCAGTTCCAAAGAGGGTGAAAAACCAATACTTTCTTTGTAAGTTTGAGGGCCAGGCTTGCTGCCAGGAACAAAACGGTCACAAAGGCAGAGAAAGTACGCGGTGCAGGAACGGCGGGGCGCGCGGAGCGGAGGCTGCCTGCGATCCGGGCCCGACTCCAGCCGGGAACGCCTCGGCCGCTCGCGGACACCGGTGCGCACCCCACACCAGGGCGCGCTTCGCCCGCGCGCACTGCCACCCAGACCTCCGCCGGGCGCGGCGCGGGCAGCAGGGCCGGGCGGTAACCCGCGCGCGCGACTCCTTCCCGGCTCCGAGCGAGAGATGCCGCGGCGACGGGCGGCGGCACCGGGGACGCCCAGCTCAGCGGCGGCCCCCGGGCTCAGCGCCGCCTTCCTCCCAGGAGCGTCCCCGCCTCGCGCTGGCACACACTTCCAGGGTTGTCATGGCAGCAGCTCCATCACTGACCACCACTCTCTTCCGACGCGGACCCTGGCGCGCGCGCCCGGCGCAGCCTGAGCACCGGAACCGTGGCGAGTGTGCGCGCCGCAGCCAACCCGCTTAACCCCCGCCGTGCCGCAGCCGGCCAGCCCTTAACCATTCCCCTCCCTGCCAAAGCTGAGGGTTCCAAATTAAAAGGAAGTCACTCCATTCTTAACAGAGCAGAGACAGCATAATAAGGTTCATAGTCTAATTAACTACGAAAATAAACCCCCGCAGCATGCACTTTTAAACAACGCCTAGATAGATTCCATTAGCATTTAGAGTAAACTCAGGTGTTGGAAGGATGTTTTAGAATAATCACATTTGTATTCAGTAGTGCTACACCATCCCAATCAGCTTCCCCCTCCCCAAAAAAGCTCCTTACAACACCAAAACAGAGCTGACACAGTTCTATATAGATTGCATATATAAGACATGTAGAATCACAGAAACTGTGTGAAACTGAAAAAAAAAAAAAAATCGCACCCAAATTTTACTTAAATTTTAAGATTGACTTAGATTCTTCATTCTTGAGTTTGATGAGATGCTAGCCTGGCAGGAGTACCCATGAGGATGCGTGAGCCACATGCAGTGTTTCTGTGGTGGACGCTCACGTGTCCTACGCTTCACACTCCTGTGCAGTCGACTTCATCTTGTGGTGGTGAGTTTTTGCATTCTGGAACCCCTCACATTGCCCCTCTCAGCTGCTTCCTCTGTACCTTCACTGTACCCACATGGTTAGTTCTCCCCGTGCTTCAGCTCTGATGAAGGCAGTGTCTGCTGCCCTTCCTGGGGCTGGCCTCTGTCAGCAGCAACAGGAGTGGCTCCTAGAATGCTGGGTAGTGCTCCAGGCAGGGTTAGGACATCTGCATGTCTGAGGGACTTCTGGATCTGAGCTTCAGGCCCTGACCCATTCCTTCCTGGAGCAAGCAGGGAGGGGACTAATTTTGTTCTTCCCCCTTAGACATTCTTTGACATCCAACCAGGGATTTTGTTCTTTCTCTCACTCCTATCTCAAGTATCAAAGACAAAGTGTCTTCTTCAGTGCTATCCAGCACCAAATAAAGGGTCTCGAACTCTACAGGCAGGTAGCACAAAAGCCCTTGCATCTTGCCAGTAGTAATAATCACACATGTAGCCAACAGGTTGGAGACAGAATAATCATTTCTCCACCCTATATGCACCCTCTCGAGACACTGTGCTTTACAGAGACAGTTATATACCACTGAGTCAGAACCAACCCATAGCTGACTCTCCAGCAGTTTATAAGAGGCAGGAAATCACTGTGGAGTAGCTGGTAGATATGAACCACTTGCCTTCAAGTCGGTAGTGCAGCTCTTTACCACTAAGAAAGGTAGTGTCTGGGCGATTAAGATTGAATAGGTGCTTTTCCAGTTTTAATAGTTGAACAGAATGTGGCTGACCAACCATGAAAAGTTGAGTAATTTTACATGATGATCTAAAAATATTTTTTCATTAATTAACCAACAAGCAAGTTTCCCCCTTATCTCCTCTGCTGTCTTTTTCTGATATTCAGTGCTCACTGAATCTCAGTGGTTTCTTTTGCCCTTGAGAGATAGCACTAAAAAAATAAAAGAATAAGAAGAAAATTGAGTCACTTTATGACTGAAATAAACAACTTTTAAAAAAATGTACCTGAGAAGCAAGAGTTTCATTTCTATTTTTTAAAGGAAAGAGAAAGGGTGTATTTTATCACTATTCTGTCTTGACCCTATGTTGTCTCACCTTACAATGGGGAAATTGCAGAAAAGGAAATCAAATGACTTTACAAAGTTAAGATGAGATGAGAACGGACAAAGGAGTTGAGATTATGTTTACTGACTTCAGCCTGATGATTTTGGAGTTCCTCTTCCTCAAAAGCTCAGGAGAAATAAACTGTAGTCATGGGAAAGCAGAGGGCTTATTTCAGGATTCAGAATCATTTCCCTACAGTCCTGAGAATAGCACGAAAGACTCCTCTTATGACAAATTCTAATTCTGGTTTTTGCATTTAATTCTGAGGCAGGTACAAATGAGCATTAGATTTTTTTCATCGAGGAATGTGTATAATGACAACAAGCCTTCCCCTGGGACTCACATACATGATTAACTATACAGTAAAATACTTACAAATCCATTTAAGATGGAAGATGTTTTACTAATACATTTTGTCTACCAGTGTTTCAGTATTATGGCTGGACAGAAAAATTATCCTCCATGTGTACTCTTTACGATCTTCAGCTTATACTGGCCAGCCTGTCGTTGATCTGAAACAGTCAACTCATCTTTGTCCCTGGCCGTGAAGAGAGAAAGCTAAATCGAAGCATCACAGCAGTTGCCAACAGAAATCTAATACAGTCAGAGTAACTCGGAGCGTGGAGAAGAAAATCCACTTGCAACCTTACACTTGCTTTTGGGACTCAGAAGTCCAGATTTTATTTAAAAAGGAAGGTTTAGAAAGCCACCAAATGTAATTATGCCCACATAATTAATAAGACACATTCCAAACTTGCTAGTGAAGTGGTCCAATAGCTAAAGAGCAAAACCATATGAACTCCTTTCCCATCTCTTAATCCCAAAATGTAACCAACATTTAGTGGCTTATTTTATATCCTGTCTCTGGCTTCAAAAAAATTTGGGGGTTTTATTTTCTTTTCCCCAGCATAGCTGAACTAATGAAAAAGGGATGACAGCCAGAGCAGTTTCATTATTTGTGTTCTTTAGAGAACAAAACTTCCTTTCTGCTTCCTGGAAGGCAGGTTTCTAATGAGCCCCCAACTCCACCTTCTTCCCCTATCTCCACTCCTTCCTCCCTTCCCTCTTGCATACACATATACTGTACACATAAATCAACTTGTCACAGCTTGTCTCTCTGCTGACAACTGTAATTGCTTCAGGTTATAAAAATATCTATAGGACAATACCTTTCAAGCTCACAGACACACACATACTCACACACATACACTCCCTGAGCAAAAGGAAACTATCATCGTCCCTGTAATAATCCTGGAATTGCGTGGGTGTCGGCGGGAGAGGGGTGGTGTGACATGAAGTACAGGCCTGCAGGTGAGGAAAAGAGTGTATAAGAAGTCTCACAGCAGTAGCAGGATCTCACACTATAACAGAGTAGAACGGGATATTCTCAGCAAAACGGAAGTCAATTGTTTTTGTTTTCTTCTCTGTTATGTACAGCTGCCGATATCACACACACACACACACACACACACACACACACACACACACACGCAAAAGAAAGGCTTTAGCTTAAAAGATGCCACTTGTGCTTCACCTTCTCTAAAAGGCTAAAGGCCCCCTCTCCTGGTGGAGATTCCACATAGTAGCTCAGACAAGAAGATGAGCAATGCAGGACACTGGAGAATGGCGGGGCTCCAAATGGGTAAGGGAAGAGGAATCAGAAAGGTAAGACTAGATGTAAATCTGTGTGGAAACCTCTCTCTGAAGGGGTAAGATAGAGCTGGGGTCTGGGAGAAACACGCCGCCTTTTCTCCCTCTGTATCCAATATGAATGTAGACTTTTATTTTAAAAAAAATCATTCTATATCTGCACTATAGTCCATGAGGTTAAGATTCCAGCTGGAAGAACAAGAGGATACCTTAAAGAGGAAAAAGAGGTTTGTCTGTAGGAAGAGAAGAAAGATCACAGAATTGCAAAGGAGGAGATGGCAAATTGGCAAAGGTTAAGATATTTGTGGACTTTGAAATGCTCGAAACTTTTGAGAGATGAATAAAGAGAAGAGACGTTAGGTGGAACAAAAGGTAGGTAGACAGAAAATGAAGTCAGAGGTGGAGGAATGATTCAACACTACTGATGCCACTGAAGCAAAAGACATAAAGCAAAGCACATAAAGAGTGACAAAAGTAAAAGCCAGAGCTCTTTAGGGATTGCTATCTCCTTAGCTAACTTTTCAGTCACGGGAGGACCCTAGATCCATGGATGTAGTGTATTATGTGTTCAGCTGTAAGTGAAATGCTAGTTGTTCAAATCCACCAGTCACTATGTGATAAAAACTGGACAGTCTCCTCCTATAAACATTTACTTCTCAGAAACTTGGTGGAGAGAGACTATGAGTTGGAATCAATTCAATGGCAATGGTTTGGTTTTCTGCTTAGGTGAGAAAAAGGTGTGTCCAAGTGTTTATCAATATGGGGGAAATACTAAATGCAAATAGATATTTATTTTACAGAAAGTATCAGCAAATATGCGACCAACATGGGATTTGTCCTCATAAAGCAATTGACTGAAAGAGGAAACTGAATAAATGAGAGTGTATGACAGTATTTGGTTCTGCCTGAATCTGGAAGACTGGGAAGTATTTCCTAAGAAAATAACTTTAAACTAGTGAGAACAAGAGGGTGGAAGAGGTCATGTAAGTAGACCAGAACGTCAAAAGATTTTGGTCAAATAAGAAAGGAATATAACACGGTCAGCCCTCAGGGGTTTCAGCCAGTGTTATTTGAGTTTAGAGTAGAAACATCTGAAATACTCTATTTGAATGAAACTTCTACCTCCTTCAACATTCACTGATTCATGAAGTGCAAATTTATCAACGAAGAAAAAACATGATCTTTATAATCAGATCAGAAGTATTCACTCTTTCCACTACAAAGTGTCCTTAAGAAAATATCTTCATTTGTAAAATCACTCACTCTTTGAAGTTCAGTTGGAACCAACTTACAGCTTACCCTCAAGGCATTTTTCTGAGACTGTAAACCTCGTGAGAAGAGATTGCCCAACTAGAAGCCACTGGTGGCTTTGAAATGCCAGAGAAGTGCCACCTATGGGGTTACCAGCACATCTCCCAATAGACTACACCGTGAGAGCTCCTCATTTGTAAAATAGGAGTATGATATGACCTGCCACAAAAGGTTATCAAGAGAATCAAATGAGATAATGCGTGTAAACATTTACTACAGGACTTGCTGCACAGCTTTGGTGGCCTAGTCCATAGGGAGTTGTTTTCTCACTCAAAGGCTGTGCCTCTCAGGATGTTCTAATCAACTGGCCATTCTGTGGGAGAAAGATTGGCATTCTCCTTGCATTCAATTTACAGCCTACACAAAACTCCCTGGAGGGCTGAAAAGCATGGTCACTATTAAGACCTGGTCACATTTCACTGCTAATCAGAAGGACGGTGGCTCACACGCACCCAGAAGCGCCATGTAGAAAAACCTGGAAATCTGCTTCCACAAAGATTATGGCCAAGACAACCTCAAGGCACAGTCCTGATCTCTTTCTCTGCCTGTTTGTCCAAATATTGTACCTTGTATATAGCCATAATGTTACAGCTGAAACCACAAGTATTTTAAATACCAACTGGGTCAACGATTAGTACAGTTTCCAAACTAAGAGATACTATAAAGAAAGTGATCTCTTTCCAAAAATTAGCTAGTGGAACACAACAGAAGATTTACCAACACAGTCTTAGAAGTTAAGCCTCCTAGACTGAAAGTTCAACAAGCCTTACAGTGGCCACAACCATGGACTGGAACATAACAACAATCAGGAAGATGGTGTGTTGTGTTGTTATGTATCATCGAATCGGAACCGACCCATAGCTCAGGTAGGTTTTCAGAGGCAGTTAATCACATGGGAGGAGACTGCCTATTCTTCTCCTTCAGCAGCTGGTTTACTTGAACTGCCTGCCTTTGAGATTGCAGGAGAACTTCTTGCCACTAGGAGATCAGCACTCCCTAAAATAGAATAGGGCCTAGGAATATTACTCTTTGTTATAGAAGGATGGAGTTGACTTGATGACCTCTAACAACAATGGAGGTCTTGTGTTTTTTGCTTGTTTGTTTTTTTAGCATGGATGCTGAAAGACAGCACCACAGAATGTTTTTCTTTGTTCACAGGAGGAACAGATTTTTATATGAACACATTTCATAACCAGGGAACAGCACCCCAAGGCCAGCCTCTGAGTGCCGACTATAAGGATACAGGAAGTGTATTTTAATCCCAGAAACTCAGCAGAAGCTTCATGCTGAGGTTGGTCTGGAAGAGGAAGCAGCTTTTCCTTTAAACCACAGCAGGAAGAGGTTGGATCCCCTGGTTCCCACTCCAGCTGTTAAACAGCTGCACAGACAATATTCTCCAAAACTGTACCGCAGAGACCCATGGGAAAAGCCTGGATGTGAGAATGAAGAGATGGCACTCTTTTGGTGCAGTAGCCTGGGAACTTTCATTCCCCATGTTCCCATGTACACCTGAAAGGTAGTGAAACAACAGGAGTAAAACAAAACACCTGTGCTGCTGAGAGATGGCGAGACCGGACCTCCTTCATGAAGCTTCCTTCTTAACTCCTAAGCACCTGATGAGTAAATCTAAAACTTATCATCTTAGGTAAAGAACTGCTTTCTTAAAGATTTAGCATTTTGATTTGTCAGAAGAACCCAAACCATCTTCATGATCTTTAGGTTAGCAAAAAGACTAGATGGCTAGCCCACTCAAAAGTATTAAGAATTAAAAGAACTATTTAAAAGTAACCGGACACTCTAGAGAGGTTAGATCAAGAGTCTTGGCTTCATACCCTAAGTCTGCCAGTCTGCCACTTCCCACTTCCCACAGTGCTTCTCAACACTCTTTGCAGAATCATTTTACCCATCAAAATAATTTATAAATTCTCCGACACAAAACTAACCCTCTTCATCATGTCCTTCCTTTTTTCCTATTCACCAAGGTATACATTTGGAATGAAAGAAACTGCTGTACAAAGTAATTAATGAGCTCACACTGGATCTAAGGCAAACCAATGGAAGACCCAAGATGATTAAATGTCTTCTGATAAAAGATTGTGTTAAGGAAAAGAGAATTCCACTATGCAACAGTGATGTTAATCGTCAATAAATACACTGCTAATATCTAACTGGCATTTATTTAAACTTACAGTAACAGTCCTATTAAATCTAAATTAATTGCCCACTTGGGAATCTTTCCTAAAACCTAGCTATGACATGGCTGTCTAAATCATAATCTGTACTAGGCATCCAGCCATAAAGGGAATATTTAAACCATCCTTTTAGAATAGACCATGATGAGCATACATGTTTGGGAAGGTCTTAGAGGTTAAATAGTCTAGTAAGTAGACTTTTAATACCTTGGGTTATTTCACGGTCTTGGAAACGATTCTTTTTTAATATCTATAGTAGTAGATTATTTTATCATCCAAATAACGATCTATATGTCCCTCTTTTGAGTATTATTATTTTCTTACTTTTTCCTTTTGGTCACTCATTTTTCCTATTTAATTATTGTCTTATTCTCCACTTCTCTTGTGTTTCTTAGCTAAACCATTTGGGATTTACAGCAAATTCTGCATGCCTATACACACATCTTATTATATGTGGTGCAAAACACTTTATAATAGCAGCTGTAGTTAGGTGTCATAAATTGTGAATAATTCCTGAGTCACACTGCTTTTTCAGGGACAGCAAGGGTTTAATTAGATAGAGCCAATCTTCGCTCTCCTTAGAATAATTTTCTGAAATTTTTATTATACACAGTGGTCCCAGATGAAATTCTGCGGTGTCATGTTGCCATGATCATAATGCATAAAGTTTACATACTACACAACTGTGTGCACAGAAATACCCACTTGTTTGTTTCATCAGATCAATTTACTAGTGAGACAAGTGGATTTCAGATAAACACCTAATCAAGCAGGTTAGTGCTCAAGCTGAGTCAGCTTGAAACCAATACATCAAGGCTAAAGAGAAACTGAACTTTCATCAAGGAAGTAGGAGATAGATGAGAGGAAAATAATTCTCCCTATTATTTCTAAAGGTTAGTTCACGGAGTTAGATTAATAAATGCTCACTGTTGGCCTTGCAGGTCCTAGAAAGGGGGTGGTAAGGAGGAGTTGGAGTTGGAGATGGAAGTCATGAGGTAAGGGTTTGAGGAAGAAAAGTTGGACAGATGGTAAATCATTCAACATATTTAAGGAAAAAACCTAAGTATTATTCTCAATTTTTCTTATGGAATCCTTTAATTTGTATTTCTAGTGAAGACAATTAAAAGATGTATTCAGGTGGGAAACTCTGCTGTTAGAAACCTCTCCAAAGTACTGAAGAGCAACAATGTCAGTCTAGAGACTAAGGTGAGCCTGATACTGGCCATGGTCTTTGCAGTCATTTGCTATACATAAGAGAACTGGACAATGACTAGGGATGATAAAACGAGAATTGATGCCTTTGAGCTGTGGTGTTGGTGAAGAATATTGAATATACCATTGGCTGCTAAGAGAATGAAGAGGTTTGTCCTGGACAGGGTTAAACCAAGCTGCTCCTTGGAGGCAAAGATTCTGAAGCTTTGTCTGACATACTTTGGACATGTTGCAAAGTGGGACCAGTCCTTGAAGAGGTACGGCATGCTTGGGAGGGTGGAGGGACAGCGCAGGAGAGAAAGACCCTCAATAAGATGGATCAATTCAGTGACTGGAGTAAAGGGAGTAGATGTGTTAGAGACAGTGAGATTGGCACAGGATAGAGCAGGGTTTAGGCTCTTATACATAAGATCATTATGAGTCACAGGTGACTCGATGGCACATAACAACAACAATAAGAGTGAAGACATACTTCTTTATAAACTAATGTGTATATCATGACACTTCCCTTCTCTTCTTCAATAGCTGTAAACAGTCTAACAATCACTGTCATCAAGTTTGTTCTGACTCATAGTGACTCTCCTTCAGGTTTGGGAAGCTGTAAATCTCAATGAGAGGAAATTACTCATCTTTCTCATTACAGATAATGGACATAGAGCTTTCTAAAGTTATTTTAAAGGCGGCACATATGCTTCACTATATCTTCAGTTAAAGAAAAAAAACAAAAGTCTGTACTCAAGATGTTTTCATTCCTTATTTTATTTAAACTTAGAAATTCAATAAATAAGTAAATGTAACTATTCATATTTATCATTCTGTTTAACTTATCTGACACTCTTTATAAATCACCATAAGGAGCTCAGAGCAATTCACAATAAACAATGGAGGTTGTAGTTAGAATGTGACAGCCCTTGTGCTTCCTTCTAACACAGGAGTCAAAGTGAATGTCTGTCCTTAGAACAGTTGCTGTGGTTGTTACGTGTCTTTTGCTAGACTACTCTTTATAGCGATGCTATGAGCAACAGATTTGAACCTTGTCCTATCCTGTGCCTTCTCATGATCTCTGATACAATCAAGCCCATTGTTACAGTCAGTGTGTCATTGGATGTATGCTTTTTATTAATACCTTCAACTCACTTGTGGTGCAATAGGTGGTGAGAATACTAGAGAACTTTGTGAGTGGATTTAAATAATAAAGGAAGACCTTCACTGAGATGAACTAACACAAAGCTATAACAATGAGCTATCCCACAGCAGATTGTGAGGATGGGGCAGGGTTTCCTTATGTTTTACACAGGGTTGATGAGTCAGAGCTAAATCATCACTAACAACCATAGGGAACACTGAATACAAGGAAGGAAAAAGGAGACGTTTTTCGTGACTATAACCTTAAATGGAGACAACAAATAAAAAAACTTACTTAGATGTCACAAAAGCCTTGACAAGGTATGATCCAACCATGATTTTAGTTGTTTCATATGCATGTGAAAGTTGGTCAGTGAACAAGTGAAACAAAAGAAGAATCAACAAATTATTATCATTATAAAAATTATAGAATAATTGACTTCTCAAAATACAGTTAACCTTAATGGAACAGATAGAGTAAAGCTTTCCAGTGAAGATCTCCATTTAATGAAGTGACAACTCAAAATGAAGAGAAACAGCTATAAATATCCATTAATAATTGGAACATGGAAGGTTTACAGAATGAAGCTATGAAAATTAGAAGTTACCAAAAACGAAATGGAATGAATAAAGATCCTTATTGTGTGCATTATGTGGTTTGTGAGAAGACACAGGATAGGACATGGCCTTATCAAGTTGACTGTGACTCATGGCAACCCTGTGAACCACGGATCAGAATCTTGCCCTATCCTGCACCATCCTTACGATCTGTGTAGTGTTCAAAGCCCACTGTGGTGGTCACTATGTCAATCCATCTTGTTGAGGGTCTTCCTCTCTTTCTCTGACTCGCCACCTTTCCCAGCATGATGTTCATGTCTCTCTCCAAGAACTGATCCCCTCTAAGAATATGCCCAAAGTAAATGAGATGAAGTTGCACTATCTTTGCCTCTAAGAAGCATAGATGTTGCGCTTCTTTCAAGACAGATTGTTGGAAATCTATGAGATAGTCAATATTCTTAATCAAAACCAAAGATCACATTTCAAAGACCTCTATTCTTTGATCTTCCGTCAATGTTGTTATGTGTCTCCAACTCCACTATGACTCATATTGACACTATGAACAATGACTAAACTTTGCCCTATTTTGAGTCAATCTACCTCATCTTGGGCCTTCCTCTATTGACCTGACCTTCTACTCTTCTAAGTATGATGTCCTTATCCAAGGACTGGCTCCTCCTGACAACATGCTGCCCAAGGTATGTGAGACAGAGTTTCAAAATCCTGGCTTCCAAGGTGCAACTTGGCTTCATTCTCTCAGGACAGACCCATTTGTTCCCTTGGCAGTACTTGGTATGTTCATTAGTCTTCTCCAGCACAACTCAAAGCCATCAATTATTCTTCTGTCATCCTTAGTCATTATCCAGCTCTCAGATGCGTAGAAAGCATAGTCATAGGGATGTTATTAACTGATATGTAAGGGCCTATCTCTGACCACATGTGGAGCATGAAGAGCATGAAGAAGTGTAACTGCTTGCCCGCTAGGTGGAGCAGCCATACTTCTGCTGACCAGGAGGATGAAGGAAGTATGGTAGAAGTCATATCTTCTTGGTCACTAGCCATTGATGTACTTGGTGTACTGGTGTACACCTGTATGAGTAGAGACAACTATCTGGTTACTACCCCAATCAGAATGCTACTTACTGTAGTTAAAAATGACCACTCTGTGTCAGGCCAGTGACATTTCACCACTCCAAATGTCTCCTACTTCTCTGGTCTTCTTTATTTCTTTCTTTTCAACTGAGGTTTTATCTGCTTCTTTATCTGTGGCTTTGGAGCTTAAGATTCCTGGATTATCACTCATATACATTTCACTTGGTTTCTGGAGTCTTTGTTGTGGAGACTCTAGAGATCCTGTCTACCAAGTCTATTATATCTCAAACTGTGGCTCTTAAACATATTTGAAGTAAGATACTGTAGACTATGTTCTGGAAAAATTAGAAACAAAGAAAAAGACATTACATTTTAAAATGTTATTTATAATATTTATCACTGTAGTACATAAATGATATCATCCACCCAATTGCAGAAGTGGAAAATCAGTTGTCGTTGTTAGGTGTTATCAAGTCAACAATGACTCCTGTTGTTGTTAGACACTGTTGAGTCAAGTATGACTCATAGAAACACTATGAACAAAAGATCTGAACCCTGTCCTATCCCATGCCATCATCACATTTTAGAGTCCATTGTAACCATCACTGTGTCAATCCACCTTGTTGAAGGTCTTCCTTTTATAGGCTGACCCTCTATCTTTCTCTGCCATATCCCTCTCCAAAGAATAGCCCCTCCCAGCAACATACTTCATCATCCTTGCCTCCAAAGAGCACTCTGGTTGCACCTTTTCCAAGACATATTTGTATGTTCTCTTGGTTGTTCATGGGATATTCAGTGCTCTTCCCCAACAACCCAGATTAGAGGCATCAATTCTTATATCATCCTTATTTACTGTCCAGCTATAGACGCATAGCAAGTGATCAGAAAGACCATGACCTGAATCAAATGCACCTTACTATTCAGACTGATACCATTATTTCTCAATGATTTTGAGATGTCCCTAACTGCAGGCTTTCCCAGTGCAACACAACTCCTTATTGTTAAAGGGTGTTAATTGTGGATATAAGCAAGATGAAGCTGTCCACAGTTTCAATCTCTTCCTCATCCATCATGACATTCCCTACAGGTCCAGTGATGAGGATATTTTTTTTTCTTGACAATGTAATCCATATTGGAGGCTGCATTCCTTGATCTTCTGTATCAAGTGCTTCATGTCCTCCTCAGTTTCAGCAAGCAAGGATGTGTCATCTGCCTAATGTAGGTTATTGATGAGTCTCCCTCCAATCCCGATGCCACATTCCTCTTCACAGAGTCCAGCTTCTCGAATAGTTTGCTCAACATACAAATTGAGTAGGTATGGAGAGAGAATACAACCCTGACATACTTTATTCTAATTTTAAACCCTGTAATGTTCCCCTGCTCTATTTTCACAACAGCCTCATGGTCCAGTTATAAGTTTCCTGTAAATACAATGAAGTGCTCTGGGACTCCCATTTCTCTTAATGTCAGCCACAACTTGTTATGGTTCACACAGTTAAATGTATTGGCATAGTCAATAAAGCACAAATAGACATTCTTCTGGTATTCCTTACTTTCAACCAGGATACATTTGACATCCGTAATGATATTCCTAGGCCTCTACTAAATCCTGCTTGAAATCCTGGCAGTTCCCTATCTGTATAGTACTGTTACAGTCATCTTTTATTGCTCTTCAGCAGTATTTTGCTTGTATGTAATATTAATGATATTGTTCTAAAGTTTCCACATTCTGTTGGATCATCTTTCTTGGGAATGAGAACAAATGGACCTCTACCAATCTGCTTGCCAGACATATGTCCTCCAAATTTTCTAGCATAGACTGGTGAGTGCATCCAAGGCCTATAAATTAATTGAAACAAATTGATTGGTATCACATCAATTCTTGGGACCTTGTCTTTTGCCGATGCCTTCAATGAAACTACCACTTCTTACTTCATTACCATTGGCTCTTGCTTATATGGAACTTACTGAAATTTTTCAGTTTTGATCAGTTCCTTAACATAAAATTATTTTGTATATTTTCTCAATCTTCTGTCGATTCTTTCTGGGTCATTCAGTATATTGCCATAGCATCTTTCAATATTGTGACTTGAGTTTAAGTATTTTCTTTTTCAGTTCTTTTAATTTGAGAAATATAAAGTGAGTTCTTCCCTATTTATTCTCCAGTTGCAGTTCTCTGCACATTCCATTAAAATACTTCTCTCTGTCCTCTTGTCCCTTTGAAATGTTCTGTTCAGGTCTTTTACTTCGGCATATTTTCCCTTTGTTTTGGCTTCGTGATACTCTAGCAAAATTTTAAAGTCTCTTCTGACGTCTATTTTGATTTTTTCTCCTGTTTATGTAATGGTCTTTTACTTTTTTAATAATAATTGGAACATGAATGCATGTAGCTTGAATATTTGAAAAATGGCAATTGTTAAAATGAAATGGAACATATGAATATCAACATATTAGGCTTTGGTGAGATGAGATGGACCAACTGTAACCACTTTGAATCAGATGTTATACTATGCAGAGAACGAAAAACAGAAAAAGAATGGTATTAAATTCAAAGTCAAAAAGTCAATTTCAAGTTCTTTCCTGAAATATAATATTGTGATAGGATTTTATCCATACGCATACAGGAAAGAGACATTAACAGAACTGTTATTTAAATATATTCTTGTGCATCTAGAGGCAAAGAGGAAGTAATTGAGAATTTTACCAAATCTTGCAGCCTAAAATTGACTGAACATGCAATCAAGACGCATTAATTATAATTAGTAACTGGAATGCAAAATTTTGAAGCAGGGAAGAAAGAATGGTAGTTGGAAAGTGTAGGCTTGGTGATAGAAATGAAGCTAGAAATAGAAGGATTATATTTTTGTGTGTAAAATAATTTATTTATTGCAAATATCTTTCTTTGCCAAAACGACTGGAACAGCACATCAGCAAAGAACTGCCAGAAGTCCAGTCTGGGTTTAGAAGGGGTCCTGGTACTAGGGATATTGTTGCTGATGTTAGATGCACCTTAGCTGAAAGGAGGGAATACCAGAAGAATGTCTATCTGTGTTTCATTTATTATGCAAAGGTGTTTGACAGTGTGGATCATAACAAACTGTGGCTGACTCTGAGAAGAATGGGAATCCCAGAAGATTTGATCATGCTAATGGACTAAGGCTCAATGTCAAGAAGACAAAGATTCTCGCCACTGGACCAATTAGCAGCGTCAGGATGGATGACGAAGAGATTGAGAGTGTTCACAGCTTCAGTTTGCTCGGCTCCACAGTCAACACTCTTGGTACCAGCAGTCAGGAAATCAAAAAGCGTATCGCGATGGGAAAGTCTGCTGTTAGGGACCTCTCTAAGGTACTCAGGAGCAACAGTGTCTCTCTGGAGACTAAGGTGCGCCTGATACAGGTCATGGTATTTGCAATCGCGTGTTATGCATCAGAGAGTTGGACAATGACTAGGGAGGACAGAAGGAGAGTGGATGCTTTTGAGCTGTGGTGCTGGAGAAGGGTACTGAATGTACCCTGGACTGCCAGGAAAACAAACAGATTCATCTTGGAGAGGATTAAACCAAGCTACTCCTTGGAGGCAAAGATTCTGGGGCTTCGTCTGACATACTTTGGACATGTTGCCAGGAGGGACGGGTCCTTGGAGAGGGACATCATGCTTGGGAGGGTGGAGGGACAGCGCAGGAGGGGAAGACCCTCTATGAGATGGATTGATTCGGTGACTGGGGTAATCGGGATTGGTGTGTCAGAGGCAGTGCGGTTGGCGCAGGATAGAGCAGGGTTTAGAGCTGTTGTGCATAGGGTCGCTATGAGTCGGAAACGACTCGACGGCACATAACAACAACAACAATGCGAAACCTATACTTGGACCAAGAGGCAGTCATCAGAACAGAGCAGGGCAACACTTCATGGCTCAAAATTGGGAAGGGTGTACGCCAGGGATGTGTCCTGTCTCCATACCTTTTCAACCTGTACGCAGAGCAGATTATACGAGAGGCTGGGCTTTATGAGAAGTGTGGCATCAGGATTGGTGGAAGATCTATTAACAGTCTGCGTTATGCAGATGACACAACCCTGCTTGCCGAAACTGAGGAGGACCTCATGCACTTGCTGCAGAGGGTCAAGGACTGCAGCCCTCAGTATGGACTGAGGCTCAATGTCAAGAAGACAAAGATTCTCACCACTGGACCAATTGGCGGCGTCAGGATGGATGGCGAAGAGATTGAGATTGTTGATAGCTTCAGTTTGCTCGGCTCCACAGTCAACACTCTTGGCACCAGCAGTCAGGAAATCCAAAAGCGTATCGTGATGGGAAAGTCTGCTGTTAGGGACCTCTCTAAATTACTCAGGAGCAATGGTGTCTCTCTGGAGACTAAGGGCGCCTGATACAGGCCATGGTCTTTGCAATCACTTGTTATGCATCAGAGAATTAGACAATGGCTAGGGAGGATAGAAGGAGAATTGATACCTTTGAGCTGTGGTTCTGGAGAAGAGTATTGAATGTACCATGGACTGCCAAGAAAACAAACAGATTCATCCTAGAGAGGGTTAAACCAGGCTACTCCTTGGAGGCAAGGATTCTGGGGCCTTGTCTGACATACGTTGGACATGTTGTAAGGAGACCCTGGTTCTTGGAGAGGGACATCATGCTTGGTAGGGTGGAGGGACAGCGCATGATGGAAAGACCCTCTATGAGGTGGATTGATTCTTTGACTTGGGTAATCGGGATGGGTGTGTCAGAGGCAGTGTGATTGGTACAGGATAGAGCTGTGTTTAGGGCTGTTGTACATAGGGTTTCTATGAGTCGCAAGTGACTCGAAGGCACATAACAACAACAACAACAATCCCATGTCTACAGAATTAGGAATTCTGGGATAGGACCCAGATATCTGTTCTGTTCTTCATTGATCTTTTTTAAAGATACAAACAATGACATTACGCATAGGAATCAGATCGACTATATCTATGGAAGACACTGAAGAAGCTAAATGTCAGCAGTCAAAACTAGACCAGGGCAGACTGTGGGTCAGACCACAGTCTATTCATATGCAAGTTCAAACTGAGGCAGAAGAAAATAACAATAAGTCCACAAGAACCAAGATATGATCTTGAGTCTATTTCAGCTGAATTTTAGGAACACCTTGGGAATAGTTTTGTGACCTTAACCACCAATTAATTATAGAAGACTGTATGAGTCATGGGATGAGATCAAGGATGTGTACAGCAGCTCTAAACTCTGCCTTGTCCTGAGCCAGTCTCATGAATTCCGACACACCCTCATTGCCCCAGTTACTGTATCCATCTCATCTGGGGTCTTCCTCTCCTGCGCTGTCTATCTACCCTTCCAAGCATAATGTCCTTCTCCAAAGACCGATCTCTCCTGCCCATGTGCCCAAAGTATGTGAGAGGAGCTTCAAAATCTTAGCCTATAAGGAGAAACTTGGTTTCAACCTTTCCAAGACAAACTTAATTGTTTTCTTGGCATTACATGGTATGTTCAAGAAGCTTCCCCAGCACCACAATTCAAAGGCATTAGTTCTTCTTCTGTCATCCTTTGTAATTGTCCAGCTCTCTATCACAGTTGTGTAATTGAGAAGAGAATGGCCTGGATTCAGTGAATCTTAGTCTCTAGACTGACTGACGAAGTCTCTGACAACAGATTTTCCCAATGCAATTAATTTTTTTTATTTCCTGACTGCTGATTTTGAAAGTGTTGATTATGGAGTCGAGCAGGCTGTAACTGTTAACAACCTCAATCTCTTCTTCATCTATATGGTGCTGTCAACTGGCACAGTGGTGAGAATCTTTATTCTTTTGGGTTGAGCTTCAGTCCATAATGAAGACTACAGTCCTTGACCTTCTGCAGCAAGTGCTTCAGGTCTTTCTCAGTTTCAGTAAGCAGGGTTGTGTCTTCTGCATATAGGTTTTTGATGAATTTTCCTCCAATCCTGATGCCACATTTCTCCTCATAAAGCCCTCCTTTCAGAATGATCTTTTCTGCATATAGATTGAAAGGGTATGGAGATAAGATGCATCTCTGACTCACTCCTTTCCTGGTTTCAAACCATGCACTGGTTCCCTACTCTGTTCTGAGGACTTCTTCCTGGTCCAAGTATAAGTTCCACATAAGCACAATGAAGTGTTCTGCAATTCCCATTTCCCTCAACGTTAGCCACAATTTGTTGTGATACACACAATCAAATGCCTTTGCATAGTCAGTGAAACACAGACATTCCTCTGGTACTCTCTGCTTTCTGCCAAGATCTATCTGACATTGGCAATAATGTCTCTAGTGCCATGACCTCTTCTAAACTCAGCTTGTATTTTGGGTATTGTAGTTTTCTGTCAATGTACTGTTCCAGTAATTTCTGGATAATCTCCAGCAAGATTGTGTTAGTGTGTGATATTAGTGATATTGTTCGATAGTGAGTAATCACTTTTAATCTCTCCTTCTTCCTCCTCTCCCCTTTATAATACAAATGATCATCCATTTTCTTTCAAGTTCTACCTCTAAAATTTCTTTCAACTTTAACATAACCTAAATTACCATCTTTCCATATTATCATATATAGATTACTAAAACTTTTTCTTACTTGAATGTTCCCCATCTGTTCTTCCAGATTCTATTTCTGTATTGACACTAACTTGTTCTGAAAATTTGATCATGTCATCATTCTGGCTAAATTATTATTCTCTTGCCACTATCACTTGAATAAAACACCAACTCTTTTATGTAGTTTACACAACCTTTGTGATGGGGCTACTGTAGGTTTCTAGCTATCTTTCTTGTTGTTTCTTCCTTTATCTAGTCATGTTGGCTTTTATTTTACTTTCGTTATTATCTTAATTCCTCAACTATTCCTCTACTGAATTGACATCTTTGAATATCCTTCCTTTTTGCCTCAAATAATCTCCCCATATACTTATGCCTAGGGTAAACTAATCTTTTAAATTTTAATCCATTATGATTAACCTTATTTATCCATTTGAATAAGGTAAACATCCATTACATCAGTAGTTGACTTAACATTAAGGAAATACGCTCAATAGTTGAATTTCCACCGTATTCCTGAAGGATAACAGAATGTCTGTAATACAATAGGTTCTTGATAAATATTTTATGAATTTGAAAAGAAAAAGTATTTGCTAGTAGAAGCTTCCAAATGACGGCAAATTAAAATATGAACACATTTGGTCTCATGAAATGTAAGGATACAACGAACATACCCAAACTCCAACTAGAAAAGTAAGAAGCACCAAAAACAAAATCAAAAGATGGTAAAAGGAAAGCAGGTTTCCACAAATGGTTATACATGCAGTAATAGCTAACAAAGATAAAGGAAGATTTGGATAAATTAATGGATGACAGACCCACACTGCTTTATTAGATTAGGGGTGTCTGATATATCACTCTAACCTTTGAAATATAACTCCTATGTAAAATTGCCATTGTCCAAAATGGGTAACTAGGACATCAGAATTGATGTGACTTGCTGTGACCTTTCCAATATTATATTCTCATCTGCACAGTAATTCTACTGTCCATATTGCTAGGAATAACAGCATGATGCTTATTTTTCAATCTTCTATATCCATGTCAAAAACCTGTGTAGAATATTTGTATTCGACTGGTATGAGCAATTTTAAGATACAAGGAAATAATACGTGTAATTTGTGATAAAATGAACCCAGTGGACGTAAAAGTCACATTTAGGTAGAATTAGATATCCTACCTTATGTTCCTGACCTCAACTTCTCTGCTATTTCCTAGATATGGCCTTTGACTTCCATTCTTAGCAATGGCTTGAGACATCTTCTCCACTAAGTACTAGCTATTTACTTGGATATAATATCCTATTTTACATCAGTTGCTTCCTTTGATTCCCTCTTTGAAAGGTTCTTTCTCTGATAACCACAAATGTTGGATTCCAACATTCATCTTAGAACTCAGTTTCATGCTTTTTATTCTTCACATCATTGCTTTCATGCATCGGTCTGCATTATGGAAAATAGTTAGCTATACATTTAGTTTTTGCTTCCCATTCTAGTGGAAATAAATCATGACAGTAATACTGATATATATATATATATGGATTCTCGCCACTGGACCAATTGGCAGCGTCAAGATGGATGATGAAGAGATTGAGAGTGTTCACAGCTTCACTTTGCTCGGCTCCACAGTTAACACTCTTGGTACCAGCAGTCAGGAAATCAAAAAGCGTATCACGATGGGAAAGTTTGCCGTTAGGGACCTCTCAAAGGTACTCAGGAGCAACAGTGTCTCTCTGGAGACTAAGGTGCACCTGATACAGGTCATGGTATTTGCAATCGCTTGTTATGCATCAGAGAGTTGGACAATGACTAGGGAGGACAGAAGGAGAGTGGATGCTTTTGAGCTGTGGTGCTGGAGAAGGGTACTGAATGTACCCTGGACTGCCAGGAAAACAAACAGATCCATCTTGGAGAGGATTAAACCAAGCTGCTCCTTAGAGGCAAGGATTCTGGGGCTTCTTCTGACATACTTTGGACATGTTGCCAGGAGGGACGGGTCCTTGGAGAGGGACATCATGCTTGGGAGGGTGGAGGGACAGCTCAGGAGGGGAAGACCCTCTATGAGATGGATTGATTCGGTGACTGGGGTAATCGGGATTGGTGTGTCAGAGGCGGTGCGGTTGGCGCAGGATAGAGCAGGGTTTAGAGCTGTTGTGCATAGGGTCGCTATGAGTCGGAAACGACTCGATGGGACATAATATATATATATATATATATGTATATATATATATCCCCACACAATAATATAGCCAACTATAGGTACTATATGATCTGCTTTACCAGAAACTATTTGACTAGAATGTCAATTGGAAGACTATATGAATTATTTTAATTCTCCAGAAAAATTACTGAATATATAAAAGCTCCTATAGAGTCAAAGAAATCGACAACCAGTATTAGAAGAATTTTTCTCAAAATTCCAGGATAAATGTTGTATGTGTCTGATGATAAACATGAGCTGAAAGCATCTTTTACACATTTAACCGTCATGGGAGTGCTAGAACATGTGATGTGAGATCATAGTGTAGGTCTAACCCACATAGTCATAGTCTGCTCTAAAAGAGAAATGTTAGAAACATATGCACAAGTAATTGGCTAATCACAAGTGGAATAAATATTATAAAGGAAGAGCGAACTAGGGGGGAGGGATGGGCAGGGAGAAAAATGCAACAATGAATGAATGGAAATCCAAACTCTTTGTAAATGTTCATTAAAATTAATAAAATGAAATTTAAAAAAAAGAAAAACAAGACCCCAATAAAAGAAATCCTAGTGACATATTGAGTAACCGTTCAACCTGTTAATTAAAAGGTGGACAGTTTAAATCTACCAGCCACTTAGAGGGAAGAAAGATGGGCAGTCTCTTCTCATAAAGATTTACAACCCCTTAAGCTGATGGATGGTCACTGTGAGTTGGAACCAAATACAAGGCAGTGAGTTGATGAGTGAAAAGAGATTCCCAAATGATTAGTTTGTCAAGGTTTATATTCTCAATGGTTCAAAATCAGGAAAAGATTGAGTCAGGGATGTGTTATGTCCCCATACCTTTTCAATATATATGTGGAACAGATCATTTGGGAGGCTGGACTTTATGGGGAGGAATGTGGCATCAGGATTGGAGGAAGGCTCATCAACACAGCAACACGGGAGAGGAAGACTCTAGATTAGATGGACTGACACAGTACTGGGGGAGAAGGGGTAGGTGTGTCAGAGACATGGAGATTAGCTCAGGATAGAGCAGGGGTCAAAGCTATTGTGTATAGGGTTGCTATGAGTCATTGTCAATTTGGAGGCATAACACAACAACAACAACAACAACAAATTCTCAATATTCCTCTGTTATTCATAGGGGTTTTGAACAATGGGCTCAATTATGTAAGAAATCATGAGCATAGTGCAGAGTAGGGCAAGATTCTAGCCTGTTGTTCACAGTATCATTATGAGTTTTTGTAAACTTAATGTCATCTTAACAAGAAACAAGAACATATTCCCAAAGCTGTTATATTAACAAGTAAAATTTGCCCAAAAAAAGGTAAAGGCTTGAAATAGCATTTCTAAAACATTGGTAACTATTTAGAAACAATTAAACGGTGTTCAAAGAGAACTTAAAACTGAAATGTATGAATTCAACTTAAAAAAAAAAATCAAACTTTGAGCTCCAGAGAGTGGACTATGTATCTTATTCATTGTTGCTTACACTGTCTCTTGACATAGAAAAGATACTCCATGAAAATGTAAATGAATGAAAAAATTATTAAATAAGTAAAATTCCTTTCAGCAAAAAGAGGAAAAGTAAAAAATGATAATATTTTTATTTTCCTGTATTCTAAGCAAATAATTTATATAGCCAGACTATATAATGAAGAATATATCCAATATATTAAGATGGAAGGAAGATTTATCAATAGCAACTTATGTGATGCAGATGAGACAAGTTTGTTGGCAGAAAGTGAAGAAGATTATAGCACTGACTGAAGAAGACCAAAGAGTACAACCTTCAAGGTTTACTCTTCAACCTTGAGAAAATAAAAATCTTTACAACTAGACCAATAGGCAACATCGTGATAGGGAAAAGACTGAAATCACCAAGGATTTAATTTTACTTGGATTCAAAAGCAGAATGCGTAATAATTACAGTCAAGAAAGAAAAAAATATATTCTTCATTGGGTAAATATACAGTCAAAGACCTCTTTAAAGTGCTAAAGAACAAAGATGTCAGTTTAAAGTCCAAGGTGCACCTGATCCAAGCCTTGATATTTTCAATTGCTTCCTTTGCATCTGAAAGTTGGACAATGACTAAGGAAGACCAAAGAAGAATCAACGTCTTTGAACTATGATGTTGGCAGAAAGTATTGAATATAATAGTTTTTATGGACTTTCAAAAGAACAAACAAATCCACCTTGGACAAAGTGCTATCAGGCTGCTTCCTAGAGGCAAAGTGAAACTGTCTCACATGCTTTGAGCATGTTGTTAGGAGATGAAAGACTCTGGGGAAAAGCCATTATACTGGGGGGAAAGGAAAGATCTACCAGTAAGAGGAAAATTCTCAATGAAATGAACTATCACAGAGACTGCAACAATGGGCTTGAGCATGGGGATCTTTAGGATGTTACAAGACCATACAAGATTTCTATTTGTTGTTTATGAGTTTGTTGAGTTATTGTAGTCTCCACAGCACCTAGAAACAGCAACAATCATCTGATAAGTGCAGTGATAGTATCATTTTGATAAAATCTCTTTCTCAACCCAGACCAAGGTAAAATGTAACCACTATATCAAAGAAAATTAATATAATTAACAAATAGGTTAACAATACCATGCAAACCAAATGTACTGCTGTTGAGTTGATTCCTACTCACAGAGACCCTGTAGGATAGAATGGAACTGTCCTAATAGGTTTCTGAAGCTGTTAATCTTTATGAAAACAGACAGTCTTATCTTTCTTCCACACTCACTGGTGGGTTTGAATTACCAGATTTTTGTTAGCAGCTGCGTGTTGAACTACTCCACTCACTAGGGTCCTTTAATAGGTTGTAGAAATAGTTCCACAATATTAATTTCACTCCTCCGTAAGGTGGTTAGCCATCATAACAAGTCTACTTTAAAGTCAACATCGAACTATCACCTCCTGAGCACTTTTCACCCAAGAATAACATTCATAATAATCAGACTATTAACTAGGATTCTCAGTCTAAATCTGCAAAAAGTTTGAGAAATTGTCTTATAAATTATTTTCCAAAGATATCATCTTTAAACATTAACAGGCAAAACTGACTCCGAATTCTGGGAATTGAGCATAATTACATGGAAATTGACATGACACAAATGCCAAGAATTCTGTTAACCTTTAATATCTTGAAAAAAACTCTCCTCTTGTAATTATCTCTTTCCTTTGTCTTAAATGTTACTGATGAATATTTAGAGGTATAAGCAAACATGAAAGTTGTAGGATCATGGTCGGTCTTAGAACCCTATAGCTTTTTAGGTATTCCATAAAAATCATGGTGTGCTATTTAAAATTTTACTATTTTCAGAAGTTTTGTACTTTACAATTTTTTAATCTTTGTGCTTGCATTACTAAGGTTCTCTGTACGTCAATCTCCATGTGAGCACAAGCTGCTTTGCATTAGTAATTGCAAGGAAAATGTAGGTCTAAGGCACATGGTGTCTAATACAATTCCTGACCTGTTCTATGTCTTTGGAAAAGTCATTGCATATTTTCAGTGCTTCAGATTTCCTTCCTGTAAAAAGACTATTTTGACATTTAACTCTACCTGCAACAATATTTGCATAGTGCTTTAAACTTTACCAAGTACATTTACATCCATTATCTTACTTGTGTATGTATGTCTCTTGAATTTTTTCCCTCTTTTTTTAGGCTCTGCTGCTTCCACAAAGACTCCCAGTTTCTTTTCTGTACTATTTTAATTAAATCTTAACTCATCATTCTGCCTCCAATGCTGCCTCTGCCTATATCAATGCTTCTTAACAGGGACAAAGCAGACTCCTGGGGATAGAACATGCTAGGAATTGTCAGAGAGATAAGTTGTCACCATAAATGAGAGGTGCTACTGAATTTTATTGCATGAGATAGGGGTGAGAAACATTCTAACACTGTCAGGGATATCAAATGCCTGCTAGACTGAACAGGAGAGCGTTATCTATTTTGTTTTAGTTATTCATCTAAGCCTGTAATGTACCCTATTTGACATGTAAATGATTTCTCTCTCCCAATATTGTATTATTAAGGGAACTCTGATGGCCTAGTGGTGGGAAGCTGCACTGCAATCCCAAAAGCACATGGTTCAAATCCACTAGCTGTTTTGTGGGAGAAGGCTAGGTAATCTCCTCCTGTGTGATGAACTGCCTTTGGAAGCCCACCGGAGGATCAGCTAGGCATTGGTTCTAACTGTATAGTACACCACAACAACAACATTGTATTGTTCACTATTTAACAAGCAATGAAGCTCTCTTGTCAATCTATGGAGGATTAGGAAGATAAGTTCAGTTCTTTAAAAAGAATTTTTCTCTGTTTTGGAAAATCACTTGGCCAATCGCAGCGTTCTTCACCAGATTGTGCAGCTGTGGTTGACACAATCAGGTAAGTACAAGTAGGCCCAAGAATTCTCTCTTTCTTGTTGTCAGTGAGTCAAAACTAGCTCATAGTTGACCCTCCCTTGGGTTGCCAAGGTTGCAAATCACAGAGGAGGAAATTGCCCATTTTCCTCCTTCACCACTGGTAGATGCAAACAATCAGAAAAGCACGGCCTTTGGTTTAGTAGTGCAGCTCTTTTTGGGGCTAGATCACCAGTGCTTCCCTAGTACAAGAACAATTGTGCCCTAAATACATCTTATACTGATTTCAATAATAGCAATATTTTAATATTTGTTTTTCCTTTAGATTCTACATAAATCTGCTGCTGTTGCTCTATACGGGTGCATGTGTGTGTGTAGATTTCAACTCATAACAAGCCTCCACCAGGTTTCCAACCAAAGTCTTAAAAAAATATCTAAACCATAATATTTGTTATGGGTATCTCTCTCCCCACTCAGCAGTCTATGATCCAACTGATCTAGATCAGTCATGCTTCTTAAAAAGTTGTATTGCATTTATCAAGCTCTATACATTGTCTCATATGTTTGCTTCTTTTTCATTTGGAGCATCTGAATCAAATTTCAACTTCAAGGACCAGTTAAAATCTCTCTCTCTCTCTCTCTCTGTGTGTGTGTGTGTGTGTGTGTGTGTGTGTACATACAGAGACACATATAGTGGCCTAATAGTATACAATTGTGCTGTCAATCTCCCAAAGGCATACAGTTTGAATCTGCCAGTTGCTCTTCAGGAGAAAGATAAGTCATCAATTCCCACATGATATACTGCCTCTAAAAAATTGCCAGAGGATCAGCTGTGAGCTGGTCCCAGCTCTATGGTACACAACAACAAATACATATACAGTTAAGTCATTCTTTCTACACATACACATCTAGAGGGCTCTGGTAGCACAGTCTCTAGGTAGTTGCACTGCTGGCCCAAAGACCATAGCTTGTGGTGGTTCAAATCCACCAGTAGCTTCACAAGAAAAAGATGAACATACTCTTCTCATATGGTTTACACGTTTGTAAACAAAATGGCTATGAGTCAATTTCAATTTGAAGGCAATGAGTTGAGTACACACACAAATTGAACATTTTTACAATAGATGTCTTTGAGTTTTGGTGCTGGAGAAGAGTCTTGAACATACCATGGACTGCCAAGAAAACAAATGGGTCTGTCTTGGAGAGGGTGAAACGAAGTCTCTCCTTGGAGGCTAGGATTTTGAAGCTCTGCCTCACTTATGTGGGCACATGGCCAGGAGAGATCAATCCTTGGGGAAGGACATCATGCTCCGAAAGGTAGACAGACAACACAGCAGAGGAAGATTCCAAGTCAGATGGATTGATACAGTAACTGGGGTAATTGGGGTTGGTGTGTGGAAGTTAGTGAGACTGGCTCAGGGTTCAGAGCTGCTATATACATAGGGTTGCTATACATTCCAGGTGACTCAATGGCACATAACAACAATAACATACTATGGCAGGTTTGGAAACAAAAGTGGCATCCATTTTATAAATAATATGCCTCCGGAAACTCTATGAACTTTCATAAATGTTGATAGTTGTAAAGGGGCTTCAGGCCTTTTGTTCATATGATCAGTCGTGCTCAACTTGAAGTCAATCAGCAACAACAACAAGAGCAGCTTTGCTGTTGTTGTTATGTGCCGTCGAGTCACTTGTGACTCATAGCGACCCTATGTACAACAGCCCTAAACCAACCCTGCTCTGTCCTGTGCCAGTCACACAGTCTCTGATACACCCATCCTGATTATCCCAGTCACTGAATCAATCCACCTCATACAGGGCCTTGCCCTCCTGCATTGTCCCTCCACCCTCCAAAGTATTATGTCCCTCTCCAAGGATTGGTCCCTCCTTACAACATGTCCAAAGTATGTCTGATGAAGCCTCAGAATCCTTGCTTTCAAGGAGCAGCCTGGTTTAACCCTCCCAGGATGAACCTGTTGGTTTTCTTTGCAGTCCATGGTACCCTCAATACTCTTCTCCAGCACCACAGCTCAAAGGCATCAATTCTCCTTCTATCCTCCCTAGTCATTCTCCAACTCTCTGATGCATAATAAGTGATTACAAAGACCATGGCCTGTGTCAGACACACCTTAGTCTCCAGAGAGACACTATTGCTATTCAGTACTTTGAAGTGGTCCCTAACAACAGACTTTCCCATCACAGTATGTCTTTGAATTTCCTGGCTACTGGTGCCAAGAGTGTTGAATGTGGAACCAAGCAAACTAAAGCTGTGAACAATCTCAAAAAGCAGGAGAATTCAAGATACTAAAGAGCTGAACAGAAGATTTCAAAAGGCAGCGCAGGATGACAAAGTAAAATATTACAATGAAATGTGCAAGGAGCTGGAGTCAGAAAATCAAAAGGACCAAACTTGCTCAGCATTTCTTAAGCTCAAACTGAAGAACATATTCAAACCTCCAGTTGCTATAATCAAGGATGCTTTAAGCAGACTATTAAATGATCCAGGAAGTATTAAAAGAAGACGGAAAGAATATTCGGAGACATTGTATCAAAAGGAATTGGCAGGCACAGAAGAATTTAATGAAACAACATATGAGCAAGAGCCTATGGTGATGAAGGAAGAAGTTCAAGCTGCTTTGAAGGAAATAAGGCCCCAGAAATAGATGGCATACCAATTGACAAATATTACATAGTTTATTATATAATAATATATATAAAGTAATATATACATATATACACATATACATACACACACATACATACATACACACACACAAACACACATAACCACTGTTGTGAGGTGCTTTGCAGTCAGTCCTGACTCACAGTGCTCTGTGTACAAAAGCATTAAAACCTAACTAACTGATTCAGTGCTGTGCTCAGATACTGTCGTGCTTAAGCCCACTGTTGGAGGCACTTCAGCATCTTCTTGAGTTTCTCTTTTTACTGCTCCTCTCCTTTTTTACTAGACGAAATATCCTGAACTAGGAATTGTCTCCTCCTGATAACATGTTAGAAATTTGTGAGATGAAATCTTATTATACACACCTCCAAGGAACATATGGCTCCACTTCATTCTAGACGGTTTTGTTTTTTTCAGTTATGTTAACATTTTTTTACCAACACCACAATTCAGTAGCATTATATTTTCTATAGTTTTCCCAATTAATTTTCAATTTTCACATGTATACAAAGCAATTTAAAATATTGTGTCTTTGGTCAAGCACAGTTTTTTTTCTTCTTAAAGTGACATCCTTGCTCTTTAGCACTTTGAAGAAATCCTAAGGAAAAGATTTACCCAATACAATCTGCCATTTGAATAATAAGGACTGCTTTCATACACATTGACTATGGATCCAAATAATATTAAATCCTTGATAAAGCCAATATTTTCTTCATTTGATGGAATAAAGTTCCTATTGCCCTGATTGTGAGAATTTTTGTTTTGTTTTTGTTGAAGTACAATTTCCAATATATATCTATAAATATGTAAATTTATATTTACATATGTTGAAGTACAATTCCTAATATATACCTGTAAATTTGTAATTTTTTTAAATTTGTAAATTTATAGACTATGATACTCATAAATAAGTGCTTGAAATCTTTTTCAGTTTCAGCAACTTGTTGCTATTGTTGTTATGTGCTGTCGAGTCACTTGTGACTCATAAAGACACTGTACAACAGCTCTGAGCCCTGCTCGATCTTGAAACAAACTCCTTGTCTCTGACACACTTCCTCCCATTATCCCAGGCACTGAGTCAATCCATCTCACCCAGGGTCTTCTTTTCTGCTCTAGTCCATTGGACTGTTCAAATTACTAACTCTCAGCATAATTAATTATTTGGAATTTCTAATCTTGGCAATGTTACTATTTCCTATAATTTGCACAGTTGAATGTCTGCTCTATAAAATAAGCACCTTTCTGATATTCTCTGCCTTCACCCAAGATCCAAGTGGTATTAGCAATTATATTCCTTGTCCTGGCTTAAATGTCTGGCCTTTTCCTGTGCATGCACAGTTCTCATGACTTTTACATTATCTTCAGCAAGACACCACTCACATTATATTTACATTCTATTAATTACATTATTTAACAATTCCTGAATTCTATTGGATGACCTCTCGTGAATGAGTATAGTTATGGATCTCTTAGAATCAGCTGGCCAATTTGCTAGCTTCCAAATTTCTTGGCATAGACAAGTTAACATTTACAGTGTTGCAACATTTAAATTGGTATTTCATAAATTCCTGTGGTCATGTTTGTCACCAATGCCTTCATTATGACAGGAGTCCAGAACAAAGATACCATAGTGGAATGGACTTGGAGGGAGGGATTGAATAACAATGAAAAAAAAAATGTTTATTTTACTTTTCAAATAGAAAAGCTCTTATGGACTTGTTTCAATTTTCTTCTGTTTATTTTTGAACTTTCAAAAGAGTTTTCCACCATTCTGTCCCTGGTCTTGTTCTTACTATTGGTATTGAGCTTCTCCACTGAATCTGCAGATGTAATACATTTGATTCCTATGTATTATTTTCAAAAAGTCCATGTGTATAATCAGATTATGTTTTCTTTTTGAAGGTTTTTGCAACAAGTATTTTGTCAGTTGTACAAAATTCTGTCATATGATCTCTGACATCATTTCTGACACCAAAGAAATATTTTACAACAACAAATTATGGCTGAATTTGAGAAGAATGGGATCTCAGAATACTTGATTGTGCTTATGTAAAACCTATACTTGGATCAAGAAGCAATCATTAGAATAGGGCAAGGAAATACTGCATGGTTCAAAATCAGGAAATGAGTGCATCAGAAATATTTCTTGTCTCCATATCTTCTCAGTCTATATGAGAAGCAAATCATTCAGAAGGCTGGTGTTTATGAGATGGAATGTAGTGTCATAATTAGAAGAAGATTCACCAACTATTTGTTATGCAGATGTTGCACCCTTACTTGCTGCAACTGAGGAGGACTTGAAGTGTTTGCTGCAGACTTAATGACTGCAGTCTTAATTGTAACTGAAGATCAATATCAAGAAAACAAAAGATTCTCCCTAGAAAAGGTTGCGACTGTTAACTTCAGCTTTCTTGGATCTACACTCTACACTCTTGGCACCAACAGCCCTCCCCCCCAAAAAAATATTAAAAGGCAAATTGTTTTAGGAAAATCTGTTGTCAAAGACCTCTCCAGAGTGTTTAAGAGCAAAGATTTCAGTCTAGAGAATAAGGTGCACCTGAGCCAAGATGACAGAAAAATAATCGATGCCTTTCAATTGTGGTGCTGAAGAAGAGTACTGAAGATACCATGGACTATCAAGAGAATAAAGAGGTCTGTCCTGGAGAGCATGAAATCAAGTTTCTCTTTGGAGGCAAGGCTTTTGAAGCTCTGTTTTGATATACTTTGGGCTTATTGCCAGGAAGGGCCAGTCCTTGAAGGACATATCATGCTTGGAAGGATGGAGTGACAATGTAGGAAAGCAAGATCTTGAATGAAACGAATTGACACAGTGACTGGAGTAGTATGGGGAGATATGTCAGAAATAGTGAGATTGATTCAGGATAGGACAGGGTTCAGAGCTATTGTGCATAGGGTCGTTATAAGTAACACAGGTGACTCAATGGCATATGACAACAACAATCCTTATTTCAGAAGCTCTGGTGGCCTAGTGGCAGGAAGCTGTGTTCCAATCCTAAAGGAATATGATTTAAATCCACCAGCCGCGTTGTGGGAGAAGGATGTTTAATTTTCACCCGTTCAATTTACTATCTCTGAAAACCCACCTGAGGTTCAGCTATGAGGCAGTTCTGACTTGATGGCACACAACAACAATTCTTCTTTGTTTCTAATACCTTCATTTCAAACACTAGGCACTATTAATGCATACTGGTTGCACATGAAATTAATTTTAGATTGTATAAACTGAAATAAATCTTCATTTTTTCCATATTTTATTTAGTGATTGGTGAATAAATCTACATAACAGCAATATTACTTATATCAGTAGGTAGCTTACTCACAGGTGGCATCTCTCTGACAATCTGAATCAACAAGAGGTTTCAAGGGAGAAATATAGGAAAGCTCTCTCCAACGCCCTGGAAGAGATCCTTATTTATTCTCATTCTCAAAAAAAGTTGATCCAACAGAATATTGAAATTATCAAACAATATTAATATTATGAAGAAGTGAAATATTGCTGGAGATGATATAAAAATGTCTATCCATCCATCCACCCATCCATCCATCCATCCATCCATCCATATATATCTATCCATATTGTAGAAATAATCAAGTAATATCCTTAATACGGCATGAAATTAAATTTTTGCTAACGATTATTTTTAAATGGCTGGGAGAGTATACTATGTTCATTAGGATTTGTGTTTTAATATATACAGGTTTACACTATTTAACATCCAAGATACAGCCTATGAAATAGGGTATTATTTGAGTTTGGTGTTGTGCACACTGTTTAAACCTCATAACAGTTTGCTTGTACTCTTCGAAGTTGTTAGTGCTGCTGTTTCTGCTGATGGGACATCTGGTGGAGGCCAGCTACATGGGTCCAAGTGCCAGTAGTAACAGTTTTGAATAGTGGCAGAAACAGAGTGAGAGGAAGTAACCCAGAAGGTAGCAGATTATAATGAAATCCACCAACAATTTTATCCTCTTGAAACACAGAAGCAGATTCCAGCTTCTGCCAGCAGTCTGACTACAGTACAAAGCTTGAAAGCTCACATTCAGAAGTACATCTTCTCTATACGTACATCCATCCATGTTCCATTGCTATAATAATCTGGACATGGGGTCTTAAAACCATTGTTGTTGTTGAGTGCTGTCGAGTTGTAGACGACTCATAGTGACCCTATGAAAGAAAGTCCTCAACACTTGTGTGACTTTCATCCTTTCTCCAGGTTCATAGGTTTTCTGGCGGCAAGCTATTATGGAAGTGGATGCCACTCCTGCTTCCAAGCTTGTTTTAGTCGGGGAGTGCCACCAAACACTGTCCACCATGGGTAACCATTATCGCATTTGACACATCAGTGTCACAATGTTCAGCTTCACATAAAATATGAGTTACCTCTATACAGCGAGTGGACAGACCAGGGCTATATGACCAAGAAGAATGTTTGACCAAAACAATTAAAAACAAGTCTGAGGGCCTTATTAAAGTCACCCACCTTTGGCTTGGTAGCATCACTTTCTGTCCACTAGGCCAACTGATCTCTCTCTGTTATTGTTGTTGTTAAGTGCCATTGAGGGCAATAATAAACCAAAGGAGAGATTTATTTTTTTAAAAAAATTAAATATAAACTTTGTTGGACTCAAATATTGGGGCGTCAAGGCACACATATTTACATACACACTATACTCTCACTTATAAACACATTATATATGAATATAGTGGGATTTGGGGGTTTTTTGGTATTGTTTCACTGATTGCCATTAAGTTGAAACTGACTCATATCAAATCCTCCAGTATTTGGTGTTCAGAGGTTGTAAATCCCACAGAAGATTGCCTATGTATCTTCTGTGGAGCAGCTGATGGATTCAAACTATCAGAGTCACCACCATCGAGTTAGGTGTGCCTTGCTCTATGAACTATGCTAACTATAATTGACCAGAAATTTATCAGATCTCATATTAGTCCATAAGTTCCCTGAAAGCAGGTATCATTTCTTGCTCATTTTGGGATGCTCCCTAAAGCTATAGGAAATGAGAAAAGGTATGTGACTCAGGAAGTGAATATAGTAAATTTAATTGAGTTAAACTGACCTTTTAGTAAGTGAGAAAGTTAAGGTAGGTACTATTATCTTTATTTTACACGCATAAAAATTAATCTCTAAATGAGTTTTGAAAGGTCTTTGTTATTTATAGTATCAGATGAGAAATGCTGTAGAGTTGAATTAAAATATCATTATTGCCAGCTCACACAGAGGTTAGCTTCATGTCTAGAAGAACTCTAGAGAGCTTGGTTTTTTACATTTTTTATTTTTTTGCAGAAATAAAACAAAAACCTTTATTTCTAAATCAATTTTAATTTGTAAGGATTTTTATTTATGACCTTATATACGATTGTTGTTGTGGTTAGGTGCCTCTGAATAGACTGTGACTCAGCAATCCTATAAACAACAGACCTGAAAGCTTGCTTCATCCTGTGTCATTCTCATAATCTCTAATATGATTAAGCCTATTATTACAGTCACTCGATTCTAGGCCTATCTCTGAGTCAGGCCACAGTTCCCCACTTTGGGGAGTACATAGCCTTATGCTCCCACAGAATCTGACTGGAATATGATCTGGGTTTCCTAGACCACCTGCTCATGACGGAGGGTCAGGTTGCAACTCTGTTCTATGGCATAGCTCCAGACATGATGAAACAATCCATCACAGCTGAAGTCTGCCCTTCTCTCATGCCACTTGGGTTGAAAAAGGAAGTGGCCTTTTAACAGAACATTGTCTTAGGATTGTGTGAAGCTAGGCTGACAGAGTAAGGAAGATTCATTTCTGACACCAATCATACTAATATCTGACACCAGAATGACATTTTCCCTTTAATGATGAAAAATGCATCAGGAAAGGGAGGAGGATGAGCAAGTTTCATGTGCTGCTCTGGTGTGATGGGAGTGATTCTCAGTGATGGTTGCTGGTTTACAATTTTAGGAGATTGATGGTGGCTAGTTGGTTTCTGAACAAATAAGGCAACTGATAATTTAGTCTGAAGAAGAAAGTTCAAGTAGATAGAAGCTTAAAACTTATGCAGTGCCACAGAACATGTGAATCATTTCTTATTGGATCCTTTCTTTGCCTTTAAAAAAAAAGAAAGGAAGAACTTACACTATTACTTTTTGCCCCAAGTAAAGTATTAGTTGTGAAAGCAGTCAAATCCCACCACATCTAGTTTTGCACAGTTAATAAAGCTTTCAGTCCTTCAAAAGATGAACACTTCTAGGTTATCGTTTCATGGTCTCTTTTGCATAAAATCTGGAGAAAAGTAAGATGGTACTTCATTTTAGATTTCCAGGCTCAGCCTTAGACTCTTCTCCACCAGATATCTTCTGCCTCTGGCTCTAACTTATTCTCCTCCTCTTGCAATACTGTCACATGTAAGTAGGTTACCGCACTAAAAATAATATTATGGGGCACTGGGGTCTTTGCAAAGATTTTGTGCTTCTACAGTTTTCTACTGTACCAACACAATGCCTACTTGTTCGTTGATTTGCCATAGAGCAACTGAGTGTCATTATCTTTTATAAAAGGGAAATTGAGCCACTTACACACCTTCAACTGTGTGAGTGGAATCTGACTCTTCCACCCCCTCTCTGATATTCTTATTTTCAAACCTATTTCAATCTGTGAGTGACTTTATCCTAAATGACTCTCATCTAATAGTTGAATCCTTAAAGAATCAATTACATTAGCCCATAGTTTTAAACTTAGTCCTAATAGAAGGTGCTCTGGTGGCATAGTTCATAGAGAATTGAGCTACTAACCTAGAGGCTGAGACCCTCTCTGGCAGTTTGAATGTACCATTAGCTCTGTGGAAGAAACATGGGAAATCTCCTCCATGCAATTGACAACCTTGGAAACTCACCGGAGGGTAAGTGATGGGTAAGCTCTGACTCAATGACAATAAGAAAAGAGTCCTTATATCTCACTGCTCAGAACTCCTAGTCCCAGTAATAATTTCAGCAAATGAGCAAGACTACACTGTTTAAATTCTCCATGTGGGACAAATATACTCTTCTTCTCTAATGTTCTTAGTCTTACCTGCTCATCCTTCACACACCCTTTCAAATAAAAAAGAATCCTCCAAAATGCAACTCCAAGGTCCAAAGTGACTTCTAAGCTCTAAAATTGACACTCAGAACTCTGCCTTAGAAGAATAAAAGGATATGATGAGGCTGTTCCCAGGGAAGACACAACAGGGAACAGAAGAAAGATCCTGCATGAAAGGGGGCTGGCTGACCCCACTGAGGAAGGTGATATCCCTGCTGAGGATCTCCTGCAAGGAGCTGTCCCAGCTCCACCATGAATTCCTGTCAGTGAAAATAAGCTCCTGTTTTTTGAAGGTGCTAAGTTTTCCTGAACTCTACTGACAGTCCAGGGGAAAATACTCTCTCCCTAGGTCTTGTCCTCAAATGCAGCCAGTTCTTTGAGAAAAGAACAATCTGAACTGGGGCCTGACAAAGCCTGTAAACTCTCCTCACGACCTAAGTTAAGTCACTGAGAAGAAAGGACAGGGTATCCCTTCATGGCAGCTACCCAATCCGGCAGAAGAGGCATCACAGGAATTCTGATTTCAGTGGAGAAGGCATACAAGAAAACAGCTAAAAATGTCACCACAGACTCTGCTTAAGTAGGAAATCAGTGATAAACTCTACCAAGAAAATAAATAAAACACTGTTTGAGAGAAGGGATGCATTATGTATTATTGCTGTTAGTGGTAGCTGGGTCAAATTTTTACTTGTAGACTCATGGGAGAAAAAAAATCCTTCCTGGTTCTGGATCATCTTCATAATTATTGGTATACATTGTTTTATTCATGTATGGAACAGAAGCATATGTAATTGTTAAGAAATTCTGAAAGCAGAACGATTGTCCATTATGCACAAACATCTATAATAATCATAACGGATGTAAAAATGTTGGATCAGCACAATGAAATAAATTTTAAAATTTTACTCTTTCCCAAGTATACTATGCAGCAGAATATGTATCTCCATTGACAGATGGGAAAACTGAGACTTATATTGGTAAAGAAAGTTGACACAGTTTAATGGATAGAATGTAGGTCTTCCAATCTTCCAGCTCTGAATTTGTGACTCATCCACTGTTGTTTACCGTGTCCAAGAATCTACCTTCCCTCCTTAGGAGTTACTCTCTTTGCCATGGCTCATCTGAGATGTTGAAGACGTACTTAAACAGGATAACAGGAAGAATATAGAAAAGACAAAAGAAAAATGACAATTCAGGAGTAGGAAGAATGAGAAAGAGAACCATTGTTGAAAAGTAGATCTAGTTGAAAGATGCAGCATGAAAAAGACAAAGACCAAATGCCCAAAGCATCTGAACAGTGCAATGGGTTTGTTATTTGTCAATATACTACTTCTGAGGTCCTGGAAAAGTATTATTTGCTGTCCATAGCAAGCAGAATTCTTATATACTGACAGAATCAAAAAAGTTCTGACTGGGTAGTCTGTAGGATATTGTACTGCTAACTAAAAGGCTGTATCTTTGCAAGTTCAAGTCCACAGTCTGCTACTTGGAAGAAAGAAAAGCAATCTCTTCTCATTAAAACTGAAAGTCTCAACAACTCATTGGAAGATTGCTATAAGTCAAAACTTACTCAAAGACAATGAGTTTGAGTTTCAGCTTGAACAGACTTGAGCAACACGGTTGCAGTTCCCAACATAAAGAACTCTGTAAAGTGGTCTTCCAGGCAGGCTTTAGTAAACAAGCATGGCCCAAGGAGGGCCAGAAAGTCCATTATCTTTAGTGACATTTGTTTAGGATGGGGTGCTTCCACATCTTTTTATCAGTATGTAGTACTGTTAAATATGCCTCTTCTTAATGTGAATGAGAATTACAAGGAAGAAGTAGGTGGCACGTGGTTGTGCATGGATTTAGTAATTAATATTATACAGATTATTTGTGAATAAAGCAGACATATTTATGTCTGTTGAGGATATACAAACACACAAAAATCTAATGCCTTTTATTATAGCTGTGTATAGCATTGACACAGTGACTGCAGCAATGGGCTCATGTGTGTCAGGGGGTGTGAGGATAGCACAGGATAGGACATGGTTCAGATCTGTTGTTCATGGGGTTGCTTTGAGTCATACTCGACGACCTAAAAATGATAACAGCAAACATACACATGTATTATCTTTGGTATAAGAATATAAGCTTACTGTTAGTAGGATATTTGCATTTTTTAATTAAGTAAATTTATTGAAAGCAGTAAAATAAGAACAACAGCAACGACCTACTGCTAACAAGTAAACTCCTGATTGCTCTCATGTGTTACAGAGTAGAACTCCTCCATTGTGTTTTCATGACTGCAATGTTTACAGAAACAGATCACTGTGATTTGTCTCTGTGGTGCTTGTAGGTTAAGTCAAAACCTTTAGGATAACAGTTGAGTGCAGACAGTGCGAGACAGAGATTAAAGTGCAAAAGCACCATTTATATTATCTGGGTCAATGTCCTCATTTCATACATGAGGAATCAAGGATAAAAGAGCCTGCAAAATGTAGACAAGCTCCTATAGGTAGACTAAAGCAGAGCTAGAATTCATTTGAACACTTGGTTCATGAAGTTCTTGTCTAGACTGAGACAAAGTCAGTAATTATTAAATGTGAGCATATTTTGACATGCATATTTTAACAACAACAAAAAACTGTCTCATATCTCATCTGTCAGTTTATGGAGGCTTGCATGTTGTGCTAGAAGCTGTGATGCTAGAGTTGAGGCATCAGGATTGAAATAGGAGCAAAGTCCATATGGCGGACAGGTTTCAGCAGAGTTTCTAGACTAATACAGACAACGAAGAAGGATTTGCTCTGACAAATTCACGCGTGAAAATTTAAAAAATGGTAGCGGAACATTGCTGACATAGCGCCAGAGGAGAAGCCTCTAAGGTTGTTTTTGTTTTCTTTTTACCATAGGGTCAGAACCTACCCATAGCTGACCCTCTGGTGGATTTTCAAAAGTGGTTCATTTCATAGAAGGAAATTGCCCATCCTTCTCCCACAGAGAGCTGGTGCCCTGGAACCACATGCTTTTGGGATTAGAATGCAGCTTCTTTCTACTAGGCCAACAAAGCTCAAAATATGAATGAGAAATATCCTCTTCCTCAAAATAGAGTCTACCTTACTGATGTAAATGGAATGAAACTTTCAAGACTTTAACTTGCTGACATGATGTGACTCTAAATGAGAAGAAATAGCTGAAAAACTCCATTAAAAATTTGAAACCAGAACGGATTCCATATGAATCTAGGAACTGGAAGTTGTCAAGAAAGAAAGGAAATGCAGGAATATCATTAGTCTATGAACTAATGAGTTTAAACGGACTGTAATTAGCCATTTTTAATTAGAATATACTATGCTGAGAATGACAAAAAGAATCATGTTAACTTTATCTTCAAAAAACACATTTCATGATCTATTCTAAAGAATAATGTTGCCAAGGATAAATGCCATCTTATATACACAGGAAATAACTGGTACTATTACTATTATGTACATTTATACAGAAACCACTAAAGCAAAAATAGGAGGAAACTAAATATTTCCTCTAACTTATATAGCCTGGAATTAATCACACATGCAATCAAGATACATTAATAATATCTGGTGATTGGGATGCAAATATTAGAAAGAAAGAAGTTGGATCAGTGATTGGAAAATAGGGATTTGGTGTGTGAAAGACACCAAGAGATCACATGATAGAATTTTTTATAACCATTGGCTTACTTGTTACAAATATCATTAAAAAGAAAACATAAATGTGAGTATAAGCATGAACCTTGTGATAATAATAGATAGGAGTAAAATTTTGTGCATTGGGAAAAGATTCAGCTGACAAGTTTAATACTGTCAGTCAAAATAAAATCAGGGACAGACTGTGAAAAACACAATCCGTTGCTCATTTATAAATCTAAGCAAAAACAGAAGAAAAGGAAAACAGTCCATTGAGATAAAAAAATGACTTTAATTAGACCCCACCTGATTTTTTTAAATAAATACAGTTTTTCTTTCATACTGGTACTTACAAAGTTCATATACATTATTTTTCACATGAGGTCTTTCCCATTTCCTTTATCCACCCCTCCATGTCTCCATCAAATTGTGCGATCATTTGATTAACCACCCTTCTTACCCCCTCATCCTCACCCCTCTGAATTTATAGACCATCACAAGAGTATTGGATACTCCTAACACCAATTACTGAAGACTAGATGAATTGTGTGATGAGATCAAGGATATTGTCCATAAAGAAAGTGAAAGATAAAAAATAAATAAAAGACCAAATTAGATGTCAATAAAGATTCTGTAATCCCGAAGGCATGTGGGCATGTGGTTCAAGTCTACCAGCTATTCCACAGAAGGATGAGCAATCTCCTTTCACGTAATTAACTGTCTCTGAAAACCCACTGGAAAGTTAGCTATGGGTTTTTTCTGACTTGAATCACACAACAACAAACTGAACAGAATAAATAAGGAAGTAAGAGAGATAAACAGAGGACTTCAAAGGAATACAGGAGAGAATTAAAAGTATGATGATTGTACAAAAACTTCAATTTAAGAAACCAGATGGGAAGAAATTATTCATCATTTCTCAAACAAAAGGATCAAAATATACCAGTTCAAGTATGATTCTGTAATTCTGAAGACAAAAATAATAATAATAAAAAATAAACTTAACAGGAAAAAAATTCTATGGACAATATATTGAATAACATAGAAATAATTAAAAAAGTGGATAGAGTGCACAGAGTCGAGCTACTGAAACAACTGGTCAAAGTTCATTCATTTCAGGAGCTGCCATATGATCAAGAACTGGTAGTACTGATGGATTCCTAACTTTACTGAAGATATTGGTGAAGAACATGTCTCCAGGACTGATAAAATATTTCAATTGAGGGAATGATTGAAATAGTTTAACAAACAGATATACACTAAAGGTGCTACCTTGTCCATGGCAAGAAATTCAAAAGACAATGACCTGGCCAATCTTATAATCAAACTGTAAGAGATCTGTATTTGTGCTCATTCACAAGAAAGATGATCCAACAGAATGCAGAATTTTAAAAAATAATATCATCAATACAATGTGCAAGTAAAGTCTTGCTGAACATAACACAAAAGTCAGGGGAGCAGTATATGAATAGAAAAAAGGCCAGAAATTTAAGCCAAAACAGTGGACATACCAGATGGATCTTGACTAAAGGCAGAGCAAAGGGGGTAAAAATATTTGTGTTTTATTTAAGCAGGCATTACACTATGCAGATCACAGCAAAATTATTGGTAACGTTGTCAATACTGGGAATTCCAAAACACTTCAATATATTCACACCAATTCTGAGACGTAGTCATTTAAACAGATAATTAAAAAACAAAAAAGGTATAGGTCAGGATTATTTTCTTTCACTTTGCTCATTCAGTCAGTATGCTGAACAAATAATCCAAAAATTTTGACTGTACGAAGAAGGATATGAATAATATGGAATCTGTTTCAATGCAAGTATCATTATTGACCTTCTATACAAATGAAATAACTTTGCTTGCTGAAAGTGAAAAGTATTTAAAATGACAAAAGTCAACAAGAATTATACCTCAAAACAAAAGAAAAGAAAACACATATCATTAAGAACTAGAGCAGTAAGCATCATTATGATAAATCTAAAATATTGATGTTGTAAAGGATTTCTATTTAGTTTCATCTACAATCAATGCACGTGGAATAGTAGCCAAAGAAATCAAATGATTCACTGCTTTGGTAAATTTGTTGCAAAGGACATTTTGGAAATGTTAAGGAGCAAACACGTTATTGAGTGCAGTGTTATCCATGTTACTGAACAAAGATGGCACTTGGAAGACTGAAGTTTGCCTGACCTAAGACATGATATTCTCAGTCACCTCATGTGCAAGTTAAAGCTGTACAATTAAAAAGAAGTGAAGAAGTCATGATTTTCAATTATAATTTTAAGAAAGAATACTAAACATGTCACAGACTGTTAGAAGAACAAACACATTTTTCTTAGAAGTGCAGGCAGAATGTTCTGTAGGAGGAAGGACAGTGATGTTTTGTCTCATATACTTCGGACATGTTATAAGAAGGGAATGATGTCCCAGAGAAGGATACCATGCTTGGCAAAGTAAAGCATCAACACAAAAAGGATGACTTTTTATGAGTTGGATTGACACAGTGGTTGTGACAATAAGCTTAAACTATAAAATATAGTTTGACACAGGGCTAAGCAATATTTCTACTGTACATAGGATAACTGAATCAGAACAGAATGAGAGGGACCAATAACATATTTTATTCAGTGGTTATATTTTTCAACTTGAATCAATATTCTTCTTACTTTTACTCTAGTTGTTTTTGCTTCCATTGAATTTTTAAATTCGCTGAGCATAAATTTCTCATTCATACTTTAGATTTAATGTTGTTCTTTTGTTCTGATATGAACCTCAAATCCAAACCCACTACCATTGAGTTGATTCACACTCATGATGAACTCTATGGAGATAAATTGTATTTTTGAAAATGCAATATGTAAGGATGGTAAGTTACTTTATGGGCAAAATTGGGTTTTTTTCCCCTTCTTTCACATGACATTGAAAATAGAATTCTTTCAATATTTGAAGCTTCCTTGGCTAATAGTCCCAGAGCTTCCTCCACACTCAATGAGTCCAGTAAATGGACTCTTTGGAATTTAAAGTGCTTTTCCACATATTGTCACTTTCTATTAGGATATATAGGATAGAAACCAGGATATCTATTGTTATTGTTAGGTGCCATTGAGTATAGCTTATAGCGACTCTATGAACAAAAGACCCTGCCCTATTCTATGCCATTCTCACAATTTCTGACACCCTTGAGTCCTTGGTTTCAGTTACTGTGCCAATTCATATCATGGAGGGCCTTTCTTTCTTTTGTTGACACTTTACCTTCCCAAGTATGGTATCTCTTTACAAGGAGTAGCCTCTCTTAACAACATTCTCAAATAATATCAGATATGTTCATCACCATTCTTATCTCTAAGAACACTCTGACTGCAGTTTTTCTAAGACTTATTTGCTTGGGTTTTCTGTTTGTTTGTTTGTTTTTTTCCCCCAAGTTATTCTCCAATACCACAAATCAAAGGCATCAATTTTGGGTTTGTTTTATTTTACCTGTCATCCTCATTCATTGACCAGCTCAGACCATGGCTTGAAACAAGATCACCTTAGTTTTCAAACTGACGTCATTATTCCTCAGTAATGTGGAGAGATTCCTAACAGTAGACTTGCCTGACTTAATGTGTATCCTAATCTCCTGACTGCTAGTATCAAGGGTGTTGATTGTAAATCCAAGTAAAATGAAATTGTTGACCATTTCAAATGTTGATTATTGGTCTGAGGGTGAGGCTTTTTGTCTTCTTGATGTTGAGATGAAATCCGTATTGAAGGCTGTAGTCTTTGATATTCTAGAGTATCTCAAGTACTCTTAACTTTAAGCAATCAAGCTTATGCCATCTGCATAGCGCATGCTGTTGATAAGCCTTCAAACTTGATGCTATAATCCTTCACAGATTACAGCTTCTTGAATGGTTTTTTTAGTGTATAGATTGAATAGATATGAAGAAAGGATACAACTCGATGTATGCCTTTCCTGATTTAAACCATGCAGTGTCCCCTTGCTCTATTTAGATAATAGCTTTTTGGTTTGTGTATAAACTTTACACGATCACAATTAAGTGTTCTGGAATTCTTATTCTTCTCAGTGCTAGCCATAATTTGTTATAATCCACACACTCAAGTATCTCTATGTAGTCAATAAAACACAAATAGACATTCTTCTGGTATTTTCTGCTTTCAGTCAGGATGCAACTGACATCAGCAATGATATCCCTGGCCTCTAATAAACTTTGCTTGGACTTCTAGCAATTCTTTCTCAATGTATTGTTCTAGCTGTTTCAGATGAACTATAGCAATAGTTTTCTTGTGTGTGATAGCAATATTTTTCTTGTGCGTGTTAGTATTGTTACTCTTCGAAGATCCTCATATTCTGTTAGCTCACCTTTTTTGAGAATACAAGCAAATATGGATCTCTTCCAGTCAGTTGGTCAGGCAGCTGACTTCCAAATTTCCTGGCACAGACTGGTGACCATGTCTAGGGCTACATTTGTTGGTTGAAACATGTCAGTTGATATTTCATTGATTCCTGCCTTGAGTGCAGCTTAAACTTTTTCCTTCATTACCATTCATTCTTATTCATAGAGTAATTCTGAATTTTTTTCACTGTCAACTAGTTCTTTTTTTTTAGACAGCGCTTCTATGGATTTCTCCCATCTTCTTTTGAGGCTTCCTGGCTCATTCAAGATCTTGCCCATACCATTTCTCAGTATTGCAACTCAAGGCTAGAATTTGTTTTTCAATTCTTTCAATTTTAAAGATATCAGGTGAGTTCTTCCATTTTTATTCTTCACTTTCAACTCTTTGCAAATTCCGTTATCATTCTTTACTTTGTCTTTTTGAAGTACCCTTTGAAATATACATATTTTTTTCATTTCAGCATTTATCCTCTTTGTTTTGGCTTTTTTGCTCTAGTGCAATTTCAGTCTCTTCTGACAAAAATTTTGGTCTTTTCTTCCTCCTCTGTCTTTATGACAGAGTTTTGTTCTTTTCATGGGTGATATAATCTCTCTCTCTCTCTCTCTCATCATCTCTATCTATGCTGTTTGTTGTTTAATGCTGTGGAGTCTTAGACGACTCATAACGACCCTATGAACGAACAGCCTGAACATTATTCGTACATAGAGTTTCCGGAGGCAAGCCATTTTGGAAGTGCATGCCGCTCCTGCTTCCAGGCTTGATTCAGTCGGGAAGCTCCAGCCCACACTGTCCACCATGGGTGCCCATTACCATGATTGGAACATCTCTATCTATAGCTGTATCTATATCTAGGTATATATAATGGGAGATCAGGTATAATATAAAATATAATATTTTATATAATAATATATCATATTATGGATATATGTAATTGGAGCTCTGGTGGCCCAGTGGCAAGAAGCTGTGCTACAATTCTGAAGGCATGTGGTTAGAGGTCCCCAGCTTCTCTGTGAGAGAAGGTTGAGCAATCTCCTTCCATGCAATTAACTGCCTCTGAAACCCACTGCCAGGTCAGCTTTGGGTCAGTTCTTACTCTATGATACACAGCAACTGCAACAACAGCAATATATGTATCTCATCCACTTAAACAAATCCACTGCTATTGAGTTCACTCTAACCCAAAGGGACTCCTCTTTGGATTTTAAGTACATAAATCTTTACTAGAGGATACTACCTACTTTTCTCCAATGGAACAGATGGTGAATTTGTATGACTGGTCTTTCAGTCAGCACAACGTATAGTCCACCACACCACTGGAGCTTCTTTCAAAATTTGCCAATTCATTATGCTACCTTATGTACATTTAAGTTATATGATTTCCATTCATTAAGCAGTGCAATAACCACTCACATTTGGTCCCGTCTTTCCCATCACCATCAGCCAGTCCTCAGCACTACCTAGAGTTCAATACCCTTTCTTATTCCACAATCCTGGCAATCATGAGGAATCATCACTCTTTAAGTATATATCTATAACAGTCATTTCCTAAATAATTGTTTCATACAGTATTTTTTGTAGTTTTTATTTTTTAAAATCAGCTAAGTATGAAATTTTTTCAGTTAATTTTGCTTTTATACATTGAAAAAACAAAATAAATCAATCTAGTGTAATAAAAAAGAATTTAAAATTATTAATATAGACTCAATACTGAAATTTCATTTTGCAAAACATAAGAATGTGTATGGATTTTCTTGTATTCTGCATTGTAAACACTGTGCAGGACGCCTCTGCCATCACCACCCCCCCTGCACCCAGCGGGCTGCTGCTGGTTGTTATTATAGGCAGGCAGGCCTCCTTACGATTAGCACAGCAATGCCAATTAATTGCAGTAATGAGCAGCTTCACATTTAAGGGAAATCACAGCCTGATCCAGGGCAACATTTTTAGGCTCAAAATGTGTTTATGAAGCAAGGTGCCTAGGGAATACAATGTGTGTGCCTCCAGGAAGAGACAATGGTTCTGAGGGTACACAGACACACACACACACACACACACACACACACACACACACACACATCTTAGAGCCCGGCCCTTCCTTCAGAAGGGAGAACTGGGTCAGGGCGGAGCTTAATGGTGATGAGAGATGAGTGCTGCTGAAGGAGAGATGAACTTTGCAAATGCTGGAAAGGAGGAGTCAGTGTGAGCAAAAGAAATGAGATCTGAGTAGGAGAGATTTAGGAGGGGTGCTGGGCGCATGCTTAAGGAGGATGCAGCTTAGGTGGAGGCAGTTTCCTGCAGACGCCCCACTCGGGTTTGGGAAACAGTCTATCATGAGGGATTTTATGGCTAAGGTCCCTTTGTTTCCTCTTTCCCTCCCTATCTTCATTATTAAAACCTGGGGATAATGTAACCCTCTTTGCCTCCCAACATGCCTTTTCTTTTCCTTGCCCTTTGTCTCTACAAGTAAGTGGCCAGCCCCAGGAAGGATGTGGCTGTTCTTTCCCGGGAGATCAGACTCTGGTGATTTTGTCTCTGTTGCTGGAATCACAGAGAAGTCTTTACTCCAACTCCAGAAGGAATAGGTTCACCTCTAATGCCTGTAATATGTTAAAAAAAAATCTAAACCAGAAAAAACCCACAAATCAGGCCATCAAAGTTGCATGTAATTTGAAAAAAAAGGTAATTCTGTTTCACTTAGCACACATCAAAAAACCAAATAACCAGAAGGTGTGCACATGCAAGGAGAGAAGGCAGGTGGACAGTGCAGATGGAGGTGTGAGGCCATCAACACGTAGGCTCGCCCTTGACATCTGCCCTCAGAAGGAGTGAGTCCTTGAGGCTCATTTAAGTCTCCAGCTGAAGTGGAATCTGTCTGGCATTTCTTTTCTGTTTCTTTGTTTGGTTTTCATGTAAGTCTGTGTTTATGGAGGAATCTCAATATGCTTGTTACAGACAGATGTTTCCAATTCCTATCCCTCATCATGTTACGAATGTTCCTTTTATGGGCTAGATCTTCTTTTTTTTTTTACCAATGCAAGGGATTGTGGAGGCAGAAATAAACACTGTGGCTTCCTCAAAACCAGAGACTTTTTTTTAATACAAGTGACTGTGAATAGCCTCAATGGCAGAGGAAGCATAGCTGAAAGCCCAGGGCACACAGTGTGTCCATGGTCCTTGTCACAGATGAAAAGGAGATAGAAACTATCTCAGCCCAAGGCTCCTCTGAACTCCAGACACCCACATCCCATTTTCCCTTCCTACTGAATCTTCCAGAACCTGGGAAACTCCTGTCACTGTAAAGTTTAATTATTTAAAATCATGGCCATGCTACCTCTGTGGAAAAGCAGTTGTTCTGTTTCCATGAAACACTACAGGAAATAGGAAAATAGGAGCAGCATTGGAAGCAGCACTGTTTCGAAGCCCCTGTGATTAGCAGCATCAAAAGATGGCCGTGTGGATTTCACCCTGTGACAAGGAGGAGAGGGGTCAGAGAGTGCAGCACTGCAAGAAAACTATGTCAGGGGATGCTAATATAACCTTTTACCTGAAGAAATTGAACCCATAGGCCAAACCAAAAGGAAGGTGCCCAGCAGTGCAGGGTCACTGCTTCAGGCAGGAGATGTGTGCTGGCAGATGGTTCCAAGGTGAGCCTTGAGCAGGAGGAGAGTGAATTGCCCATTACTTTGCAATATGAGATGTCCCCTGTGCAGAGGCTGGGCAGTAGCCATGGCCTCATTCATTCTTAAACCAAATCCTTTACACAGACACTGCACTCACCACAGACTAAAAGTATAGGCTGTCTAGCCAGACAGCCAGGTTCCAATCTCATTTCTCCACTCACTATCAGTATCGATGTCATAAGCCACTTTTTTTCCTACTTGGTTTTATTATTTTCATCTAAAAGCAAGGACATATTAATAATAGTTCTTGTTTTGCATTAAATGCCTAGAACAATGGCAGATTCCCTGGATGATACAAGTGGTCAATGTTCTCAACCGTTAACTTAGAGTCTTCTGAGGGTAGGCCTGGCAATCAACTGAAACACAGCCTTGAACTCAGTGGAGTACACGGTCTGTGCTTACATACACAGCGTCACCATGAGTAGGAAGTGAGTCAACACTGGTTGCTGGGATAAAATTTCTCTCTAACACAGACATTAAATAAAGAAAAATGCTCAAATTTTTGCCACTATAACCCTACAAGGGAGCTCTGACAGCCTAGTGGGTAAGGAATTGTACTTCTAACCAAAAGGGAGACAGTTCAAATCCATCAGCTGTTCTGTAGTAGGAAGACAGGAAATCTCACCCTACGACATTCACAGCCTCTCAAAACCTCCTGGAGGGTCAGTTATGATTGGTTATGACTTGATGGCATCTAACAGCAACATAATCTACAAGTCAGAATCAACTCTTACTTAAGTTCCGAATAGTGCTAGATTTTGTACTTATGCAATATTGCATTTAATATATAAAATAGCAAACTTGATATAAGAGTTAAAATGGTGCTTAAATGCCTGCCGTGCTTTGTTTCCTGTGCTCATATGGTATGCAATGGAGGAGACAGAGTTATGTCAAGATTGCCAACAGTATGGTGGCAGCTAAGAGAGTGCATGGAGGAAGTCCGCCATTTTCGAGAAGAGACCATCTAACAGAAGCAAAGAAACCGAAGAACACTTAGGACCAGAAATGTGCTTTGCAGGGCGGTAGGATGATACCAATTGTAGAAGAGAGAGAAGACAATTCCCAGGGGAGACTACAAAGAACAAAGAGAAGCTCAAGAGATCATAGCTTGTTTGAGGCACAATAAGAATCTCTTTGAGCTTGAAGAATGATGGGAGATGAAGTTAGAAAACAAGGCCCCTAGAACTAGGCTCACTAGAGAGTTTATGTTTATTTTGTTGGAGATGTGAACCCACTGGATATTTTAACCAAGGTAGAAGTATATAATCCAAAAAGTAGGAAAAAAGATCTCTGGGGAAGCAAGGGAGAAGTGACTGGTGGGAGAAGAATGGAGGCAAAAAGTAAATGTATTGCGAAGAGACCACTCAAATAGAAAACACAGCAGACAGTGGAGTGATAGTTCAATCTCCAATAGAATTATAGAATGAAAGGGCTCAGTCCTAATAGCCCCTTCCCTACGCTAGAAAAGTCCACATGGTAGGCAATATCAGAATACAGTAGGAACTCTGGTGACCTAATGGTACAGTTGCACTGTCAACTCATAGGCACATGGTTGAAATCCATCAGCTGCTTCATGAGAGAATGATGGGAAGTCTCCTGTGTTACTTAGCCTCTGAAAACCCACAGGAGGGTCAGCTCTGAGTCAATCAATACACATTATTATTGTTGTTGTTTTCCATCAGGTTGGAACTGACCCATAGCTGCCCCCTGGTGGGTTTTCAGAGGCAGTTAATCTCACTGGAGGAGATTGCCCATCCTGCAGAGCAGCTAGCTGGTGGCCTCGGACTATGTGCCTTCGGAATTGCATCGCAGCTTCTTGCCACTAGGCCACCAGAGCTACAACAATAAATAAATAACAACAATAAAAAGATGGGTTATCTAACAATTATTAATTCTTCCCCAGTTTTCTAACCCATGTGGAATTGTTTGCAGGAACACCAGTGGACCTGACTGAAAACTATATTGTAGCTTCCTTTGAAGTTGAGAGGTGACTCTATTCTGTGCCCTGGGACCAGAAGAAGCCTGCTTAGAATTTCTAGGAAATTTTTACTTTCCTAATTCTGGTATTTTTTAACTTCTAACTTCTTTTTTCTTCTTCCTGCCTGAAGATCAAAGTGAGGTTAGAGGTGAAGCGACCATCTTTCAATCATGAAGGTAAGAATCTGTCACTAAAGTCCAAAGAGAAGGGGGCTGGGGGGGAAGCCTGTGGCTTTGATGACATCAACTGCTCTAATTCTGGCTGACTATGTCTGTACTCATGAAAGGCAGTGGAGGCTTTGACCTTGACATACTCTGACATATCACAATGCCCATATACACAAATGACCTTGTGCCCTTTTCATTCAATGCATACTACTACCAAGAAATAATAGTTTAACCCATCAGAAGCAACTTGGGATTTTCCCCCCCTACTTGGAGAAAAGACTCGTTCCTTGTCTGTTCTCAATCTATGAAGAAAAATGTCCCCGCAACGCAGAGGTGTAGCCACCATATGTTTAACCCCAAAAAGAATAATGAAAGTGTCAGTATGAAAGGCTATTAAGTGCTTTTCAAATGAGAAGAAGTAAGCATTTCACATGAAGTACTTCACATGAAGAAGTATTTTGATGCCCCCCAGCATAACACTAGTAGCTAGCAAAGGAGACAGCTGTCTTGGATGTGAGTTAGGATATTTCTGGAAGATAAAGGAGGGACAGTTGCTAAATGAAGATAGATTCAGTCTCATGGTAAAGGTGTTAGAAAGGAAATAAGGAGGAAAAAAACCACTGGATTTAAAATCAAAATGAGGAATCAGGAAGAGGCAGAAGGATGGGCAATTTCCTCTCGTGATTAGCTGCCTCTGAAACCCGCTAGACTGTCAGCTATGGGTCAGTTCTGACTGGTGATCCACAGGAAGGAACTATGCTTCCAAGCCAAAGGCACAGTATTCAATACCACCAACTGCTCTGTAGGCGAAAGGTGAGCAATCATCTCCCACCTAATTTTCTGCCTTTGAAAACCCTCGGGAGGTTCAACTATCAGTTGGTTTCGATTAGACAGGACATAACAACAAGGACAACAGTATTCTCCTAGATGGATACACGACACAGACACCAGCCACTCAGGAAGGGATCCAACAAGTACTTTCTCAGCTGCATAGAGCCCAGGGCCTGTGTAAGCTCCCTCATCCTTGCTGGGGGAAAGTGTCAACAACATTGTTAGCAAAGGTTGTATCTTCCAGGAACCCATAGTTGGAGCAAAGTTTGCAGGAAAGAGACCTCAACATTTGAATTTTTTTTCTCCCCTTCCCTCTTTGGGATGCAAGGAGTTCAGCTCTATGCCTGGGAAAGAGTGAGGCCAGGAGCAAAGCGCAGCTGTGGAGAAACTTCCTGTCGAGTTGTCAAGGGATGCAGTGGCAAAAAGAAGTGAGTGCAATCTGTCAGCTCCAGAGGCATGCTGAGAACCTGGACTGAAAAGATTCTTTCTGATGTAGAGTCCAAATGAGCAAAAATAGCACAGACATATTTCCACTAGCTAAAAACTCAGAAGCCCACACAAGATGGAAATTGAGAGACTGACGTAGTGAAGTGCTCTTGCAGCAAAGGATTCCCCATCAGCTGCACACCTAGGAGGAAGGGTAGCCAAAGAGGAGTTACATCTCGGGAATATGAGGCAACCTACAAGAACTAGCAATCCCTTCAGTCCATGTGGACATTTTCGCTCCTTTGCCAGCTGAGAATGAGAGGGATATATTTATTCACAGTGAAGTTGATTAACACCTACAAATACACACCAGGGGTGGACCAAAATAAAGTGTTTAGCAAGAGCAGAGCAAACTGAACAAGATGGAATGGCTCTTGTGCCTCTCAAGCCCTGTTTGGGCCTGACCCTCCCTCATGCCACAGATAAAATGAAAGTGCGCAGCCTAGTAGAGCTAGCATAGAACACACATGTCCCTAGAGACACAAGAATGAAAACAGGATAGAGAGTCAAATATACTCCTTTCCTCGATCTGGTTAAAAAAGAACAAATGTTAAATGCTTTACAGAGGACACAGAGAGTCATGTCTCTCACTGGCTTGATCTCTGAAGGCTGTAACACGCTGGGTCTTTACATTGCAAACTTGCTTCCTCCTGCTCTGGAATGCAGGCTCTGGGGCCCACAGGAAGCCATACCTCATCAGGGGACTTCCTGAATAAAATGGATCTAGTTACTCCATAACTTAAGTGCAGTTTTGATACAAAGGGTCTTTTGTACTGGTGACTGATAGTACAGTGAAATATTATCCACTCTGTGAGCCAGTCATGTTTGTGGCAAGAAGACAGGTGAGTATGAAAATGGTATTGGGTGGGGCAAAAGCAGGCTTCCCGCTCTGTTTCTTATCTCTCCTGTTACTGTTGTTTGACGCCTGAGGAAAAGTGTGGGATGTTATCTATTAGTCTATGCATCAGAAATTTCATCTAATTTCATAATGAAGATGCTGCTCTATCAGATACATATAGCAATGTCAGCAGAAACCTGTAAGAACAATTTTTTCTACGTCAGCAGACATTCTGAAAGGGTCCCTGACTGTCTGGGTAGGTATGAAAGCTGCTTGCTTGAGGAAATGGCTGTACTACAGTAGACTCATGGTCATAGGCATGCCAGTTTTCTGTAAAAGGTTCTAGTTCACTTATGACTTTTTTCCATCAAGCTGCAAGGTGTGTAGGGAGCTCTGCCAGTGGAGTTCGTGGGGAGGTTTCACTGCCACCCTGAAGATGGCAACTCTCCAGCGTTTAGAATCCACGAGTGGTTCTGTGAGAGAAAGATGAGCTTTCTCCTCCAGTTCAGCTTACATCCTTCGAAAATCCAACAAGACGGTCTTGTATGAGTTGATTCCTACTAAGCATCAATAAGGAGTATAGCAAGGCCTGTGAGAGTGGGCCACCCGACAGCCTGTGTTTTGTGGCCTACTTAGCTGGTAACACTTAGCTAGTGCAGAACTTAGGGAAGAATTAAACCACATCCAGTCTCATTCCCAGGCTACATATACCTAATGCCTGGTCTGCACACTCCTCAGAACTGAGACATCGCATCAGGATGCTCCTCTTCTGAGGACTAATCCTAATCTAGGACAAAAGATTATTCAGCTGGAGCCACTGTGGTGAGTTTCAGCATCAGGTCAAAGTAATTGTTGCCAGGTGTGAACTGATGTGGGCTAACTTTTCGGCATCTTAGTTTCCTCCCATGCGTGATAAATAAAACAATATGCCTGCCTCAGAGTTTGACTTTCTTAAAAAAGAAACATTTTATTGTTATTTGAGTGAAAGTTTACAGAGCAAATTTATATTCAGCTCAATAATTCTATACACACTATGCTTTGTGACAGTGCTTACAAGTCTCACATTTTAACAATACTAGTCCACTTCTTCCCAGGGATTTGTTTCCATTTATCTTTCTTTCCTATACCTTCCTGCTTTCTGTGTATTTTCCCCTGAGTAAATGGTGCTTTTTGGGTCTTGTTTTGCCAATTGTGCTAAGAAGTCTTCCCTTACTAGTATTACTGGTAATATAGAACTATTATCTTGCTAGAAGTGGAATTGATTGCAGTTCAGGACTTGACGGGTAGCTAAAGGCCATCGTCTTGGGGACTCTTCCAGTCTCTTGGAGATAGAAAGCCTGCCATCTTCTTAAATGTTTCATTTTCTCATTTGTTTTACTCCTAAACTGTGAGCACCTTCTGTTAGGATTCTTTGCCAAGCAGTTATCAGTTGTAGCTGGGGAAGAACCAGTTCTGGTCTCAGGGTCGTAGATCGAACTTTACATGATCCACCAGTGTTTGGTTTTCTTCTCTGCACTTTGCTTCAGAGAGTGATTAATAATTGTATCCTAGATATTTGCTTGTTCGTTTTTAAAACCGAAGCAATTACTAATCAAAGTAGAATACAGAACTTGGGTTTTGCCACCTTTATGTCTCCAGTGACTATAATCCTGATCTTCTAGATGCAGCAACTCATGCTATCAGACTTTTGGTTATAGCTAAGAAGTTTTCATAAATTGGCTCACATTTGCTCTACCTGGTACATAGGTCTATTTATTATGCATACATAGAAATATCACCTGCATTCCACTTCTGACAGACCTAGCAAGCTCTCGTGGCCTAGTGGTAAGAATCTGCGTTGCAATCCTGAAGGCAAGCGGTTCCACCAGCTGCTCCACGAGAGACAGATGGGTACTCTCCTTCCATGTGATTACTGCCTCTGAAAACATGCTGGAGGGTTAGCTCTGAGTCAGTTCCAACTAGATAGTACACAACAACAACAAACATGTAAGGTCTTACAGGCCGACACATAGATTTACATCTTGCATATAAGCTATGTATCTACTTGTTGATTAACGTCTGACATTTATCAGATTGTTTAGAATTTTTCTTTAAAGGTCAAATTGTTGTTGTTGTTGCTATGTGTCATCAATTCACTTGTGGCTCATAGCAACCCTATGTACAAGAGCCCTAAACCCTGCTCTGTCCTGTGCGAAACTCATTGTCTCCAACACATCTACTCCCATTACCCCAATTACTGAATCAACCCATCTCATCAAGGGTCTTCCTATCCGGTGACGTCACTCCACTCTCCCAAACATGATGTCCTTCTCCAAGGACTGGCCCTCCTTGCAACATGCCCAAAGTATGTCAGACGAAGCTTCAGAATTCTTGACTTCAAGGAGCAGCCTGGTTTCACCCTTTCCAGGACAAAACTGTTAGTTCTCCTAGCTGTTTATTCTACACTCTTCTCCAGCACCACAGCTCAAAGTCATCAATTCTCTTCCTATCACTGTCTAACTCTCTGATGCATAGCATGCAATTGCAAAGACTATAGCCCAGATCAGACGCACCTTAGTCTCCAGCCTGATGTCATTGCTCTTCAGTACTCTGGAGAGGTCCCTGATAGCTGACTTTCCCAATACAATTCATCTCTTGATTTCCTGGCTGCTGGTACCAAGAGTGTTGTCTATGGAGTCAAGCAAACTAAAATTGTTTACTATCTTAATCTCTTCACCATTCATACTGAAGCTGCCAATTGGCCCAGTGGTGAGAATCTTTGTATTTTTGATGTTGAGCTTCAATCTGTATTGAAGGCTGCAGTCCTTGACCTTCTTCAGCCAGAGCTTCAGGTCCTCCTCAGTTTCTGCCATCTCAACCAGGGTTCTGTCATCTGCACAACGCAGGTTCTTGAAGAATTTGACATGTATAAAATGGCCGTAGAAAAGCACTTAGTACACTAAATACAATAGTTATTAGTTATGATTAGCTTCTCATGATGCTAATCTTCCTTTTCTGTATCTAAATGTTTTGTTCCAGGAACCTATTGGGCTGTTGTTCTCTTCTAAGACGTATCAGTCCACACCTCAAGGGCGTAACCCTCACACTGGTCCAGAGGTCCTGCCCCTTCCTCATGCTTCCTTCAACTCTCTCTCATCAGTTTTCCCTATTTCTTGTACTCTCTTTTCAAAACCTCCTTAATATGGAGACTCAAATCATGTTTGCATGTGTTAGAGTCAAAGATCTTCAACTTGTGCATCATAACTATTCATGGAAGATAAAAGTTTTCTGTAGATATTCAAAACTAGATGGGCACCATGGCATAGGGAGCAGGAAGTCTTGTTCCAGAATCACACTTCTCATCTCAGCCATATCCTGGCTATGAGACCCTGAGTATTTTAGCTTCAAGCACCTCCATATTCTTATCTTTAAAATGGAGACACTGAGAGTACTGAGTTTATAGGATTCCTATAAAGATGAAATGTGTTGATTTTCATGAAGAGCTTAGAAAAACATCAGGCTCACATCAAGTGTTCACTCACTGTCACTAGAGTTGCCGGCCTCAGCATCCAACAGGAATTAAAAGAGAACATGTATCGCTCTCTCCTCATTCATTGTGTGAATATGTTCTCCCTCTTCTGAACCATGGATTACACTGCTCCCCACCACACAAGATTAAAAACAAAACCCAATTTGACTGTAAGATACTTATAGACTAAAAATGAGCTGTATTAAAGATATATGTCTTAAAGTAATTTCTGTATTAAGTGTATTCTACTTTTCCCTTACTCCCTGTAGGGAACACATTCTATAAGGAATGTTGTTAGGATTTATCTATCCTCTGTGAATGTTTCCCAGATTTCAGTCTATTTTTAAAAATCCAATTGATTAACGTTAGTAAAGAAAATAAAGTTTTGTGAACCAATTATCTGCAGGTGCCAGAGATGTTCACAGTGCATCAAAATGTCACCCTCTTCAGTTGTCAGTCCCTGCGGTTCCCCGCTTTGAGTAGCAGTTTACGTATCATATCTCTGAATCTAGAGGTGTGGGTGGTTTCTTATTGTGATTCACTGTGTCTTCCCGTTACTGCACTGATCATTAAATACAACACTCATTGATTGGAAAGAAGTTAATTTTATGTTGAAAATATGGCAATTTTTAGGTCTTCTTATCTTCCCTAAAATAATGTTGGAACAACAATCTTACTCTTGAAACGTCATGAATTTTTTAGAGTTTTATGTGGGTGAATCAAACATTGACTCACATCCTTGCTGTGTATGTGCATATTTCTATATACCTTTAATACCAGTATCTGTTATTTATTGTTTTCATCTCTCTCTATGTGTATGACTCTGTGTTTACACAAAAGTGAAGCCTCACAATAATCTTTCATCAACATCAGTTTTGTTATTTCCAATCTTCAGCAAGAAAAATTACCCCAAATTTCACTGTCACTAATGACAGATAGGAGGTTCAAACCCAGCATTTCTGAACTTAAAATATGCAATATGTCTGCACATCATGAATAGTAGGGATGGTAAGGGATGGGGGTAATGTATTCAAGGACATGCTACCTCAGAGGCTACTCCTTGGACAGTCTCCAAAATCCAGCTGTGGAGTCAGCTAGGAGGTGGTTCTGATTCAAAGCAGTGAGTTAGGGATTTTTGTTTTACATAAAGACATAGATTTGTCTAGATTCTTACTGTCTTAATGTTTTGGATTAATATATCAATATATATTAGTGTTGTTATTTGTTGTGGTGCCATTGAGTATAACTCATATCAACCGTATGAACAAAAGGTCTGAACCCTGTCCTATCTTGTGCTATCTTCCTGACACATTAGGGCCCTTTAATGCAGTCATCATGTCAATTCACCTAGTTCAGGATCTTCCTCTCCTTCACCGACCTTCCTTCCATGCTTCTCAGTATCGTGTCCCTGTCAAGGAATAGCCCCTCCTAGCAACATGTCCAAAGTATATGAGGCAAAGCCTCATCATTCTGGCCTCCAAAGAGCACTCTGGCTGCACTCTTTCCAAGACATATCTATTTGTTCTCCTGGACATACATGGGATGTTCAGCGCTCTTCTCAAACATCACGGTTCAAAGGCAACATTTCTTTTTTCTGTTATCCTTATTCATTGTCCAGCTCTCATATGCATAGCAAGTGATTGAAAAGAATAAAGTCTGAATTAGACACACCTTAATCCTCAAACTGATATCCTTCTAAATAACTTGGAGAGATCCCTAACTGCAGATTTTCCCAATTCAGTGTATTTCCCTATTTCCTGACCGCTGGTACCAAGGGTGTTAATTGTGTATCCAAGCAAGATAAAGCTGTTGACAGTTTAAATCTCCTCTCCAACCATCACAATGTTGTCTACTGGTCCAGTGGTAAGAATCTATGCTTTCTTAACCCTGAGATTCAATCCATACTGAAGGTTTCATTCTTTGATCTTCTGCAACAAGTGCTACACTTTCAGCAAGCGTCTACATAAGTTGTCTACATAAAGCAGGATGAGTCTCCCTCCAATCCGGATGCCACATTTCTCTTCATAGAGTCTAGTTTATCAAATAATTTATTGAGCATACAAATTGAATAGATATGGGAAGGGAATACAACCCTGACACACTCCCTTATCAATTTAAACCATGCAGTGTCTTCCTGCTCTGTTTGCACAACAGCCTCCTGGACCAGATAAACATTCTGCATGAGAACACTTAAGTGCTCTGAGACTCTCATTTTTCTCAAAGTCAGCCACAACTTGTTATAAATCACACAGTCAAATGCCTTTGTATAGACAATAAAGCACAAATAGACAATCTTCTGGTATTCTTTACTTTCAGCCAGGATCCATCTGACATGAGCAATGATATCCCTGGTGCCACAGCCTCTTCTAAATCTTACTTGAACTTCTGGCAGTACTCTTTCTATGTACTATTCTACCATGGAATAACTACTATGAAAACTAAGAGGTTTGTCCTGCAGAGGGTGAAACTGGGCTGCTCCTTGGAGTCAAGGTTTCTGAAGCTTTGTCTGACATACTTTGGGCATGTTGTAAGGAGGGACCAGTCCTTTGGAGAAGGACATCATGGGAGGGTGGAGTGACAGTACAAGAGAGGAAGACCCTCAATGAGATAGATCAAATTAGTGATTGGGGTAATGGGAGTAGATGTGTCAGAGATAGCGAGATTGGCACAGGAGAGAGCAGGATTTAGGGCTCTTGTATATAGGGTCGCTATGAGTCGCAAGCGACTTGACGGCACATAAGAACAACAACCATATGAACAGGAACCAATGATATTGAAGGAGGAAGTGGAGGCTGCATTGAAGGCATTGGCAAAGAATAAAGTCCCAGGAATCCATGGGATACCAGTTGACTTGTTTCAATTAACTGATGCTCCCCTGGATGTGTTCGCCAGTCTATACAAAGAAATTTGGAAGACAGCTATCTGGCCAAAGGATTGGAAAATATCCATATTTGTTCCCATTCCCAATAAAAGTCATCCAACTTTATGTGGAATCTATTAAATAATATCATTAATATCACATGCTAGCAAAATACTGCTGACGGTCATTCAAATATACTGATGTACTATGATTGAAAAACTGCAAAAATATATAATAAAGATAGATGTGCTTAAAAAGCAGAGAGAGAGTCTACATAAAAGACCATAGAGTAATAAAGGAGAGACTAACATATGAGTAGTCTTCTTTGGAAAGCAGATCATATAGTGATATATTGATCAATTCAAATAAGATGTGCCTGAAAAGTTCTCCAGAGGTTTATGAAATTCAATTCAAACTTTTTATGGATAGGTACTGCCTAGGACAAAATGTAGTCTTGGGAAAAGGTCACAGTGAAGAAATTCTGATCATGTAACTCTACAGAGCAAACAAGGATTCTGAAGCTCTCTCTGACATACTTTAGGCATGTTAAAAGGAGGGACCAGGCCTTGTAGAGGGACATCGTGCTTGGGAGGGTGGAGGGACAGCACAAGAGAGGAAGACCTTGGGTGAGATGGACTGACTCAGACTGGCAGGAAATGGGGGGTGGGTGTGTTGAAGACAGTGGGACAGGAGTAAGAGAGCAGGTTCAGAATGGTCATACATAGGTTCGTTATGAGTCACAAGTGACTAGACGACAGTTAGCAGGAACAATATAGAGCATTAAACTAGTTGGAAAAGTCAGATATCTACAGATCACCAACATGCTATGAGGATTAAAATACTCCTTGATTGCCACAGGAAAATATCTAGCTGAATCAGAACCTGCCTAAGAGTGTGAAGAAGTAACTTTCAAATTAAATTTGATGCACTGCCAAATAAATGAGTAGAAATTAAATCTTGCTAAGTAGTTGGGGTGTTTTTTTTCTTGTTGTTTTTAGTTCTTTAAAATGAGTAGTTACAAATTATATGTCCATCTTGTGCTTTAATGAGAGGCTCAAATAATCCTTAAGTTTAAAACAATAATAAATAGGTGTATATGTAAATTTCATTACACAGACTGATTATTGTTAGATTGTTATTTCAAGAACTAAGGATTTATCCTGAGTGAACTACCTCAATCCCATAAGGACAAATGCTATGAGACTGTAACTGTTGTAATAGAAAGTTAACTAGTAAAATGTGTATGAAGATCCAAGGGGGCAAGGGTAGGAGTAGAGGAGTGAGGATGGGAAAAAGGGTAGTCACAGGGTTGCACAATTTGGAAAATGGACGGAGGGTTGGGTAAAGGAAATAGGAAAGATCCAGGAGGGATTTGGAAAGACAGGGGAATAGTGGGCATAGTGCAATATTGATTACTTTTGTAAAATGTAGTGAATAGGAATGATTGTATGAAACACAATGTGAATAATGGATAGTCTGAAATACAATGTATGCAAACTTTGTAAGTAAATCAATATAAAATAAAAATTAAAATTAAAAAAATTCCTAAGGATTGTTGTTCTTGTTATGTGCCGTCGAGTCGCTTGCGACTCATAGTGACCCTATGTACAACAGTCCTAAACTCTGCTGCTGTTGTAATGTGTGGTTGAGTTGCTTGTATAATGGCCCTAGGCACAATAGCTCTGAACCCTGCCTTACTGTCTCTGACACATCTACCTTCATTACTCCAGTAACTGTGTTTATCTATATTATCTGGGGTTTTCCTCTCCTGCACTGTCCTTCCACCTTTCCAAGCACGATGTCCTTCTCCACAGACTGGTCTCTTCTGGCCATGTGTCCAAAGAATGTGAGACAGAGCTTCAAAATCCTTGCTTCTAAAGTGTTGTAGAGTATCAAACACCTTATTTTCTCTTTTTACTCTGATAGCCTGCATCTAAATAAAGTGCTTTTACAAGATTCAATTTTTGTCTCTACTCAGTTGACTTTTTGTGACATGCACCCAATGTTGCCTTTTCCAGGTTTCACTAAGGGATACATTAATGTAAGAAAGTAAATTATGATTCAAGTTTAAGCAGTTTCACTAAGTCCATCCTCTCAATTGCTTGGCTGTAGTGTGTTGTATTGTAACTTGCTTGTGTTTTACCCCCCCTTTTTTTCTGAATTTTATTTTAATGGAAGTTTACAGAGACTTTGGATTTCCATTCATTCTTTGTTGCACACTTTCCTCCCTGCCCACCCCTACCCCTCAGTTCACTTGACTCTTTAAAAAGTTAAAAAAAATTCTTTCCTTGTTATACAATCCCCCCTCTAATTCTCAGTTTTCATGTTTGAAAATATGGGTAAGATAATGTAATTACAAGAATTTTTGAAAATTAAAATGAAGTGAGAAGATGCTTTAAAAAAGATAACTAGTAAAACATGTATGGAAGTCTGTGGAGGATAAAAAAGGGACGGGAGTAGAAGGGTGAGGGTGGGCAGGGGGCAGATCACAGGATCACAAAATTTTGTGGCTGGAGGGAGGTGTTAAGGGAAATAAGAAAGATGCAAGAGAGACCTGAAAAGACAGGGTAATGTTTATGGGTGTAGTTCAATGAGGATTAATTATATAAAACGCAATGTATGAGAATGATTGTATGAAAACAATGTGAATGAAAAAAAGTATTAAACACAATGTATATGAATCTTGCATCCAAAACAATATAAAATAAATTGTTTAAAAAAGTATTGAGGCATTGTAGGGAGAGTGGGGGCATGACTGAATTCATAGGAATTGACTTTGTGCTATGGATGCTGCTGGTTGGAAACAGTTCTTCCTTGCTTTTCACGTTTGTGTTAATTATGTATTATTAGCATTTCCTCAATTATTTTAAATTGATAATCAACAAAACAATAAATCAAGACTTGATTTTTCACAATATTTTTTAAAAAAGAAAGTTAATTTTGCAATTTAGAAGAATGATCAAAAGTGTTATGTGGTAATGTGGTTCTCATAGAGAGATGTTGGGATCTGTTGAGGCCAATAAAGTCTAGAATCATGTTTATACTCTAATAAAGGATACAACAGCATCATCATTAATCTACTCTCTGGCCTTGAATCCAGTAAAAATAACAAGAAGTAAAACAAAAACTGTTAATTTAAAACTGCTTGGATGTGAGGAAAGATTTTAAAAGTCTATATAGATAAGTGTGTAGATAGAGGTTCAAACACTCTGGTGGCTTAGTAGAGAGGAGTTACACTGTCAATCCAAAGGTTCATGGTTCGAATTCATAAGCTGCTTCACAGGAGAAAAATAGACAATCACCCCCCGCCGCCACCATTCCGTGCAATTAACTGCCTCTGAAAACCCACAAGAGGGTCATCTAGAGTTGGTCCTGACTTGATGGTACACAACAACAACAATAACAAATATATAACTGAATCTCCAAATTTTGCAATTAGATTCCTTTTTTTAGCATTCCTTTTTTAAGGTGAGAAATTTGAGTGACAATGTAAGGAAAGGGAAATTGGGAATTTATTTTCCATGAAAAAATCTATGCTCATTGTATTAAATCTTATACCAACATTATTCCAGGCATTGTTATTCTCATTTTTCACTGAGGACACTGAAGCTCAGAGAGGCAGGGTTAATGCTTGTTCAGGGTCATCATCTAGCTCATATGTGATGGAGAGCAGATTCCCACACAGGGTGATGTCCTCATCTCTCTCTATCACCTAGGTCTATTCATTGGGAGGCCACACACTCAGAAAACAGTCAAAGAATATTTTTTCTTGCATTTCTTTTGACCCAATTTCTCTGCCCATTAACTGTTTGCTCCTTCTTTCCCTCCCTTCTCATCTCTGTTAACTATTCAAGATTGTCAGTGTATAACCTTTCCTTAGCTTTTTTATATTAATTGTCTTATAATTTTCCTTTTGTGGCGGACTTATGTCAAATACAAATTTAAGCCAATACTATTCTGGAAACTTCTTTCTGCCTATATTATAATTTTTTTATCTGTTATAATATCAACACTCTACTCAACAGAAGGGGACCTTTGCTGTCCTAGTAATAAGAAGCTGCCTTGCAATCTCAAAAGCATGTAGTTTGAATTTGCCAGCTGCTCCGTTGAAGAAGGAACCTGCTGGAGGATCAGCTATGGGTTTGCACCAACTCGAAGTCAAACCACCACCACAACAATAAAAAAGATTTCAAGAGCTTTGCATCTTTGCATGTGATTAGAATCAATCAGGTCTAGCAGGAGTACTATGAGTGAAGACAGATGCCTAGAATTTAGAGAGGAAAAGGGTGAGATTGAAACTAGACTCCTAGACTACCACAATTTGAATATGAGGATTGAATTGAATATGAGGAATTGGTTTCCCTAGAACCAGATTAGCCTGAAACTAAAGAGTTTATGTGTATGTCATCTTAGGGAAATGGATAATAACCAGAAAACTTTGGGTTACCCTCTGTAGTCCCTGGATGTGGCAGAAAATTTTCCTAGGGCTTATTATCATATTCCATTTCCCAATGCCTAGCACTAAACTACAAGTCCAAAGTCTGGACAGTAAACTCTGTATGAAGAGCTTTCCTGAGAATTCCCAGCCTGACTGTTCTCTTCCTGAAACCCAGAACATTTCTCCCTGTCCTAGCACCTGCTGAGCAAATGAATAATTCCCTTCCTTTATTTGCATTGTTACCTTGAAGATATTTTTATCTTGTGAGCATCTGCCCCCCAGAGTCCTCTTTCCCTGGACTATGATTTAGCACTAAACTCAAGTCTGTGAGCCATGTTCAGGAATTCTTTCTCTTTAATAACTACCAGGGTGGACACAGTCCCATTAAACCTTCATCAGTGGTTCCAAATCAGGGGTGGGGTGGGGGGAGGAGATAAAACACAAGAAGAGGGAGGCACTCTCACATGCTCAGATTTGATTCTTATCTTTCTATACTGAAAGATTTTTGTTTTGTTTTATTTCATTTTGTTTTTCTGTCTGTCTAGTTAGAAGAGATATAGAAGTTTCCTCCTAAAAGCTATCACATTATGTCAAATGGGTGGTGGAGGATGATTAGAAAGAAAATCAGAAAAGGAGATATATATTTTACTATGCCTCAAATACGTCTCTGTTCCATTATGATGCTATTCATTGTTCCATTGTAATTATTAAAGATAGTAAAACCAAAAAGCAAGCATTCTGGTATATGTAATAATTTATGTACACCTTAGATGTATACAGAGAATCGCCAGGGGAGCTGGAAAATCACAGTTGTTAAAATGCAGTTCCTGAAAATGCATGTTCTCAGAAGGGAGTCCAATGGTACTGAACTGTGCTGAAGCCTTGACATAGGCACAAAAGTACAAAAATATCCCCTCATAACACAGACATATTGTCACAGACCATTGAAAGACACATAAAGAACACTATACAAGAAATCTGGGCAACTAGGAAATGAATTTAGGGCAAGTATTAAAGAGGCAACAAAATACGGCCACAGCTTCAGCCAAGGATATTTTATAGAAATAGGTCTATAAGACTTCAAATAACTTCGTTCTCCATGACTCAGAATATGGAGAATGACTATTTTTCAAATAATTCTTTTTCAAAAGCTCAAGTTAGTAATTATTGAATTAAAGGCAAATTATGTCAGTAGCAAGATATTAGAATGTCATTATACTGACAACATATTTGATCCCTCTTGGTGCAGTGTTTAAGAGCTTGCTTGCTGATGGAAAGGTCGGGAGTTTGAACTCACTGGCTGTTGCATGGGAAAAGATCTTGAAATCTGTTTCCATCAACATTTAAAGTCTGGAAAATCTCACCACTGGCCACTTGACAACATCAAGATATATGGAGAAGAGATTGAGATTGTCAACAATTTCACCTTGCTCAATTCCATAATTACGACCTTTGGCAAAAGCAGTCAGTAAATAAATCAGAAGACAAATTGCACTGGGTAAATCTTCTGTCAAGGACCTCTCTAAAGTGCTGAAGAACATCAGTGTTAGTCTTGAGACTAAGTAATACCTGATCCAGGTCATCGTCCTCACAATTACTTGCAATCATCACAGAGCTGGACAAGAGACAAAAGTGATAAAAGAAGAATCAGTGTCTTTGAGTTGTGTTGCTGAAGAAAAGTATTAACATATACCATGGATTGCTAAGAGAATAAACATGTCTGTTCTGGAAAGAGTGAAATCAAGCTGCTCCTTGGAGGCAAGGATTTAGAAGCTCCATCTCACATTCTTTGTGCATGTGGCCAGAAGGGACTAGTCTTTGGAGAAAGACATCATGCTTGGAAGGATGAAGGGACAGTGCAGGAGAGGAAGACTGGAAGAGATGGATTGACACAGCAACGGGGGTAGGCAGGGTTGCTATGAGTCACAGGAAACTCAACAGTACATAGCAGGAACAACAAACCGTGGAACAGTCCTACTCTATTCTGGAGGGTTTCTATGAGTCAGAATTGACTACATAGTAATAGATATGGTTTTAATTTTTTCAATGTGTACATCAGAGTATTTCCCTTTCCCATCTAGTTCAAACACTTCACATTTCCCTTAGTGTTGAACAGAATTCATTTAAAAGCAAAGCAAAACAAAATCAGTTACCACTAAATTGGTTCTGACTCATGAAAGCCTTATGTGCATCAAAAACAAACTACTCTGTAGGTTTTGCAGTGCCTAATTTTTCTCTTCTTCTTCCTCTTTTTTTTAAGTTGTATATTGGTTTGCTTACAAAGTTTGTGTACATTGTGTCTCACACTATTCTTTATTCACACTGTTTTATACAATCATTCCTCTGCAATATGATTTATAAAGTTAATCACCATTGGACCTTACCCATCATTATTCTGTCTTTTTGCAGTGGCTAATTTAATGGAAGGAGATTGTCAAGACTTTCCCCAAAGTGTCTCTGAATGAGCTTAAGCCAACCTTTCCACTAGTAACAAGACATTCTAACCAATTGCACAGCATAGGGACTTTTGACTTTATTCACCTACCATTAAGATCAAGAATATTGAATATCAGGATTTTGAAGAGGGGCACACTAGAAGTTAGACCATGAATGGTATTGTGTGGCATAAGAATAATTCAAAATTTAGAGTTTTCATGGTGCTTCTAGAAAATTATGTCTATTTTATGTGTGTGTGATTCCAACAAAGAGTCAATTTTAATATCTTGAATGTGGTGATAGGTGGTCTTCCTTATGGGATGCAATGAGAAGAGAATCATTATATCTTCAGTATTTCTGCCAGGAATGTATGGCCTGACTCTACTCACGGTGGTCACAGGTTCAAGATCATCTCATGTATCACTGACACATACATCCTACAGCCTAAGCAGGACAAGATGTGAGAGTTAGAGAAAGAGCAAGGAACTTTTCAAATAGCTTGTGACAACAGAACTGAATGTTATTCATGTAAAAAATCCTGCACCAGAAAGAATAAAAGAGACATACCTAAGGAAGTTGACAAGAAGTGAAAAGGTCCTGTGGATCCAATGTTTCTGCCTAACATTGATGTCCTCCCTGAGAGAGTTACAAAGTGTTAAGATCCATATCTGTCAAGTTGGCGCCAACTCATTGACACCCTTCACTTGGTTTCTGATTATGTAAATCTTCACGTGAGGAATCTACCTATCTCTCTCCCTCAGAGTAGTTGGTGGTTTTGAATCACTGACCTTTTGTTTAGCAGACCAACATTTAACTGACCGTATGATCAGTGGTGCTTATATAGTGTTAGGGAAGGTAGAATTCTCTTTTCAGAAAGGTAAACACTGGAATATTTAAGAGGGATGCAGTCTCATTTAAGACAAAGATAGTCCCTTTCCTTTAAGAGTCTTTGGACCCAGAAGAACAGAGATGAAACTTAACTAATTCATATTCCTCAACAAAATGCCAAGTATGACAAACTGTTTGTTATCTGATCCCTAATTTTATACATTTCATCTATGAGATTTTTTATATCCTCACCTCCAGTTATGACTCTGGTTCTCCTCCTAATAAGGTGTTACCTTCAAGTGTTTGTTATATACTTTCTCACTTTGCTTATATCTGCTGTTCTACAGAGGGTAAGCAAATCTTAATGGGGGATCCTTGGAAAGGAAATTTCTTCAAGACCCAAAGGCAGCAGTCTCTCAATATTATTTTTTCTGGTAGGAAGTAGGTTGTAAGGCCTGATGCCTCTAAAAACAACAAGTACAATAAGAACACAGCCACTGGAGAGAAAGATGCTTTTGCCTTGGAGCCTTAACTTTCAAGATCCCTGGGAGTGGAGAGACCAATTCTGAAATCACCACCGTGGCCCTTGCTCAAAAGGATGCTGTAGTCCTTGTGTGCCACAGACTGCTTAATGTTAAAAAGAGAATCCATTTAAGTAGAACTCCACAACAGAGAATTAAGAAGATGTGATAAATATATGTGAGTTATTAAATATTGTCATCAAAATGAGTAATAAATCAGACCTTTTATGGTTTCTGATTACAAATTCCGTCTACGCCATAAGTGTTTAAAGAAAGAAAAATGGATGCCCAACTGAGATTTAGTCCTGCTTAGGATGAATATTATGTTTTATTGCTGTGTGGCTGCAGCGTGACTCCCCAAGGTCAGGTTTTAAGGGCTTCTTTCTCTCCTGTTTCTCCAAAGGTGCCATCATCGTCAAGAGAGACCTCTCCTGTGCTGCTCCTGAAAGCCAGGAATTCTGGCCAGATTTCTTCTGGAAGTGCACCTGAAGATAGATTTCCACCTCAAAGCCCCTGAGCAAATCAAGAAAGGGAGGTAGGAAATCCAGTGGGGACACTCAGGAGGATCTGGCAGCCAGGACCCGAACAGAAGGTGGGCCAGTGAGGAACACCAGGTAGAATGGTGATGAAATCAGGCACAAGACCCACCAAGCAAACATCAGTTAAAGACAAAGAATAGTTTGGATTAATATAGCATTTTACAATTTACATGTGTTATTTCATTAAATTTTACACTGCCTCTAGGGCACAGCCATTATTATTTTCATTCTGCTTATAAAGAAAATGGTGCTTCACAGAATCATGTCTTTCTCAAATCCTGCTGATGGTGCACTTACAGGTAACATCTTTTTAAAAAGTGGTTCTAATTTTAAAAGTCAGAGTAGCTCTCTGGTGGGAGTTGTGCCCCTAACTTGAAGGCCATGCATTTCTAGCAGTTCAAATCCATCAGGGGATCTGAGGGAAAAAAGTGAGCAGGCTTCACTGGGGCATTTTACAGTCTCAGAAACCCTTTGGAGAGTTACTACGCACTGGTTCCCACTAGATGGTGGTGAGGACTTGAGAAGGTGTGGTATCTCTTGGCATTGATAGTGGCAGAATTTGGTCTACTTCTGGTTTGGAAATGCCACACACAATACAGCTTTTAGTATATTTATATAATTATATTTTGTTTGAGCTAGGATTAAAATGAATCAGTCCTTTCATGGTTACTTATTAGGCGAGTATTAGGCCAAGAACCTGAGCACAAGCACGAGATTGAAGATTAGTTATGGGTGATACACAAGCAAGCCAGTCTGCATGTGGTGGAAGTGAGAGAACAGATCAGGGGACCTTTCTTCCTTTCTTACAAGCATCATGAGATTGTCTTTAGCTTTTTATAACTACTATAAAACACACAGGTCTTCGTGTATGCTGAGAAGCACACGTGTACATTCACTTATAGAACTCACTGTTCATTAGACTCTGAGGAGGGTTGAATTTTAGAGAAAGACCACATAAAACACTTTGGAGAAAAAAAAAGAAAAAAATGATAAAGGGGGGAAAAATTCACTTTCTCCCTGCTTCAAATGCCACAAGAAAATGTCAAGGAAATTGCTTTACTGGAAATAACAGAGAGTTCAAAACAAAATTGTCAAGTGTCACTCCCTCGGCCTGACCTTGGCGCATACAAGGGCTCCTCTTCCCAGGCCTATTAGCTGTCTTGCCATCTCTGCCATCATTTACCCCTAGGGACACTACTTCTTGGCCCACCAAGGAGGATGAACAGAAAAAATAGCACTTAGAAAGCCTTTTGCTAAGGAGACTAAGAGAAAATAAACAGAAGGACAAAGAGATTAGTGGGTAAAGACTTTTCTATGCCAACTGGTCGCATACAGCTCTGAAATATAGTCCATGGGTGACCACACGAGACAGTTTTATCTCTATTTTTTGTCATCTTTCTCATAAATATTTATTAAATAATTGCATAAAATGATACACTAATTGCTACAACCAGAAAACTATGTAGAGATTAGTTTGTGTTCTAATAACTTAAAATCCTAAGACATACCTCATTTATCTCTTATCTATGCAGGTCCACATGCTGTCCTTTTCACTTTCTTGTCTGCCTTTGTTATAATGCCTACCACAGCCATACTTAACTGTGTGACACAGAGTTACTAACTTTCAGCTTTAATGTTGAATCATTCATTCACTCATTCAAAATTTCAAAAATACAGATAGGGAAGAGATTGAGGTTGTTCATAATTTCAGCTTTTTCCTCTCCACAATCCAATCAACACTCTTAGCACCAGCAGTCAGAAAATCAAAAGATGAATTTGAATTGAGAAGTCTGCTGTCAGTGTCCTCTCCAAAGTACTAAAGAATAATGATGTCAATTTAGGGACTAAGGTGCACCTGCTGCAGGCCATGGTCATTGCAATTACTTGCTATGCATCAAAAGATCTGGACAATGACTAAGGATGATAGAATAAAAATATGTGCCTTTAAGTTGTGGTTCTTGAGAAGAGTTTTGAACATACTATGGGCTGCCAAGAAAATAAATAGGTCTGTCCTGGAGACGTGAAGCCAAATTTCTTCTTGGAAGCAAAGATTTTGAAGCTTTGTCTCACATACTTTTGGCATGTAGCCAGGAGGGACCAGTCTTTGGAGATGGACATCATGGTTGGAAGGGTAGAGGGACAGTGCAGGAGAGGAAGATCCTGCATGATATAGGTGGACACAGTAACTGGGATAATTGAGGTAGGTGTGTTGGAGTCAGTAAGACTGGCCCAGGATATGACAGGATTCATGGCTATTGTACATACAGTTGCTAGTAACTTGATGGTACTTAACAACAGCAGCAACGACAATCGCATATTAAATCCTTAACTGGTCTTGACTCAGCAGTGAACCTATTTTCAAGAGAGTTGTTGATTGCCTTGGAGTCTTGCACAACTCATAACGACCCTATGAACAAAAGGCCTGAAGCTCCTCTACAACTATAGACATTTATCAAAGTTCATAGAGTTTCCAGAGGCAAGTTGTTTAGGAAGTAGATGCCACTCATTAAAACTAAAACAATAAGCATAATTCTAAGAACAATATCTCCTCAATAGTACTACGTAAGATCAGAATTCCAGTCCTCATGTATGTGGCACAGCATTTGGACTTATCTCTATCTTGCTGGAACATCTACCCTACAGACTGACACAATTTATGTGTATGAGGGCCGAGTAGTGCCTAACTTGTCATGATCTGAATTTTGTCCCTCCAAAATACGTGTATCTGACTGGGGGCCATGACCTCCAGTGTCTAAAATGTCACAATACAATGTAGTTGATATGTACTGTTCTTCCATGATCTTCTAAACCAATCCACTGTAAAGAGATTAAGGATGGGAGGCAACTCTCTTAATCTTATCACAACTCTGGTCCTATATAAGGGGGGCTTCCCTGGAGTGTGACCTGAAACAACTTTTTTTTTTTTTAATTTTTTATCTGAAACAACTTTTAACTTACAGGAAATAAAAGGAGAGAAAATTGAACATAGATGAGGGACCTCCGTACTATCAAGGAAGAAAAGCCAGGATTAGATGGTATCCTTTGGATCAAGGGTTGCTGTGTGGTGAATCTTCTAGATTTAGGAAGAGATTGATGTCTAGATACATGGGGTTAGTCAAGGAATGTTCATTTAACAGAAGTTGAAATGAGACTTACACCTCCCTCCAGAGCCCACAGAAAAGGAAGACCTTCTTTGAGAGTCAGTATATCCCGAGTTCACTATTACCTGACAGAAGAATGTAAATCACCACATTGACTGTGGCCTTGAAGTATTACAATTTCATGTGCTATGAAATACACACATTATCCCTATTCTTTCAAATATACCTGCACCCATAAACATAGGTCCACTCATACAATTTGATGATTCTTCTCATTTGACAAAAATTTGAAAAAAGTGGCACATACTATAATAAGTAACTGGTTATACATGTAGGATGGCATTTGCAAAAAGGAAAATTGATGACCACAGATCTTAGCTGAGGAAACCAATACCTAAGGCAGATATTGGCCCTCACAGGGAATCAAGACGACAGATGAAACAAAGTAGATAAACATTGAGAAACTGAAAACTTCAGCCACTTCTGAGTATGTCAATATCTATTTCTCCTACTGAAGAATCTTTTTTTTTTAACTTCCCACTAAAAGGCCAGATACTGCTGAGCCACAAGGAAATGAGAGGAGGACTTCCTCAAGGTTAATTAAGGGCTGGCCTGAGCTCCCAAGTTCTGCTTCCTCACCTGCTTGTACGTAGTTTGTGCCAGATATTTCTGCATTTACTCTACTCCTGTGGGACGACATATGGGATTTGGTGGAATTGTACCTAGCAGGAAATGATTGGTCTGGAGATGTCTAGGCCCTCTAAAGCCTAGTATGGCAGAATGGAATGGTGTGTGGGACTTGGGAAAGTGTCAACGGAGTTCTCTCTGTGTGTAAAGCAGTTCTCTGTGTGTGGACAGCATGTCTTCATGAAGTACCTGTAAATACCTTGAACGAATTAATAAAACAGTCAGGTTTTAGGGCTGAAATTAGCTTAAATTCTTCATTCTTAATTGGAGGAAACTACAGAAGCTGAAGTGAAATGACAGAAGAAAGAAGATAAGATACCTGAGAAGAAAGGAACATGTGAGACTGAGTTAGTTCTCTCAGCCTAATGCTCTCTAGACTTTGCCACATTATATAGTGTTTTATGAAGTCATCATTCTTTGGTGCTGCATAGTATCTGAATGATTGCATAAAACACAAAACACCTGTGCAAAACACAATGTATAGAAATGATTGTAGACAAACAATTTTTTTTTCAAAAAGAAGATAAAATATGAATTTAAAGGACCAAAAGTTGTAAACACAGAGTGAAGAGGAAACAAGAATCCCTCAGGGAGCTGAGGGTGGGATTGCCAACAGGGATTGCAAGGAGTAGAAGTGACTGAAAAAGAAACAAGAAATGAACTCATAGACAAGACACAACACTATCATAAGATTTTCTTTGGTTCAATAAGAATAAAACAAACCAGTAAGTGAAAATCCTTGATACTGATAAATTATTTCCATAAATTTGTGCAAATCGACTGATACACATATGTGATGCAACAGTATATAAATAATATCACATAACAAATAGCTATTTTTTAATCACCAACATGTAAGCATACATTACAATCATATTCAGTCTTACTGAACCCAACTGCCCACGGCACTCCTACTTTCTCAAAAGTCACTTATTGTCATGGTAGCTTTACTTACTCATGATTTATATTCATTTCATTATAAAAAGGAATGGAGGCAGCTTGCAATGTTAAAATATATATAGAGCAAAGTAGCTAAAAATGAAAATAGGAATACAAGTCAGTTGAAATAAATAAGGAAATTAATGCATCAGGCGCCACCTGGTCGGAGCAAATGAGTGCAGTTGGACCCTAAATTTAACTTGGAGCAGCACATGTTGGCTTTAACATTCGTGCTGATTAAAACAGAAGTATACCAGCTCACATGATCACACAATCTCTTTCCTGGTACTCTTTAGCATGTGCTATAATGGATAGTATACTGACAATATAGTTTCATTAAATGTACAACAGGACTTTCAGAGAAGCATTTTACTGTGGCTCCCTATGCAAGGCAACTGGAAGATCCTGCATTTAAACAAAATCAAGACACTACAGTGCTACCAATATAGAACTTGTATCACACTTAACACATGGGTTCTGAAACAAGAGATGTTTAAAATATACATCAGAAATCTTATCTCAATATTCTACTTTAGATAAGTTCACAGGTGTAGAGACAAAAAGGCTCCAGAAACCTTTTATTTTTAAATTAAGAATTGGGGCAATACACACAGACCATTTCCAATCAAGAATCAGAGCTGAATTGTTTCAACATTTTTCTCTTGGAGAACAGGCTTCTTGATTTTGCAAGTTAGCATTTTTACATCAATATTTTCTCACCTTGTATATTCAAAAAAACTAGAACTCCTTAAACTGTGAAAATTATAATGTTCCAAACCTAGTGAGGAAGTAAACTAGAGATTCCTAAGGTCAATATATGTGAGCAATTGTTTGAAACAGAATGTGAATGCATAAAGTATGAAACACAACATACATAAAGGATACACAGTGTATATTAATTTTGTGTGCAAAGCAATATTAAATAAAAATAAAGTGGGAAAATATGACATAAAAGAGCATGGTTTAAAGGAGTCCTCCAGGGCTCTTCATCAGGAATCAGGTCTCTGGTTGAGCTCCAGAGAAACATCAGGAACAGCCCATCCAAGCAAAGCAAGTACTTTACCTGCCAAGGATGGAAAATGGCTTTCCAAAAAGATGGTGTTTACCAGGCATCATTGTTAGGCACTGTCACACAAACAACTTTAGTTAGTGTTTTCCTAATCCAAAGTAACATATTATTTTAAGAATGAAGAAATAAGTGCTCAAAACAGTGAAAACAAGGAACTCATGCAATATTATTCAAAATGGTTGACTC